>NC_046155.1:15568472-15894400 GCF_011064425.1 Rattus rattus | reverse complement strand
AACTGTGGGTGTGTGAGTGTGCGAGTGTGTGTGTATGTGTGTCTGTCCATCCGTCCGTCTTGGGGTGCCCATACACCATGGTGTGTGTGTGGCAGTCAAAACAACTCTGGAGTCTGTTTATGTCCATCTTTCCATGGGTTCCATGGATCAAGCAGAAGTTGTCACAATTGCATAATAAATGCCCTTATCCTGTGAGCCCTCTCATCTGCCCTGGAATAATTGTCAAACTTCGTGTGTGTGTTGTGTGCCGTTAAACAAAAACTGTCAGGAGCTGAAGAGAGGCTCAGTAGTAGAGCACTTAGCACCCTGTGGCAGCTCACGGCCACCTCACTCCAGGGCCAGAGTAACTGATGCCCCTTTCTGGCTTTTGCAGTCACAAGACAGCCACGTGGTACCAGAAATGTATGCAGACAAAACATCAGCCCACTTTCTTTTTTTTTTTTAGATTGTCATCATAGAGGATAAATTCTCAGGTATCGACTTACTCTCCACTTTGATCCTGTCTGCTCACTCTAATGGCTGTAATTGATCATTTTTACATATTTGTAGAACTGGCCCTTTCTGATGTTATCTGTTAGACTTAATACTAATGTAAGAATTTCCAATGGTGACCTCAGTCTGTTTTTATGAAGTGGGAGACATGCTGTGTCATGTAGCACAAGATGACCTTGAACTTGCTTTGTACAGGCTGAAATTGAACTCACGGCTGTCCCTCAGTCCCTATTTTCCAAGTTAGGTTTCATTTTAAAGAACAGAAACAGAATCCTGGAGGAGCTCACAGGGGAGGCACCTGCTCATCCTCCCCTTCCCTCCAGCTCTGCTTGGGCAGCTGCCATAGGGCATTGGCCCAGGTCCCACAGGACCAGACTGGCACTCTATCAGCCTGCCCTGTGCAGTCCCTGCTGTGCACAGGCCAGGGACGGGAGGCCGCTGCCAAACCCAGCTACAACCACTTGCAGTCTTGCAGTTGTTTTCCTTCTCTTCCCTTTCCTGCTGCTTTCGATTTGGTCTTACATGGACCTGAAATGATTTTATTAGATCTTTACTCCTGAGACTAAGACCGAGGTCGCCCACCTTCCTTTGAGATTGTTTCTGCTCTCCAAAGTCGAACCGAATGTGCAACATAGATTTCTTTTTTCCTCCATTTCTTCCTTCTCTTTAATTCCACACGTGTCTAAATTACAAAGCATCTGTTGCTGAAATCCAGACATTAAGAACATGATTTATAATTGTACTGTGGTTTTGCTTGAGTGGTTCACAAGCCTGTGTGTGGAGGCGTGCGGATAATTTAAAGGGCGGGAGACACAAAATAAAGGCAGAAACACCAGACTTTCTTCTTCTTCTTTTTTCATATATTACATTCCAACTGCAGTTCCTCTTCCCCCTTTCCTCATATTCCCTCTTCACCCCCTTTTCCCAAGATCTACTCCTTTCAGAAAAGGGTAAGCCTCCCAGGATATCAACCAAACATGACATATCAAATTACAATCAGACTAGGCACAAGCCCTCAAAATCAAGGCCACCCATTAGGAGGAAAGGGGTCCTAAAAGCAGGCAAAAGAAACAGCCCCAGTTCCTACTGTTAGGAGTCCCACAAGAACACCAAGCTACACAACCGTAACATGGTGAGGACCTAGGTCAGGGGTCCCTGATTAGCATTTAGTCTCTGTGAGCCCCCATGAGCCCTGGTTAGTTCCTTAGGATTACTTTCTTGGAACACCAGGAAATAAACTTCCTCCCTGAATGAGGACCCCTCTTCACTCTCCCTGCTTGGCTGCTCCTGTCTTTAGAACATTTGTTTTCGGTGATCAAGGAGCTCAGGTTAAACAGTTAAAAGCAGGGTTTCCAACCAAACTTGCTAGTTCAGCCTGCTGTGAGGCACAGACCTCATAGTGAAAGGACAAAGTAGAGAAGTTTTCTAACCTTAAGACAGGAAAGAATGTTATTTTCTTACCTCCTGGCTAGGTCTGCCAGATGTGTTTCCAGTGGTCAGAACTTGAGCTGAGTGTTTGCAGGTTCTTGGCCTCTTATTCAAGAATAAATAAAACAGATGTAAGCCCACGTAGTCTGCACACAGGTTCAAATACATTACAAGAAGGCCACAGGAGTGAAGGTGCTCCCAGGACACTCACTCACGGGAGGCTCCAGTTACTGTTTGGAGCTTTCTTTCTTGGGGCTTAAAGAGGGAGGAGTTTGGTTACTAGGAACATAGTTTGGATGATTCTCTTACTTTGATTGACAGCCTTTGTTCACTCACATGTCCCTTCCCATAATTCATCTCCTTTTAATCATATGCACCCCCTCAATTATCCACAGACATACGATGGCAAGTAGGGGATTCTCCTTAAAAACTTACTTGAAGACATAGTTTTACATATACCCAGTTCTAGCTGAGTCGCCCTCATACCCTGAAGCAGGATGACTGAGGAGTAGATTTGAATTGGAACTGTCCAACACTGGTAAGATGGCTCAGTGGGTAGAGGTATTTGCCACCAAGCCTGGTGACCTGATTCAACCCTAGAACCCACACGATGGGAGGAAAGGAGTCCCACACATTGTCCTTTGATCATGTGTGCTCTGGCATGCTGTCTTGCCAACCTATATAGGGGTCAAAGAGGTGGCTCAGCTGTTTAGACCACTCGCTGCTCTTGTAGAGGAGCCTGGGTTAAGTTTCCAGCACCCACATAACAACTCATAGCCTTCTATAACTCCAGTTCCAGGAGTTCTGACACCTTCCAGCCTTTGGGGACATGTCATGTATATGGTGCACATATATACAGGCAGGCAGACCACTCAATAAATCTTAAAAGAAGTAAATCAACTCTTGAAAGTGTGCCAGGTTTGTTGGCCATTAAGGAGAGGGAGAGACTTGCTCCATTGTTTGGAGTGGCTGGGTATGTGCAGCCCATTGCAAAAGCAACACTGCCTTGCAGAGGGGTTTCCAGGCTCCTTGCTCAGGGTTCAGTGTGTAAGGATAGTGCATTCATGGGAGGCTCTCGGGTACCACATGCATTATTAATAGACTGCTGTGTGCACAACCCGAACCAAGTAGAGTCCTGACCTATGAAACCCAAGCTGCCTGCCTAACAGTCCCCATGCTATGTCTTAGTGAGGGTTTCCATTGTTGTAATGAAACACCATGTCCAAAAGGCAGGTTGGGGAGGGAAGGGTTTATTCAACCTACACTTCCACATTGCTGTTCATCACCAAAAGAAGTCTGGACAGGGACTCGGGCAGGGCAGGAGCCTGGAGGCAGGAGCTGATGCAGAGGCCATAGAAGAATGCTGCTTGCTGGCTTGCTTTACATGACTTGCTCAACTTGCCTTCTAAGAGAACCCAGGACCTCCAGTCCAAGGATGGCACCACCCATAATGGGCTGGGCCCTCCCCTTCAATCGCTAGTTAAGAAGATGCCTTACAGTTGGATCTCATGGAGGCATTCCCTCAACTGAGGCTCCTTCCTCTTTGATGACTCCAGCTTGTGTCGAGTTGACGTAAAACCATCCAGTACATGGGCTTCGTTGCTGGAAGCAGTGTCAAATCCTAGGCATGTGTCGGAAAGTTATCAGGACACGGGTATTTTAGGTTCTCAAAAATGTTCGTCTGATACATACCTCTGAACCAGGAGGCTGAGACAGGAGGATGGAGAGTTTGAAGCTAGACTGAACTGCATACAATAAGCCTCCATGGGAGTCCCAGGGATTGAACTCAGGTCACCAAGCTTGGCAGCAATGCCTTAACCTTCTTAGCCACCTTGCCCCCTTACTTAAAAAAAATACTTTTGTTACATTTATTTATATATTGTTGTGTGCATGGGTGCATGTCTGTGAAGAGATTTAAACACAGATCTTTAAGCACCAGGACTATGAGAAAGTCATTCAGGAAGGAGGGAAGACATCCAAAAACATGGGTGTAGGCTTTTCAAAGGAGAGACCCTGGTTTTTGTTGGGAAGGGAAGCTGGCAGTGAATTGTTCCGTATCCTGACTTACGTTGCTGGCAGCACGCATCGACTTACGTTCGTTAAAATGGTCAGAACTGTATACCACAGAACTGGTGTTACTGTATGGCAATTTCAAAGCTTACAGTCAGATCTCTCTTACCCTTCACTTGATTAAGATAAGGAAGACAGGCGTTGGGGCGGGCCTTGTACACCTGCAGCCCCAGGGCCTACTGGGAGCTGAGGTGGGAGGGGCAAAAACAACTTAGCAGATTGGAGAAGGCAAGAGGTTGTAATACACCTTGGATGTTGTGTATCTATCATAACAGGAAGCTTAATCTTCTGGAAAACTCATGGAACCTTGTAAAAGTGATTTGTGGGAGGCAAAGAAAAATATTTGTGAAAAGCAAAGATTCTAAGAAGCAAACATTGTTTGGGGAAAAAACCCACAATAGAAAACTAATCCTTTTTAAGCTAATATAAAATAAACTAAAAAGAATCCAAAGGTCCTACAGATGACCTCTTTCTGTGCCGTATAATCAAGGCAGACACAAAGGCCTAAGCACCTGGAGACTTGCATGTGCTTTCCAAGACTTTGGAGTCACACGTGCACTTCGGAATATTTTGACTTCGACCCCAGTCTGTTTCCTGTTGGTTTCCTCCTCTTGCCCTATTGCTCCGGTTCGTGCCTCCAGCATTACATGGAAAAGGAGTGGGGATGGTGCCCGGGCTCACCTCGTCCCTGATTCTAACGGCATTGCTCCGAGGTTTTCCCACTTTATCAAGATGCTGGCTGTGGTTTGTCAGACACAGCCTTTGTTACCTCTGGTTTGTCCCCTCCAGTCCTTCCCTCTCTAGGGCTTTCACCATGAAAGAACATTGGATTTTGCCCAAGTTTTGTTTCTTTGTGTTTCTGAGTCTGTTGAGATGATAGTATACTTTTTCCCTTTAAGTCCATTTATATGATTTATTTCATTTACTGACTTCCATGTGTTGAACCATCCCTGCACTCTGGGATAAAGCTAACATGATCATGGTGGATAATCTTAACATGTGCCTGTATTTGGTTTGTTGGTATTTTATTGACTCTGAGTCGTTGTTGCTGTTGGACTGTATTTTTATTTGAGTCAAACTGACTTCATAGAATGAGTGGGGGGGCTGTGCTTCTGTTTTTGTTTATTTTTGAGTAATTTAAGAAGGATTGGCTTTAGATCTTTTAAAGTCTGTAGGGTTTTGCTATGAATCTCTCTGGGTCTGGGCTTTTTAGTTAGAAAAAAAATGTTTTATTACTGTTTCAATCTCCTCAGATGTTGAGGTTGTTTATCTCTTCTTGGTTTAACTCGTGAAGAAAGATGGGACTGGAAAGGGATGATGGAGAGGAACAGTCAGATATGAGTAGCCTGCCTTGCCACCAGAGGCCATTGTCAAGTCCTGGCCCATGCTGCTGCTGAGGCCCATGTCTGGGTGTCTGCTACAGTCAAGTCCCGTGGCTGATAGCACACCAAAGACCATGCAGACATCCCTAATCTGGACTGCAGCCTGGGACCATCTTGATGTCTAAGGGCTGAATAGAGCCGGCCCTGTCCTTGCTGTCTGTAGCATTCAGGAAAGTGGGTCCCGCAACACACCAGGACTGTACAGTGGTAGGGAGCACAGGCAAGCCAGACTGAGGGTGTGAAGGCTGCAGAGCTGGCCCCGCCTCTCATCTGCCCAGTGGTGGCGTGAGAAAGGGAGAGATGCCCTCCCCCACTTCATCCCTCCCACCCTGTACCTTGCCTGAGCACCTTGCCTGAACTGCACGTAGAGCTGGTGCTGGTTGAGAGGACACAGGTGAACTGCTGGAGGGCATGAGAGCTGGAGAGCTGGCTCCTCCCCCCCCCCGTACCCCACCCCCTTGCTGGCTGAGCCATCCTGTGAACTAGCCAGGCTGGGGCTGGAGAGCTGATGGGCTCATCAACTCAGCTACAACCTAAAGCTTTGAGTTGGTCCACCACAAAATCTACCTCATCTATGAACTGCTGGAGCACATGAAGGGGCCAGTCCTGCAGATCCAAAGCTACAGGTTCTCCACGGGGCAACAGGATATCTGAGAGGAGTCCCCGTGAGGACTGGGCCACTTCCTAACCTCCACGTGGCTAATCCACCGCCCTCCAATTTCCCTGAGTTATTACTTGTTAAGTCCTATATATTCCATCTTGGCTGGCCTGGACCCAATCGGGCAGCCCTCCCGGGACGCTCTCTGTCCTGCACCTTGTCAGGTGTGGCATCTCCTCACCTCCACCCCTCTCAGCAAGGCAGATTTCCCTCTTTTCCTTCCTAACTGTCCCTAGTGTGAGAATCATAAAAGTCCCGCCTCTGTCTGTCCTGCCCCGCCATTGGCTGTCGGCATTTTTATTTACCAATCAGAACCAACTGGGGGCAGAGCCCTCAGTGTCTTCTGTGTAGACACTCCTAAGAGCAGTTTTGGGAATGTAATTAGCAGAGAATACAAGCAGACACAGTTACAGAGTATTTAACCGTGTCTGCCGTGTTCTAGCTGAAGTCATGCAGCATAAAAAGGTATCCACGCATTTGTCCAAAGAGCCAGGTGTGAGAATGCATACAGAAGCATTTTTCTAAAAATTAGAAAGCATAATTGCACATGATGGCAGGACTTGTTGACCTGGAGAATACCAACCTCTGCCGTGTAATATTCTGCAGCAGATAAAGCATGAGCATAAAAATCTTCCTAAACGCACCGAACTGATGGCGCCATATTCAATCATATCCATTGGCTTGTGCTCTTACTGCTCAAGCTGGCTCACATCTGTCTAATGAGTACTTTAGTCTGTGTGCCTACAAGATAGCAACAAAATATACCAAGTGGTTGACAGGGGTTTCTCTGGCCAGAGGCAGCTGTGTTGAGATGCTAGGAGTGAAAGGTGATGTCACATTTTACTCTGTTTACTTAAGGCTTTTTTGTTTTGTTTGGTTTTAAATAAGCATGTTTTTATGTCTGACAAGTACATTTGTAATTTCCACCCAGAAAATTTGCAAAGTGAAAACGTATAGCCTGCTATTCTAATGTATAAATGCTATTCTTTATCACTCAGGTCCATCCTATCTTAATGTTTCTTCTAGGTCCTTATCTGTGTGAATGGAAATGAGCTTAAGCCTTTAAGAACAGCCAGGTAGTGGTAGCAAATCCTTTAATCCCAGCAATCAGGAGGCAGAGGCATACAGAGCTCTGGTTTCAGGCTGGTCTACAAAGTGAGGAAACCCAGGACAGCCAGGGTTACCAGAGAAACTGTCTCAAAACAAACAAATACAAAAACAAACAAACAAACAAACAAAAACACTAAGAACATAACACAAGGGCTTTAGGAACTTTGGATCTTGATGTGTTGTTTTTTAAACTGTAGCTTACAGTAAAAAGTAATGGTTTCTGTAGAGTGAAAGGTAGTGAGGGCTGGGGCTGTAGCTCGGTATAGTGCTTGCCTGTGCACAAACCCTGCATTTGATTCTGCCCCACCTGCCTGGGCGCACACAAATGGAAAATTCCACCAAGCAAGGCCGTGCATCCAGTGACTCAGATAGGGGCTGTTCTAGTTCGTGTCTTTAGAGAAAATCCCTTCACAGCTTACTGTTTTGCAATCCACCACAGGTCACGTCCTGCTGTTTGAAAAGCGTCTCCCACAACTACTCTATGGACCCTGACAAAGCTGTTCCTCGTGCACAAGTTCATTCCACTTTCTGGGCAAAAGGCGTGGTTGCCCTGCTGTCTTAACCTCCAGAGCCTAGAGCTGGGCTGTGCTCAATGGGTTGTTTTCATTAAATTATCTTTAAAAACTCTAAAAGCTTGAACTTTCAAAGGGACGGACACATCTATCTGAGGGCTTTTAAATCCTGTTTGGATGAAACGAAGGAAGGAAAGCAAGAAGAATCTCAGGGATGAAAGGCACTCACTGGCTATGCCTACGGGCACAGAATGTACCTGCGAGGGAACGCCTCCAGGAGGGCCGGCTTCTCAGTACAGAATGTAAATTTTAAACCAGTGTGAATTTACAAAGCAAGAAACGGAGGTACTTTAGAACGAGATAAGAACATCCTCCCCCTGGATGACATAAATCATTAACTTTGTCCAGGGGGACCCGCGGAGATGGGGTGTTTGTTCAGAGTTTAGAAAGATAATCCTCAGAATCCCTAACGTTCGGGGGAGGTGTTTATCTCTTCCAAAAGAGCAGACACCCTCCATAACATCTGGGCAATAGATCATCCTAGCTGGAGATCTTGAAGGGTAAAATTTGAGTAGGGTCTGGGAATATTAAAATCAGTCTGCCTACCAGTCAGCTCCGGTTCTGTAGCTAACACTGTACGTACCCAAGTCTCCCAGAGACGGACCGTGTGGTGGAATGGAGTCGGGAGGCACGGTCTCGCTTTAATCCTGTCTCACTAACCCACAAGATGCAGGCGTGCTCTTTCTTTTGAAGGATAGCAGTGCTGTTGGGAGGCCACGGAGAAGCAACGGGCAGGAGCTGGATCTGCTCCCAACCTGGTTTCTTCCCACTGTGACCATTTGCACTCTTCCGTTCTCACATGTTTATTCCATAGGGATGCACCTCAGAGCTCTGATCAGAGGCCATGGCTGTGAGTGGTGGAAAACTTATTGTTAGGATGGATACTTGGGCTCTCTCTCTCTCTCTCTCTCTCTCTCTCTCTCTCTATATATATATATATATATATATATATATATACATACATACATACATACATATATATATATGTATATTAAAATGCTTTATGAGAACTTTCTGTATATGTTCAACTAGAACCTCAGGTCTTCATCTACCCTTGATTTTTCTATGCCTTCCAAGTGCTTTTTTTTTTTTTTTAAAGGACCCAGTTAGTTCTTTCCACGAACCTGAGATGAATCATGGTACACATTGCAAAGATCACAATCACTTACTGACTTTCTATTTCCATGTTTGGTTATCGTGAGAGCCATGATTTTTCCATACAACAAAAAGATTCTTCTCTAAACTCTGTGTGGTGGCACCCACCTAAAGTCTCGGCTATGTGGGAAGCTGAAGCAGGAAGGCCCAGTAATTCAAGGCCAGTGTGGCAACATAGCGAGACCATCTCACCCTGGGGAAATAGCACAGTGGGTAACACTGCTTGTGGTGCAAGCAGGAGGACCTGAGTTCTAGTTCCCAGGGCCACATAAAATGGGCATAGCTAGACATGGCGGTGCAATTCTTCAATCCCAGGACTTGGGAGGCAGTAGCAGATGGCTCTCTGAGTTTGAGGCCAGCCTGATCTACAGTGAGCTCTAGGATAGACAGTGTCGTATGTTCAGACTTTGTCTCAAACAAACAAACAAAAATCAAAACAAAATTTTATGTGCTTGCAACCCCAGCACTGGGGGGCAGAAACAGGTGAATCCTGAGAAGTCTCTGGTCAGCCAAGCTAGTTTATGCTTCAGTGAGAGATGCTGAAAAGCAAGACGAGGATGAAACTCTTCCACGCATAGACCATGGAAATCCACATCTACACATTCATGTGCATAAACCATCCACACATTCACCATACATCTCACCCCCCCACACACACTAAATAAATAAATAAATAAATAAATAAATAAATAAATAAATAACCAATTAACTAAAAGATTCTTCTCCAGCTCTCGGGTCCATCTCCCCAGTCTCGCTAATAGTGAAATCCTGTACCTTTGGCCTAAGCTGGCAAGTATCAGCCTTGTTGGTTGATTATGCAGTACTTCTGCGGGCAGAGGACTCCTACCGAGAGACACTCTGTCAGCTGACTGACTGGTTCATTTCTTCAGGGACTCCAGAGTCTCATGTGGAAGGAACAAGGGTGCTTCCCGGAGCTGGTTACAGTCTTACCTCAAACTAGGTAAAGAGACACCCCTGACAGGGGTTTGCTTTGAATGGGTTTGAGAGGCCAGCAGCTCAGAAGACAGCCAACAGTGGGACAGGCTGCAGCCAGGAAGAGGCAATAGATTGAAACTGCTTCAGAGCATTGGGTTGCTTCTAGTTACTTCCATAAGCACGAACTCCAGACGGGCAGTCACAGTCTCCCAGCACTGCCACTGACACGTGAGGTCCGTTGACAGACCCTGTGCCCGAAGAGCCTGGGCAGGAAATTGCTTTAGACTTTAATTTCCTTTCTTATTATTCTTTTATTTACATAGGTTTTTTTGCCTGCATGTAAGTCTGTGAACCACGTGTATGTGCCTGGTAGCTGCAGAATCCTAAAGAAAACATTGGCTCCCCTGGAACTGGAGTTACAGACAATTGGAAGCCAGTGATCAAACCTGAGTGAGTCCTCTGTAAGAGCAGACAGCATTTTTACTGCTGAGCCATCTCTCCAGTTCCTAGACTTTACTTTCTCTAGCTCAGTGTCCAAGCTACAGGGGATTTTAATGATTTTAATAATTCCCCGAGAATGTAAAATGTGTGTAACATATTTGCTCAAGTCAAGTCAAATGATGTTGCAGAAAGGGTTAATTGGAGAAGTGTTATGCTTCCCTCTTGAGTGGGTTGCATAATCTCTGGGGAGCTTGGCAGGCTGTCCTACTCAGGAAAATTTAAGGTGGAACACTGATTGGGGAAAGAGCTTTTAAGATAGCCTTGGTTAAGTTAACTCATGCTCTCTTCAGACCTGCATCAGGGACCTCAGAATCCAGTCACTGATCTCAGAAGGATGCGTGCCTTTCAAGAATGGGCGTGGGAACAGCCTCTTAGAGGACTCTCTTTCACACAGTCAGTACCTTTCCCAGGTGGATGGCGGCACCATGCTGTGTAGCACCTGTTCTTCAGATGTCAGCATGAATCAATGAGTTGGAACTGAGTGTCTGCTTCTCGAGAGTTTGGGAAGCTGTGCTCCCCTCTTCTTTGCAGACTCCTGCTTTCCCCAGTAGAGTGGTTCATTCAGACTGGTGTTAGGAGAGGCAAAGGCCTTAAGCTCAAGGCCTTGCAACTTCTGGGTCCTGCCTGTCCTCGGGCAGCCTACATTCTTCTACCTTTTGCTATTCTTCTCTAACAAATTCACTAGTACTTTTTCTGCCTTTGTTGGGGAAGAAACGAAAGACCATCCTGATGTGCCTTCCAGTTTAGTTGACAGTCCATCTCTGTAGCTGTACCCAATTAATGCTACGCAAATTGATCCTGGCAGTAGCGCTTTTGTCGATACCTGCCCCAGTGTTCTGGGTTCCCGAGTGACAGACACATACCCTCGGCCTTTGTATATATTTTTTAATTTATTTATTCTTTTATGTTATGAGTACACTGTCACTGTCTTCAGACACACCAGAAAAGGACATCAGATCCCATTACAGATGGTTGTGAGCCACCATGTGGTTGTGGGAATTGAACTCAGGACCTTTGGAAGGGCAGTCAGTGCTCTTAACCGCTGAGCCATCTCTCTGGCCCCCAGCCTTCATATTTTTATATGCTTAAACAGCTCAGTGGCTGGGCCAGTTCCTATCCTCCATGTGGCTACCCTACTTCCCTCCGATATTCCCAAGTTATTACTAAAATCTATACTCCATCTTAGCCTCCCTGGACTCCGCTGGGCAGCTCTCTCGGAGCCACTCTTACCCAGCTCCTACATGGAGGTCATCTTTCTGTGCCCTGCCTTCTCACGGGTGACATCTTTCCTATCCCACTCCCGGCATGGTGGTTCTCCTTCCTCCTCCCTCAGTCCCTTGCCCGGGAAGCCTAAAAGTTCCACATCTGTCTCCCTAACCAGTCACTGGCTGTGACAACTTTATTTACCAATCAAAACCAACTGAGGCAGGGTTCCCTCAGTGTCTTATATGTAGACGTGTGGATTCTTGTGCAATTAATCTGGGGCCCAAATTAACATAATACAAGCATCATTAGACCAAACAGGATCTGGAAGCCCTGTTGACATATATAGCGACTGCACTGCATAATCCAGTCAAAATTAATTAAAATTTTAAAAAAATAGATAAAGGTAGAATGAAGATAGGGTCACTTAGCACTCAATTTCTATAGGGGCTTCTAATATTTCTGATAATAAGTTTTATTCAGACGCAGAACTTTGGAGGGAACTGAGTGGGCTTAATTGGTAAAAACTCAGCAGAGTGTTTTCCTTCACAAATTGCGGAGCACAACAGAGCTTAAGGGTTCCATCTATGCATTGTTGCCCTGTCTTAGAGAGATGGATTTCCATAGGAAACGGCCTCGCATCCATTAAGAGAGCTATTATTAAAAGCAGCAAATCAAGCAGGGCCTGGCAACGCAGACCTCCAGTCCCTGCTGCTCAGGAGGCTAAAGGGCGAGGATGGCAAGTGTGCAACCTGCCTGGGCTGTGGAGTGAGTTCAAATCCCACCCTGGTGACTGACGAGACCCTGGCTCAAAATACAGAAAGTAAACAGAGGGCTGGGCACGTCACTCAGCACCAGGGCACTTGTTTCAAAAAGTTAAAAATAGAACTGCCGTATGCTCCGTCCTCCACTTCTGTAGCCAAAAGAAGCGGAAGCAAGGCTTTGGAGCAGTGAGTGACCCTTCTCTGTCTGGACCCGTGGAGGTGAAAGTACGCTGCCTCGCACTCCTGCAGCCATAGCCTCTTCTTCACCAGGATAAACTGCACCTTTAAACCAGGTAGCTCCCCAGGCCACTGTAGCTGAGAAGAGGGCGCCGAGCTACGAACTACGTCACCCTCAGAGGTTCCATGTCATCTTTAGACTGATGACATCATCCTCCTGGTGCTAATGTTTCAGGGATTCAAGGGGTAACAGTTAACAGAGGCATGCACCCAGCTTCCAAAAAGCCACGAAGTCCAGAAAATGTAGCACAGACACGCATACATGTCTGAAGAAGAGCCCCCACCTCCTGGGGAGGGTGGGGCATTACTGCTGGAAACTGTGAAGGCGAAGTCTGAGTTGCAGCAGAGACCCTAGTCATGTGGACCGTGGATCCTCTTCCAAGAAAAGATGCAGACGTTGAATGGCACTGGCCAGTGAGAATTTCTTGGGATGCAGACGGCAGAGCTGGGCCGGTAGGGGTGCCAGATGTGTTGGAGGCTGGATGATGCCACCCAAAGACTCAGGTGTTGGACTTGGAACCCTATAGTCTAGTGTTTGTTCGGCTGGGTCTCAGTGTCCTTCCGGTCCGCTCTTTCCTGCTGCGTTTTGAAGCTTCCATGCAGAGCAAGGTTACTCTGTGCCGCTGAATTCGGGAAATGTATATATTTCTTCACAGATCTATTTATCGTTATTTTGTGAGTATGGGTGTTATGCCTTCAAGCGTCTGTGTACCACCCGCTCACAGTGCCCATGGAGACCAGGAGATGGCATAGGATCCTTTGAAACTGGAGTTAGCCGTGTGAGTGCTGGCAAACAGGACCATTGCTGTAGTTTGCTTACAAAAGGAGACGTGAGCTGTTTATTCTTTTTGAGTTTTTCAATCCAGAAAAATAAAATCCATGAATCTCACATGTTCAGTCTGAGACGACAGGATGGAAAGAGATGCTTTGAGGGATTCTTTTTAAGCGTGTAGTGTGTTTACTTAGCGCGTACAGATGAGGACGGCTGGATGCTGCAGTGCTCTTGCAGAGGTTAGAGAGCAGCTTTCAGGGGCTGCCTCTCTCCTTCCATGCTCGGGTTCTGGAGAGAGCACCCAGGCGGCCAGACTTTGAGGCAAATGCCTTTACCTGCTGAGCTACCTCACCACCCCAGTGATTAGTGTTGCTTTCTATTGAGACAGGATTTGCTGTGGTGCCAGCAGGCCTGGCCTTGAACTTCTGTACTTCCTCCCTCCATCTCCCAAGGGCTGGGATAGCAGGCGTGCACCAGCACTCTAGGCTAAGTTGCATTTTTAAAGCGCTAGAAGGGATAACGATGCTCTTGCATGATTTATGTTTTCTAGTAATGTACTGCACTCCGAATTCAGCCTCATAAGGTTATATGCAATTTATGGCCATCGATATTTAAAGTAAAGCCTTTATGCTTTTGTAGCATCTCCTTGCACCTTGGCTCAGTAAAACACGTCAAGTGCTGATTTTCGGTCGGGACACGTAAGTCACGTTTAGGTAGCCTCTTCACATGGATAATGAATTTAAATGTCTGGGAGATTGGGAGAACCATGAAAAGTCTTCGGGATTTGGAGATGAGATTCTGGGCAAATCTATGTAAAGGAGGAAAAAGAAAGGTATATACATACATGCCCCTCAGCCCCCGGGCACTCCTGCAGACAGCACCCAGTTTGTGGGGGCTGAATCACTCCCACTTCTTTCTGATCCTATTGTTGTTTTAGCGAGTGCTGCCTACCCTGTCACTCTGCTCTGCTGGGAGCGGGAGTAGGTGTGTGACTGGAGACATCGGAGTCCTTCCAAGATGATTTTCAATCCAGAAACAAGGAAGACGGGTCTCTTCTTAATGACGAAGATGGTGCAATCACTGGCGCTGGTTGAGCCTTGGGGTAACTTCCAAAATGAGGGAAGACAGAAGCAAGAAGGACCGCACTTGGGGTTTTTGTTAGGTCACTGCCTTGCCACAGTCCACTTACAGTGAGGTTTGGCTCTGTGAATATCGTTTTTCTGTAGCCTAAACTTTTTATCTATTACTGTCCATTAAGGGATTAGGAATGCAGCACAAGGAACTGGGTACGGGCTAGCTAGCACGCACAATGAATAAAGAAATAGGAAATAATAATAATAATAATAATAATAATAATAATAATAAAATAAAGAGGGTCAAGAAAGCATCCTCCTCACCCATCTTTAAGAGACAGAATTTTATTGAGAAGTAGAGTCATAACTCCCTGCAGCAGGGCGGAGCTCTGCAAACAGGTTTCCCAAGAAAATAGGATGCAAGCCATACCCTGAGGGAAGTTAGCCATTTGTCAGCAACTGCAGGACTGGAAACCAGGGCAAGGACGTCACTCAGCTTGATGATAGCCAGATGAACAGACGCCGGAATCGGTTTAGAATAAAAAGATGTCACAGCCCTGCAGAGAGAAACGGGAAGCCTTAGCAAAGGTTGTGAAGGGATGAGCAGATTAAATCTGTAGAAAGGCCTCAGGAACTCTCTTCTACAACCTGGATCCTGTCCGAAAGGATGCACCGAGGGACTAGCCATGGTCAGGCAGCGGAGCGAGGCAGGGCACTGCCGTCCCACGCTGGCGTAACAGCTTCCTCTGCTTGCGCCCTTCACTCTCTAGGCCTTATCTGATCGTGCAGGTTCAGCTTACGTTCTGCTGAACTGGTTTCCTCCCTGGGAGAATTGAAATAGCTCTTCTGACAGCTTTAAATCGCTTTTGAAAACAAGGAAGTGTGCACCACGAAGGGCTCTGTCTGCTAGAACGGCGATGCTGTGATTTGACGTCCTCGCCTTGGTTCAGTGACTAGAGGCTCGTGGACCCTGGACATGCCCTGGGTTGTCAGGTTAGGGATGTGGCTCAGTGGTACGAAGCTCTCCAAGCAAGTGTGTATTCCTGTTTAACCCTCAGTACGGGAAAGGAACCAAAACAGAATGAAACACATGTGATTTGAGTGCACCTTTTCCCTTCATGAGATGGGAAAATAGTTACCACTGATGTACAAGAGGTATTCCAGGGAGGCCACAGGGGAGACCTGTGTACCCTGCAGCACCAGGTTATCCCTTTGGGACACTTTACAAAGTGAAGGAGGCTCCCTACACCCCAAAGATTTGTGTCTTGAGTTCAACATCAAATGCCGTACATTCACACCTATATACAGCACACAACGAAAATATCTCAGGGCTGGCTAGATGGCTCACTTACTGGGCCAAGCTGGCCATCTGAGTTCAATCCCCAGAACCCTCATAGAGATGGAGGAGGAGCTGTCCTCAGACCTCCATGCGTGTGGCAGTGGCACACGCCTGCTACCTTAATAACAGTGAATAAAATGTATTAAAATTAAAGGATTGGCTGTTTGTCACGTGAAAATAGTCCTGCATTGCTTGGGGCTTTGACTTGATTTCTCATAAGCATCTTCTGAATATACCCAGGATAAAAAAGAGAAGAAAAATGAAAGAAATAGGATTCATGCAGCCACACGTGCTCCTGAATTACACGGAGTCAGTAAATCAGGCTAAGATTCAGTGCTCATCCAATTTTCCAAGAAAGTTTGCTTGAAGATTTGAGCACATAACACCAACTGCAGGTACCACACCCTGTCAACTAAGTCCCTTGTCACATAGATAAAGGATGCTAGAACATTTAGAGCTAGTATGTAATTTATTATTTTCCATTTCTAACATCTGGAAACCAATTCCAAAATCCTCAGCCAGTCTTCAGGCAATGGCTTAGATTCACAGGAGAATATGACGGCTCCTTTTCAATGCTTCGGGGTAATGCTGTGAAGAAGCTGGTATAGCCAGCCTTTCAGCAACTTGCATGCCAGTGATAAGGTAGGTAGTAAGGAAGTTATGGGAGAAGTTAAGAGCGAAACTAACTTCATGGCCAAGGACCATGCTCTTCTAAAAGTCTTTGGAGCCCCTGGAGTGGCTTTAAGAATTAGAGGCTCAGGCTGGAGAGATGGCTCAGCAGTTAGGATCACTGACTGCTCTTCCAGAGGTCCTGAGTTCAATTCCCAGCAACCACACGGTGGCTCACAACCATCTGTAATGGGATCCGATGCCTTCTTCTGGTGTGTCTGAAGACAATGGCAGTGTGACAAAATAAATAAATAAATTTTAAAAAAGAATTAGAGGCTCTACTCCTTGGAATCGGTGAAAATCGGCTGTGCTTGCTGGCTTGATTTTTAAAGACAAAATAAATGTAAGAAGGCCAAGCCCAGAAATCTGGGAGGGACGAAGACTGGGCAGACTTAGTGGAAAGAGAGAGGTAGGTAGGGTGGAGGAAACTGCCATAGAGAAGAATGGCCACGAGGCTGAGGATGCATACATCCTCCTTGAGAGCCGGGCATGTCGTTACCGGTCTGTAATTTTAGCACTTTGGAGGTAAAAGCAGGAAGAGGATCGGAGGTTAAGCTCATCTTCAGCTACCTAGGGAATTTAGGTGAGCTTGACCTACATGAGACCCTGTCTCAAACAAACAAATAAAAAATGAAATCTTTGAAACTTTTCAGAATGGAGTTTCAAGCAGATCTCTCTGAGGTAAGTCTGTTCTCCACCAGATCCTGGGCTCACCCCTCGTTTGTTCCATTGCCCCGGGCTGCTCTCTGTGCTTGGTGAGTCAGATAGAAGAAACTCAGACCTGCGCAGAGCTTCCTTCTAGGAGACAGCGTGATAAGCAAACCTAGAAAGTAGCACGTGAGGGGATTCATGTCCGAGCGGTAAGAAGGATCAGGAGCGTGAGGCATGGAGGGATAGAGGTTGCAGCTTAAGCAGGGTACTGCATGGGCCTCACTGGATGGATGGCATCTGTACAACAGAAAGATGATTCTATATGAAAAATGCCAAAAGGCAGGAGCCACACCTGATATTTTCATTGTACTTGGTGGGAATGCGATTATTTGCTGAATAAGCCAAAAGTAAATGAATAAATCTGAATGCATCTATTGCTGTTTTGACTTGAGATCATAAATTACTGCTCAAATTTGAGTGGGATCTGTAGCTTCAAGGAAGTGGGCTTTTAAATTCTTATTCATTCATTCATTTGTCTGTTTATTTATTTATTTAAGGGGCTGGAGAAACGGTTTAATGTTTAAGAGCACTGGCCGCTCTTGCAGAAAACCTGGGGCCAGTTCTCAGCATTTACATGGTTCAAAGCCATCCAGCTCCAATTTCAGGGGATATGATATCCTTTTTGGACCTACACAGGTTCTGCATGTACATGGTGCACATATCTGTATGTAAGCAAAGCACACATGCACATAAAATAAATACATCTAAAAATGTAAATAATTTTAAATTTATCATTAATGTGTTTAGTGTGTAGTATGTAGTATGTAGTGTGTAATGTGTGTGTGTGTGTGTGTGTGTGTGTGTGTGTGATGTATGTTAACTGGGTGTGTACTTGTGGAGGTCAGAGGACCGCTTTTAGGAATTAGTTCTTTCTATGCACTGGGATGGACATCAGGTTGTCAGGCTTGTGGGCCATCTCACTAACCCAGTTTTTTTATATTTTAGTAGTGGCATCGTTATTATTCTGTCTGGGTGTGAGTGGAGATGTTTATGTCACAGTGATGAGAAGGTAATACTATATTCACTTAAGATCTTATATAGAGCACATCACTACCCTTTTGAAAAGTATTTCCACATATTATTGATATCACTTCCTCCTCCTCTTCCTCTTTCTCCTCTTCCTCCTCTTCCTCTTTCTCCTCTTCCTCTTCTTCCTCCTTTTCCTCCTCCTCCTCTTTCCTCCTCCTCTTCATCATCATCATCATCATCATCATCATCATCATCATCATCATCATCGTTATCATCATCATGCACTACTGGGGTGCGACTCCAGGGATTTTTACAGATAACTACTTTACCATTGAGCAACAGCCCCAGCCTTCTCACGCTTTCATTTTGAGACAAGGTCTCACTAACTTGGGTAGGGGCATGATGAATTCACTCTCTAGGGCTGTCAGGTCTTGACTTTAGAATCCTTCCACTGTTATAGTTCTGTCCAACTTCACATGAATTTATTTATTTGTTTTTTACAGCTCACACATGAACATCACACATACTGACACACATGCTTTTTAACAAGGACAGGGAGCACGTCCTAGCCGTGCTCCCTGACACATCTAATCAGTCATCCCCTGGTCCCCCAGTGCTGCTGCTTACCTTCCTTAATTTCATTTCTATAGTTACAGACATGCAGCACATCCCTGGAAGCTTTGTTTGTATTTTATGTGTAATGGTCTTTTCTTTCATGTATGTCTGTGCTTTACATGTGTGCAGTGCTGGAGGAGCGCAGAAGAGCACATCAGATCCTCCAGAACTTGAGTTACCGATGCTTGTGAGTCACCAGGTGGGTGTTGGGAATTGAATCTAGATCTCTGCAAGAACAGCCAATGCTTTTAGTCACTGAGCCAGCCCGTCTCCCATCTTTGAATTTTTGATACTTTATTTACTTTTATTGATACCTGCCACCTTTCCGTACCAGATGTAAGTCAAGCAACACAGGTAAAGAGCAACTGCTGTTCATTCCTGAGGTAGTCTGAGTGGTCCTTGGAGACAGGGATTAAAAAAAAGGAGAAGAGGAAGCAGGGGTCCTCAAGTCCTGAAATGGCTTTCACCCCTGTTATCCATGGACTGGCTGTGTCTCTTTCCTTTGTCTAAGTGTTTTCCTAGCCCCACAGATCAACAGGAAGAGCAAAGCAACCAAGGGCTGATGAACTCTCTACAAAAGCCATTCTCTAAGCAGGGCTGGGGAGTTGTCTATAACAGACGTTCAGACTAGTAGAGGAAGGAGGATCATGACTTTGAGGTGAACTTATGCTACGTAGTGAAATTCTGCCAAAAATGAAGAGTAAAGCAGGAACACATTTCACGGTTTGTTTGTTTTTAAACCCTGATGCTGGGACTTCTGAGATGGCTTAGCAGTTACAAACTCTTGCAGCTTTCCCAGAGTTTCCCGGGGTGGATTACTCACAACAACCTTTAACTTTAGCTCTAGGGTATCTGGTGCCCTCTTCTAGCTACATCTAGGGCATCTGCACACATGTGACACACATATGTGTGCAAGCACACGCAAACACACACACACACACACACACAGACACACAGAGTTAAAATAAATCCTGGTGACAAAATGGAAAGACAGAAAGAAACAAAAGAAACCCAGATGCCTTTAAAGATGGACGTGGTGGAGCAAGCTGGTAACGTCAGTACTGGAGAGGGAAGACAGAGGTTGGGAGCCTGCGGTTACAGGGAGCGCTTGTCTATCGGGTATGGAGCCCAGTAAGGGACAATGAAGGAGTTCTGAAGAAGGCAGTGGTGGTGTTCGCATAATAATGTGAATGTACGTGATGCCACTGAGCTGCACTTGGAAACAGTCAGAATGGTAAATACTTTACGGCAATGAAAAGTGAAGAGAGCAGGATAAGGAAACTGGGAATGGTGAAGTGAACAGGGAGGACAGGCAGACAGCTCTTCCTGTGGGGACTGGGATTCAGAATGTAAAAGAAGATAACAGATTTGACCATTTATTTCTCTTTGCTACATACACTTTGGCTATGCCCTGTGGTGGTTTGAATGAGGATGGTCCTCATAGACTCATGTATTTGAACACTTAGTCTCCAAATGGAGAAATTCTCTGGGAAGGATTAGGAGGTGTGGGTATGGCCTTCTTGGAGGAGTTGTGACACTGGGGGCAAGCTTTAAGATTTTAAAAGACTCACCCCATTCTCTCTCTCTCTCTCTCTCTCTCTCTCTCTCTCTCTCTCTCTCTCTCTCTCTCTCTTCCCTCCCTCTCTTTCTCCCCTTTACTATTTGTGCATCAAGATCTGAAGGATGTTAAGCAGTGGATCCTAGCATTTTTAAGAGCTCAAGCATAATACCCTATATGTGGGTAACCAAAGCTCTGTCGTACAAAACACACACATCATAAAGAAGCTTTTTTTTTCTATGTTGTCCACAAAGAAGGGAGGGCCCTACAGAATACAAGTGCACCCTGGGTGCCTTTTCTACATCTGCTTTGCAAATCAGGCATTGTAACATAATGTTGGAGATGCAATTATATTTCCTTCCATAATTTCCTCTTTCCTCAGCTTCATAGTTAACCAGTTTCTTGGGCAGGATCCTTGTTTATAGGGAAAACTCCAAGCAAAACTTTATACAGCTTATTGTGAGGCAGCGGACTAAGAATGGTACCCTGATTTCTGGTTGAGATAAGTCGAATCCCCGGGAACCCTAAAAGGGATGGCAGGTGCATTTCCAGCCTCCCAGGAGATCAAGGTCTCACTAGCTGCAGCCCCTCACAGACTCCTGTAGAGAGGTTTGAGATAGATCAGTCACATAGGGCAACGCCCCAGCCCCTCCTCCACAGGTGAAGATGTGACCACAGGTCATGTAGACTCAAGACTGATCAGTCACATAGGGCAATGCTCCGAGCCCCTCCTCCAGAGGTGAGGACATGACCACAGGTCACGGAGGCTCAAGTCAGATCAATCACAGAAGCAGGACCACGCCTCCAAATATGTAGATGAGGTCTTCCCAAGCCCTCAGGCCAAACCAATAGGAAGTACCTGCTATCAGACACTGACCCATCCAAACACTGTAAGAATCGTGTTCAGGATTAAAGATATGCAGAGATCACTCTGTCATAAGAGCTGTTAACACCACCGCTTAGGGAAGAGATCTGCTCTCCCGAAGTCGCAGTCAACAGCCCTCCTGCACCCTTCGCTGGCTAAGTCAGTTCCCTGCTGGCTAAGCCTGGCCTGAAACAGAGGCAGAGCAACACCTACCCGAGTTCTTTCCTTCTCCTGAACCCGTGCGTCTAGCTGGACCAGGGATCTCTGTGGAAAACCTCCAGCACAGAGGCCCACAGCTTATGATCAGTAGGCTCAGCACTGATTGTCACAAAAATTTTACACTTCACAAAATGCAAAGTGTAGCAGAAGTTTAAAGTTTTAATTGTTACAAAAAAAAAAGTTTTAATTGTTTAAACAATTGGGAAGTTGGATGTAATCATGCCCAACCTGTACTCCCAGAACTGAGGAGGCTACAGCTCATGAATCTGAGGCCACCCTGGGATACTGAGAAGGGGTTTGTCCAAAATAAAATAACGCAAATTAGGAGACTTCACATAAAAAATCTGGTGTTCTGGCTTTTCTTTCATTTTGGGAGGTAGCTTGAACAAACTTCTTTGCCACCTGCTAACAACCAGCTGAATCACAACTCTAGCTCCCGGGTATATCACAGTCTGTTAATTGGGATAGCTGGTGCCACTGCCCCAAAGAACACTTTAATCATCAGGTCATCATTCAGAAGGAGCTGGCATTTACACGTGTTTGGTGGTGCATCATGGGAAAGGACATGTGCAATTAGGGAAAACAAATATAAAATCAAATCTAACATCCAAACAGAGCACCACACAGACTATATTCCCCTTGATAACCAGACCCTCTTCTCCTGAACCCTATAAAAGAAAGCATCAAATAACGGCGTCCTGGAGTGCTCTTACTCTTATGACCCACTGTCAGTCCTGATAACATGTCCCTCTACATGTCTACATAATCTACATTGTCCCTTTGCTCTGAATAAAGTTACTTCAATGCCTTTCAATTCTGTTTGAGCCCTTATGTTCAACTCTTTGGCTGACAGAGCAGCTCAGAGCATTGGTAGCCGAGGAGATCCCTTCCACATTCCTGCGGGGCCTGATAGTCTACTGTTCTGTAATGGGATGTGAAAGCCACTTCTTAGTTGCATTGCTCTGAAATGCACACACGTATTGATAGATTCCCCACCACACGGGTGCTTGGATACAGGGGGAGCTGAAATATACCACGGTTCTGGACAGTCACTTCCTGATGATGTGTGTGTTCTATGCATGGAAAATACAGATGTGTGCTGGTCACTATGAACTCTGCCACAGATGGGCAGTGTATACTCAGTTTACCACAGTTCCTCTCTCATCCTTATCCCTCTGTGGCCCTATGCCTCTGTCCTAAGGGTGGCAGATAGATCCTAAAGAAACATAGAAGGAGGCAGATTTTATTTACAACAAAAAGGATTCCTATTGTACAGGATAAATGTTTAAATTTTGAAACATGTACCAGAAAACTGTTTAAATTTTAAAACATGTACGTGTGGAGGGACTGGGTGAGATTTTCCTGGACTGGAAGGAAGAAGACACACATATCACTGTGTGGTCAGATTCCATAAAATATGTTACTAGAAACTGCAGGCCCCCAGGGAGGAATGGCTATATATTAGCATGTAGAATGTTAACTATCTGTGTCTCTAATGGGAACTGTGTTAGTCAGGGTTCTCTAGAGTTACAGAACTTATGGAATGTCTCTATATATTAAGGGAATGTATTGTGATGACTTATAGTCTTTAATCAAACTAACCCAACAATGAGTATCTGTGAATGGGAAGTCCCAGGAGGCTAGCTGTTTAAACTGGCCTTCTGTAGAAGTAGGTTCCAACAGATGTACTGGTAAGTAAGTGCAAGCATCTTCTTCCAACATCCTTATGTAGGCCTCCAGCAGAAGGTGTGGCCTAGTTTAAGGTATACACCACTGCACGCCTAGGTCTTGAATTTGCTGTGTCTCAGGCTGACCCTGAATTTAGAGATCGCCTTGTCTCGGTCTATTGGGATTGAAGGTGTGTACTATCTTGCCTGGGCCTGAGCTTTTTGTGGTCACTATGCCTCAGTATTTCCATGCCAAGATCCAGGTCAGAAACCTGAGTCTTCCAGCCTCAAGATCTGGATCACATGTGCGCCCTCCAATTCTGGATTGTAGTTCATTCCAGATACAGTCAAGTTGACAAGTAGGGATAGCTACCATAGGACCCAAGACTAGTAGGAAACTGAGACTAGGCCTATAAAACTGGGCAGTAGAAATAACAGCCAGGCTTCCTGGGACAGAGGGCAAAACAAATGTGTAGTTATTTTCTCCCATCACTGGATAGGGAGAAGAACCCAGCATTGTGCCAGCGGCCTGAAGAATCCCTTCTTCCCTAGTGACCTCTGTTCAGATAAAGCCAGATCTTTGACTGTGCAGCAGAAAACCATTTCAGGAAAAGTCAGTGTGAAGCAGTTAGTTCATTAAATATCCAGAGAGACACATTTAAGAAGGATAATGGACACTGAAGACAGGGGCGTGGGCTTCCAAATAGATAGTCACACAGGTGTCTTTGTAATGACCGAATATAGGATTCTGTGGCTTTAAATTACATTGTTCACAGGCTGTAAGCTTCAATAGTTTAAAGGTTCAGCAAAGCTTAGAACTTTTAGTAAAAGCTAAGTAAATGCATGGGCTAGTTTAGTTACTTCTCTTAGAGACTTTCCTTTGATAATGGAACTGTAAGGTGGTTTTGTGAGGCACGTTGTTGAGATGTCGGGATGAGAACTCACGGACATGTCGTTTTTACACATTTATTTACTTTTTTTTTAAAGGGAGGTGCATATGAGCCATGCATTAGGTCACCTTTACCTGCTGAGCCATCTTGCTGGCCCTACTGACAAGCAAACCGGTGCTAAGAACTGGACGCAGGGCTCCATGAGTGCTAAGCAGGAGCTCTATCCCTGAGCTGTATTTGTAACCCTAGTTGCTTGTTCTTAATGTCCGTATTTGGGAAGTCTTTGTGAAAACACACATCCTCTCTGTTGGTAATTTGTGCTCTGTCATCTGTGATGAATTCTTTTTTTTTACAATTTTTATTATTTTTTATTTTATGCATATGGGAGTTTTTTTTTGCCCTGAGGTCAGAGGTGGGTATCAAGTCTTTTGGGACTGGAATTAAAGGTGGTTCTGAGCTACCATGTGGGTCCTGGGAATTAAATTCAGGTCTTTAGGAAGAGCAGAGAGTTCTCCAGTTCTCTTAACCATTGACTCAGCTCTCCAGCTCTATATTGAGGTTTTTGATCCTCATTCAACAAACTGCAGTGTGGGAAACTTGATTTTTCTTCTGTCCTTCTGTCCTGCCTCACCCCTACACATTCTCTGGAACTGGACTAGGGTTTAGAGCTCAAAGAAGACCGAAGGCAAACACTGTTTTAGTAGACTAACTGTGCACTGGTGTTGTGTGTATGTGTGTGTATGAGTGTGTGTATGTGTGTGCGAGGTGTGTGTGTGTGGTGTGTGTGTGTGTGAGTGTGTATGTGTGTGAGTGTGTGTGCGGTGTGTGTGTGTGTGTGAGGTGTGTGTGTATATATATGTGTGTGTGTGGTGTGTGTGTGCGGTGTGTGTGTGTGTGTGTGATTGTTTAAAATCACTATATTACATACAACAGTGGATATTGTTAAATCTTATTTATCTGGTTTAAGGGCTGAGAATGAAACTGTTCATTTATGCAATTTTCTTTTCCTTTTTTAATCCTTTCTTTTCTTTGTTTTTAAGACCAGGTTGTTGCAGGATATTTGATCACCCTGTGAACCCCAACTGTGTGTTGTTTACTGAAATAACTCATTTCCAGTGTCGTGTGGCTCATCCCCTAGCATGCACTTTTAATCCCAAACAAGGGTGTTAGTAAAACTAAAACTAAAAGTTAGTAAGCCTAATAGTAAAGTAAAACTAAAACTAAAAGCTAGTTTGTAGATGGAAGCAGCCATGTTTGAAAGTGCTATCTAATTGAGTAGCAGACAAAGTGATGAATCAGAGAAAGATTTGACAGAGAAAATGTCCAATTCTCACAAGGAGAGGAAAAGGAAACTACTAAAGAGAGTAGAACAGAGAGGGGGGGGGGGGGGGAGGGGGGGGGGGGGGAGGGGGGGAGGGGGAGGGGGGAGGGGAGGGGGAGAGGGGGAGAGAGGGGAGAGGGAGAGGGAGGCAGTTTTATTGGGAGCATTGTACAGAGACAGGTTAAAGACAGGTAAAGACAGAACAAGCCAGAGAATGAGAAGCCAACAGATTAGAATAGATTGCCAAGCTACTATGAGGCCAGGCAGAGAAATTCAGGAGAGGTTGAGAGAGAAGCCAGATAGAATCAATCAGCTTGGAGAGGAGTTTTCAGCCAGAACAGCCGAGTTGAACCAGCCAACAAGAATACAGAAAGATCTAGAAAGGGTGAGCTTACTGAGCAGTAAACCTCAGAGGCCAAGAATATTCTAGGTCTAGAGTAGTTTATACAGAAGCCAGAAGCTTCCCGAACTAGGCCTAAGTTAGCGGACTGACTGAGACAGTTAGGCTCCAGACAACAATTAAATCAAGCAAATAAAAGTTACATTTTTACCAAGTTTCTCTGTATAGTCCTGGCTGTCCTGGAACTTGCTCTGCAGATCAGGCTGGCCTTGAACTCAAGAAAAGCCTACCTCTACTTCTACCTCCTGAGCGCTGAGATTAAAAGCGCGAGACACCACCCAACTCCAGTTATGCAAGTTTTTAAACTAAGGTGCTGAAGAAGGCTGTGGCCTGGCTTTACTCGCCTTTTCTAGCAATTGTGCTGTACTACTCCCAGACTCAAAGCAGCGTTTGTGTTCTCAGTCGGATTCCTTCTACAGGCTATAGAAACCGAACAAGAGCCCAAATTCGAAAAGGCTGGGTTCAAGCCTGTCACACCGAGACCACAGTTGCTGAGGTCGGCATTAAGGCTCAGTAGGCACTGTGCCTATTTCCTGCCATCCACTGCACAAAAGAACTTGGGAAAATGTTTTCGTAGTAAAGGAATCTGGGTTAAACTGCAAAGTAGGGGGAAAATGCTTTATAAAATGTTCTGGACTTCAAAAGAACTACCCTAGCATAGAAGGGGCCTTCTTGTTCCAGAATCACAAGTGAGCCTCCAGCACAACTCTGTTGAAAAGGGAACTTGTGTGGAAAAGTTTGAACAGATTTGGCCCTGTGCCCAGCTCGGCTCCGAGCCACATTCCTCTGGTCCTGACTACGTTCAGTTTGCTTATTATGCTCCTGTTAATACCTCCTCACAGCTTGAGGAGCTCCTGCACAAGAGCCAAGATTCAGATTCCTGCTCCCCAGTTCATGAAAGAGATAATGAGAGATTGGAGACTCAGCAACTTGCAAGAGGCTGTCCTGGAGGGGGGTGGTGGTGGTGGCTGTAGGCTGGGGCGGGACTGCCCCCAAAGTTCTTAGCCACCTCTGTCCTTTCGTATTGCAGTGAGTTAGAGCCCAAGTGCAAATACAAAGGCTTCTTACATTATTTTTGAGACTAGGTCCCTCTGTGTGGCCCTCGGCTGGCTTTCGAGTAGCTATCCTCCTGCCTCATCCTCCCGAGTGAGTAATGCAATTATCAGGTGCACCGGGTCGCAATCCTCTGACCTCATTCTTTAGCCCTTTCTTCACCCTGCACATCCTTCTTTGGGTGCCTTGTCTCTACATCGGAGTGTCTGTAAGGGTCTTAGGAAAGTGTAGTAAACTAATGGGGACTGGCTCTGGAACAAATGCTGCAGAGTCCTGCCTGGCTAGCTAGGGGTGGGGCAGGAGCAATGGGTTTGCGCGCCACCTCGAAGTTATTCAGAGGCCAGGGAAGGGGACTCTGCGCCCAGAGGTGTGCGAAGGCAGTAGGCACCTCGCCACGCGGGTGGCTGGTGCAATCCCCTGCTCTCTTGCGTTGACTGCTAAGGCGGGTTGAAATTCTAAACTCCAGGAGGAGCAATTGATCACACGCTCCGATAGTGAGCGCGGCCAATGGGGAGGCGAGCTTCTGAGTGAGAACCAATCAGTGCGCGTCCTGAGACAGCGAACTAATGGAGCGCCGACTCTGCAAGCTGAAGCCCGCCCTGCCTTTGCATCCGGAGACGCGGGCTGTTCGCGTGGTCTTTGCTCCTGCCACTTTCCCTTCTGTCGCCTTAGCACCATGGAAGCCACCAAGCAAGTGGTTAACTTTGGGCCCGGGCCTGCCAAGCTGCCATACTCGGTAAGATGGCTGGGGTTCGGTCGGAGTGCTGGCATCGGGATGCGGGGCGTCGGGATGCGGCTGTTGAGATACATCGGTGAGCCGGAATGCCACCATGGGGAGATAGTTGCTAAGGCCGAAGTGCGCTCCTATGCACAGGTGTTTACCTGCAGCTTCAGTCAGGGCCAGCCTCCCGGCGGTGTAGCCTCAGCGGCTCCGGCGTGCACCGGCGTGCACCGGCGAGCGTGGGAGTGTGAATGAATGAGCGGTCGGCTGGCAGGCCAGGGGGCGAGCACGGCTCCTTCCGGGGAGCGCAGTAAACTCTGGGCGCTAGGAACGTAGTCCTCAGAACTCAGAAATCGAAAAACTGCCGGTCTCTCCCTTTTGGCCCCCACCGAACTCACCCAGTCCTCAAACCTTTCTCCTGGAAACCTACTTGTCTCCGCAGACTTTGAAAGGCTTTGGTCTGTTTGGCCAAGGTCCATTCACTTGATCCCGGTGCCATCCCGTCCCGTCCTGCGCGAGTTCCTCCCGCACCCCAGCTGTGTGGAATGAGATGCCTCTCGTGGCCTGCAGCCCATGGACCAGCTGCCCAAGCTGCTATCTGATAACCGGTTGCCACAACGCGCAAGCATGGCCAAGAATTGTACAATTATCTTTTGTTGAACCCTGGCGATCTCCCCGGGACACCACGGTCTCTGTTGGGTAGAAACAGGATCACACAGTGTGAGAGGGAGAAAGTTGCCTTACTTTTGTGGCAACAGCCGCACAATCGCACAATCGCCAGGGTTTATTCTGCACTCACTGTAGTCATCTTCTGTGACGTTCTTTGCTAGAACAGTGGGAACTTCTGGAGGCCTCCCCCAACCCCACTCCTCTGTGTTTTGGAGAGCTGGGTTGTTTTTTTTTTTGTTTTTTTGTTTTTTTTGCCAGGTTGGGTAAGGCAATGTCTCAGTACAGGCTAGCCCAGAATTTACTTTGTACCACAAACTGGTTTTGAACTATTCCTTCCTCCACCTCCCAAGAGAGGGTATCTTAATTAGGGCTACTATTGCTGTGATAAACACTGACCAAAAGCAACTTGTGAAAGAAAGGGTTTATTTCACTCACAGCTTTCTATAACAGTTCATTATCAAAGGCAGTGAGTCCAGGAACCTGGAAGCAGGAGCTGATGCAGAGACCATGGAGGGGTGCTCCTCTGCATGACTTTCTCAGCCTTTATAGGCTTAAGCACTTAGGACCACCAGCCCAGGGGTGGCACTACCCACAATGTCAAGTTGTCACAAAACTAGTCAGTGTGTAGGAATTATGGATGTGCGGCTAACTTTAATGCAGGAGTCTTCTCGATTTAGGTGAATTATAAAGATTTGAGAGACTTTCAAAATTTTTGACTGTCCATAAAGAATAATGAAATTTATGAAATGCTGTGCCTGCAGCTGGAGAGATGGCTCGGGGCTCTAGCATTTGGCTAGAAGTCTTTTTTTTTTTTTTTTAAAGTGGTTTTGGTTGTAAAATAAATTTTTTTATTTTGAAAATCATGTGTATTCATGTGCGGGTGTGGGCACATGAGTTCATGTGCCTGGAAGTGAGTTAGAGGTGGTTGTGAGCTGGCTGATGTGGGTTCTGGGGATCACACTCCAGACTCCTGGAAGAACAGTATGTGCTTGTCCCAGGCTGAGCCTTCTCCTCCATGACTCTTCCTCCCGTGAGTTAAAGGAATGCACTTGGATGGGTGCAGAGCTGGACAGATGGCTTAGCACCAAGAGTGGAGGGCCCAAGCTGGATCCCAGCACCCACTTTGGTTGGTTCACAACCACTTGTAAAACTCAAGCTCCAGGGTACTGGATATCTTCTGGCTTCTGAGGGTATGTGTATAAATAAGTGAATAATAAAGTAAATCTATAAAAAGGAAAGAGAAGACTAACAAGTTCAAAGGTGGTGTCAGGTGGGTGGTGAAGGGATCTGCTAGAGCTCTTGCCATTTGCAAAAGCAGGTCCTGTTTAATCCTGTTTAACACACAAAACACAAGAATCTGTTGCAGGCATTTAAAAACAGGAATGTATTCACTAAAATTTACTCAAATGTTTATTGATAGATACACAGAATTTACATATTGGTATACATGTATATTGCACACACATGTATATGGCCAATGTAGTTTCAACATATAATTTTTTTAAAAAGATTTATTTATTATTATGTGAGTACACTGTTGCTGTCCTCAGACACACCAGAAGAGGGCATTGGATCCCATTACAGATGGTTGTGAGCCACCATGTGGTTGCTGGGATTTGAACTCAGGACCTCTGGAAGAGCAGCTGGTGCTCTTAACCACTGAGCCATCTCTCCAGCCCAATTTTTTTTTTTTTTACACTAGATCGGCAGGATAGGATTCAGACCCTTTGACAAGGGTCTTCCACTACTAGTTAAAGTTACAGAACTTCTGTCTATGCCGGTTCTTAGCTAGTATCTCTTTTTGTTTGAGATAAGGTCTCATTATATAGCCCTGACTGACCTGTTACTAATTATTTAGACCAGGCTGGCTTCAAACTCAGCTATCTGCTTGCTTCTGCTTCCCAAGTGCTGTGATTAAAGGCATGTGCCACCACACTGTCTTGATGCCATCTCCGATTTGGATTCTTTATCACAGGATCTTTTGCAGTTGGTGTTTAATTTTAGAGCATTTATTTATTTATCTGTCGTTTTTTGGAGAAAGGGTCTCTTTACAACGCTCTGGAACTCATGTAGACCAGGCTGGCCTTGAAACTCAACAGAGATCCATCTGCTTCCGTCCTCTGAGTGCTGGGCCTAAAGGCCTGTGCCACCACACCTGGCCTGAGCCTTTCTTATGAATATCTTTTATTTACTTGCCAGGATCCATTTCTTGTCTCAGCCACATTCAACATGGAGACGTTCTTATTTAGCCAAACTGAGCTCTCTGGAGGTTTTAATGCTGTTTTTTTTTGTTTTGTTTGTTTTTCTTGGTTTAGATAAGGAGGATATATCTATCTATCTATCTATCTCCTGTTTTCTATTTATCCCCTCCACCCTTCCTTCTACTTCTGATTCCTTTATTCCTTTCCTTCCTCTCTCCTAATTTCCTTTCTCTTGGTGCTGGGGATTGAACCAAGGGCCCCCAGAGCGCCCAACACATCTTAAACCTCTGAGCTACATCCTTCCCTTCTGTTTTCCATTGCATGATAGGGGAATTGATATTGCTTATTTGATTTAATAGGAGAAATTTATGTGAATGATCGGTTTCCCAGTTAACGTCACATCAATAAATCCTCATGGCCCTTCGAAGGCTGCCTTATCAGAATGGAATAAATGTAGCCCACAACTGAATGAAAATCTTTCAGTGTGGGTTGAATACATGTTCTCTCTCCTCCACCTCCCCCCAGCTTTGCTGCAAGTGAGACCTGGGTTTCCTGTGTGCTAAGCAACTGCTCTATCTCTATATTTATCAATACTTTTGATTCTCATGAGGCCTCAGCTCCTGGAGTTTATCTTAATTCCCAGCAGGTTCTTTCCACTGCCACCCTGTCAGAATCCTTACTGCCCCCCACCCCCAACTGACCTTCCTGTATGATTTGGACATAGTTTTTGTTCCTGTTGGCCTCTGAGCTGAGAACTTTGTATGTTTAATAAGTGAGCCTTTAAGAGAGGGGTGAAAGGGATTTCTAGGGGGCATGTTTTCTAGGAAATCGGTAAATTTTTGTCTTTGCAAAAGCAACTTGACTCAACCGTGTCACCTAACTTCAGGCTCTGCTGGTATAAGTTGTGCCTGTGAGGCTCTGGAGAGGGCAGGGAGGGGCTTGGCTGGGAACAGACGCCTGGCACCTTCCAGGCCTCTGCTTAGCTGTCCCCACCTCCCAGGTGTGAGTGAGAGGGAAAGTTGTGCACAGAATTTTGAAATCTTTCTTTTCTTCTCCCAGGTATTGTTAGAGATACAGAAGCAGCTATTGGACTACAAAGGCCTTGGCATCAGTGTGCTTGGTAAGGTTTACTTTTGGATTCTGTTTTTATCCCCAGTTTAAAAAGGGGCAATCCTTCCAGCCCAAGCTTGGCTCTGTATGGCCTTCCATACAGAGCAATAGGTTATAGCTACAATAGGAGATCCTGTCTTAGAGGGGGGGAAAAAAAGGCGGGCATGATGACACACGCCTTTAATCCCAGTTACAGGTCCGTTTAGCTTTAAAGTCTTGGGTCACAGGTTTGCTGGAATCAAGGCTAACAAAACTTAAGTGTGCTCGAGAACTTTAGGCATAGCTCACTGGGTCGTACTTGGTTTTTACTGAACACAAGATGTGAGATTAGCAGATACTATACCTTTGCATAAGGGGCCACCAAGTATATGTAATATTGCTTCACATTCAGTGTAAAGTTTTTTATTATACTTAAATAAAAAGTTATAAAGCTCACAAGCTTCTAGGAAGATCTTGCTCATTAGTAATTTCTTTATTAAATCTTTATGTTGTTTAGGAAGAGAACCTCCAAACTCTAAAATTTACACATCTATCTATTTTCTTGCAAGTTGTACGGGCTGCACTGTGCGAGGGGACTGTCTTCCTGTGTTAATTTTTGTTCCTCTGTGTTGGGGCTATTCTTTTTTTTTTTTTTTCTTTTCTTTTTTTTCGGAGCTGGGGACTGAACCCAGGGCCTTGCGCTTGCGCGCTCTACCACTGAGCTAAATCCCCAAACCCATGTTGGGCTATTCTTAAGTATCTTTCTTGTTGTTTGTTTGCTCCTGTTTCCTTTTTTTAAATTTTGATACAGGGTCTCTATGTATCTAACTATGTAGAACTGGTTGACCTGGACTGGCAGAGATTCTCCTGTATGTGGCTCCCAAGTGCTGGGACTATAGGCGTTTGCCATCATGTCAGCTTTTTTTTTCCCCCTAAGATAAAATCTCCTAAAGTAGTCTAGACTGGTTTCAGACTCTTGACAGAGGCAATCCTCCTGCCTCAGTCTCTGAACACTAAGGTTATAGGAGGAAGCCACCATGTTTGATCCTTCTTTTTAAAGACAGAATCAGCTACTGGCTCAGGTTGACCTTGAATCTAAGCCCTCAACCTCCTGAATGTGGGATTAGGGAAGGACGTGGGTATGCCATCACTCCTGCTTAGATCTCTGGTAGAGCAGGGTCCGATAAGATCAGTTAATGTGGCACTTGAAAAATCACTGTGCTGTGACCATAGGAATGAAATGTTACCGTTTCAGCATTAGTGTGAGCTCAGGAATTGTCCAGCCAGTGAGTGAGGATGTGCCTACCATCTAACTCAGAGCTTTCCTTAACAGTATTTCTCCATAAATTTTACAACCATTTTTATTTGGTATTAATACTTGAACTCTTTGTTGTTACTCTTTTGTTTTTGTTTCTTTGCTTCCACAGAAATGAGTCACAGGTCACCAGATTTTGCCAAGATTATTAGCAACACAGAGAATCTTGTGAGGGAATTGCTGTAAGTTTTAACAAGTGTGTGTGTGTGTGTGTGTGTGTGTGTGTGTGTGTGGGTGTGTGCGCGCCTGAGTATATGTATGTGCATCACATGGGAGCATGTAGAGGTCAGAGTAAGTGTTAGATCCCCTAGAGCTGGAATTCCAGACCGTTGTGACCGGTGCTGGGAGTTGAAGCTAGGTTCTCTGTGAGAGCAGTAAATGCTCTCGACCAGTGCGATCCAGCTCTCTGGCCCTATATTGTATGGTTTCTTAAAAGACTGACTTGTTAGTTTGTTCTCTGTGCCATAAGCCTGGGTGTCTACTACATTATTCTCTATACTGAGCACTTTGTTTAGAATGTCCGCAGTGGCCAAAATCATCATGATTTCAGCAAAGATCTAGGCCAGCTCTTACTGACCTGCTTTACTCACTGCTCATCCCCATAGTTGGGATTGGCCATAGTTGAATTCTGAGGGTTGCGGGGCAGAAGTGGAATTCCCTAAAGAAAAGCAGGGCATTTGGACCATCGTCAGTGTCAAAGTCATCAGTGTTAAACCTGTAAACAAATGACTACATTGGCTAAGGCAAAGTGGTGGCGAGATTTTACCGTATTTCTTTTTCTTTTAAGGTTTGGATGTGTGTGTTAGTATGTATGTGTGCACTCACAGAGGCCAGAGGAGGACATTGGATACTCTGGAGCTGGAGTTACACATTTGTGAGCTGCCTGAATGTGGGTGCTGGGAACTGAACCTCTGTCGTCTGCAAGAGCAGACTGAGTTCACCCACAGAGCCATCTCCCCAGCCACTGTAGCGTTAGATGGAAAGTGTGCATTTAGTGGAGCAGCCCTCACCCTCCATATATGACGTGTTCGTTTATGTGTTTATGGTCCCGTGTTCTTATGCCCAGAGCTGTTCCCAACAACTACAAGGTGATCTTTGTACAAGGAGGTGGGACTGGCCAGTTCAGTGCCGTCCCCTTAAATCTGATTGGCCTGAAAGCTGGAAGGTGTGCCGACTACGTGGTGACCGGGGCTTGGTCAGCTAAGGCTGCGGAAGAAGCCAAGAAGTTTGGGACTGTGAACATCGTTCATCCTAAACTTGGAAGTTACACAAGTAAGTTCTGGGAACCGAAGCTGCCCGGCGAGATGGTGGCCAGCCATCGTCCTTTCTGTTCTATTGCTACTCTCCTCCTGACAGTGGTGATCTCAGTTAGATTGTGTGGCTATGGCGGTCTCCTGACTCCTCCTTCAGAATGATGAGCGTCTTGCTTACCCGAAAGCCCAGGAACAGCTTGGTGTTTTTATGGGGAGATCAAGGGCCCCAGGGATGCTGCCATGTTTTAGTCGCACCTTATTTCCTCCATGGTAGACTGTAGTCTGGAACTCGGTCCCTTTTCTAGGAAGATGGCTGCAGTTGCTTTTCAGCTTGTAATAGTCTACGTTTCAGTGCCCTTGCTAGAACAACCCAATAATAGTATCATATACCCTGCTACGAAGCACTCACTGATTCTGCCTGAGTCACCTTTTACCCCTACCGGTATACATTTGATTGGCTCTGCTGGAACCACAAGCGCCCAGAATGGGTAAGCACTGGGGTCCTAAGAAGAAGAAGCTAGTAGACACCAGCAGGTATAGGGTAGATAGATGGATACTTGATGACAAGGAAACTTTCAGATGACCGCCATTCCTTTTGTTGGTTTGTTTGGTCTTTTGAGACAGGGTCTTTCTACCTTGTTTGTCCTGGTGGTTTTGATATAGCACAGGCTGACCTTGAACTCAGAGCAGTGTTTTTTGCCTTAACCGTTCAAGGGTTGGATTAAGTGTGCGCACCAGTACACTTGGCCCCTCTGTGCTTCATTGGAATGCTGTGTGTGCCCAGTAAATGCTAAGAGGGTGATGGGTTTTCCCCAGCTTCGAGCAGTGATGGCAGGAATGAGTGGATAAGTCCTTGTTCTCGTCTGGTGCTTTGGAGTTAGTCTTCCCCTCAGGAAGCTAACCAGTCTCCTGGGTGACATCTGTCTGCATGCAAAAAAAGGAAAGAAGTATGCGGAATCTCAAATTTGCCCTCTGTGACAGAAATTCCAGACCCAAGCACCTGGAACCTCAACCCAGACGCCTCCTATGTGTACTTCTGTGCAAACGAGACTGTGCATGGCGTGGAGTTTGACTTCATCCCTGACGTCAAGGGAGCAGTGCTGGTCTGTGACATGTCCTCAAACTTCTTATCCAGGCCAGTGGATGTATCCAAGGTAGAGTATGAAAGGTTGGTTTAGGGAACCAGTGAATGTTTCTTTGAGCTCTTTTGGTAAATGAGCACACAGGAAAGACTTTGGGGAGTCTGGAGCCAGGATAGATGTCAGTAAATAGCTGACAGCTGCTTCTTTTATTATTACCTCTCTGAATAGGTATCTGTGCTTGGGGCCTACGTCAGGCCTCGGGAACTTGCCCACCTTTGACAGTGGCTCTTGAAAACTTGTTGGGCAAAACAGTGGGAGTGGCACGCACACTCCAAAGTCAGGTTACCAAACCCTGGTGTTTGTTCCTGTGTGAGCTTGAATGAGAGAGGTGCATGTATAGAGTCAGAGGGCAGCTTTATGGAGTTGGTTCTCTTTGTCCACCTTCATGTGGCTCCTGTGGTTCCTGAGATTCCTGGTGTGGCACTCAGGTTACCAGCTGAGCCATCTCCATTCTCTGCCTTCTTTTGTGGTGGTGGTGGTGGTGGTGGTGGTGGTGGTTCTGAGGAAGGTCAGAAATCCTGCTAGACAATTCTAAAAAGAGTTGTAACAGTTGTGCCACTCTCCCTCACCCTAATTTGGTAGTTTTGAGCCAAGGTCTTTACATGATCTTATCCTTCACTGTCCTAGAACTCACTGTGTAGACCATGCTGGCTTTGAACTCACAAGAGATCCTCTGCCTATGGTGCTCCCCTTTTTAATGTGGTAAAATATGTTTAAAACAGAATGTATTATTATACTCATAGTTTAAAAATTTTTTTAAGTCAACCAGGTATAGTGGAGTGCACCCCCTTAATTCCAGAGCTTGGGAGGCTGAGGTAGGCAGATGTCTGAGTTCAAGGCCAACCTGGTCCACACAGTGAGTTCAGGACAGCCAGGACCACACAGAGAAAATCTATTTCAAAACAACAAAAATTAAGTCTAAGTACAGTGGCACCAACCTTTAATCACAGCATTCAAGAAGCAGAGGCAGGGGGATCTCTTTAAGTTTACTGGTAGCCGGGTTTATAATTTGAGTTCCAGGCTAGCCAAAGGTATGCAGTGAGACTCTTTAATGTGTGTGTGCTATACATATATACATACATACATACATACATGCACGCACGCATGCACGCACGCACGCACGCACACACACACACACACACAATTATTTACCTACTGTTACTATGTCTGTGTGCAGGATGCACACTTGCCGTGGCATGCATGTGGTCGGTGGGCTCTTTACCGTCTGGACTACCTCACCGGCCCCATTTTGTCTGCTTGTAGGCGTGCAGCTCAGGGGTGTTAAGCACATTCACATTGCTCCGCAGCCTTCACCTCTGTCCAACTCCAAGAACTTTCAGATTTTGTACTGAAACTTTGTCCCATTAAAATTTCACACCCCAACCTTTGCCAACCACTATCGAGCTTTGTGAATTTGTACTCAAGGGACCTCCAATAAATGGGATCATATTTGTCCTTCAGGGCTTCGCTTAATTCACTGGTGTCTTCATGGCTTTATGTTGTGGCCAATATCTGAACTTTAGTTTTAGACTAATGTTCCATTATTTATGTTTATAACATTTGGTTTATAGCCATATTCTATGTCTTTAAAGAAGGGTCTTACTACATGGCTCAGTCCAGGCTACTGTCACCTTTTGTGCTGGGACTGCACATGTTTGGCTGCCCCAAACCATGTCACTTGTAAACCATACACCCTAAACCTACTTGGTTTCCCAAGGATTTCATGGGGGATAAAGAGGCAGGTCGTATCTCGCATAACAAAATGTCAGACATTGGTATATTTGAAAATCCCCCTGCAGTGAGTGTCTTACCCCTGTTGTTTGCAGTGCCCCCTTCAGATCAACTCCTGAGTCTCTCTACGTGGAAGTTCATATTGATTAATTTTGACCTAAATGTCTTTTAGATTGATTAATTTTATTTTGCTGAGCGGATGCTTGGCCTGCCTGTATGCGTGTGTACAGAAGAGGAGGACACTATGTGAGTCCTGGGAACTGAACCCAGGTCCTCTGAGAAGCAATAAGTCCTCTCAACCACTGACCCATTCTGCAGCCCATTGATTTACATTTGTAAAAATTTATATTTTAACCATTTCAATATTTAATGGAAATATGTAACTGAAATATTTGTCATTTCAAATTATGAAAACATTAGTAGTTGTGCAAAATAATTTTTTAGATTAAAAGATAGTATTTCATTTCGGTTACCAAAGATTGGAGGCCCCATTTTATTTTATTTTTCAATGTTGTGTGTGAAGCCCAGGCTTTATGCATGATAAGCCTGTTTTATTACTGAATTATACCTTAGTCCAGAGGGTCTTATATACCAGATTAGCTTTGAACTCACTATGAAGCCAAGGGTGACTTTGAACTCCAGATCCTTCTGCTTGCATTTCCCAAGAACTGGGATTAACAATTGTGTACCACCAAGCCTGAACCAGAAGGCCTATATTATTTAGTTAAAATAATTTCTTGTTATATGTATATTAGTGTATGTATATACAGGGGCCATGTGTGCTCTTTGAGTCCTCAGAGGTCAGAAGAGGGTGTTAGAACCCCTGGAACTAAAGTTAGAGATGTTTGAGTAACGCGTGTGGGTGCTGCGAAACAAACCAGGATCCTCTGTAAGGGCAACAAGTGCTCTTAACTACTGAGCCATCTCTCCAGCTCTGAGAGGGCCTGCTCTAAAGCCTGGTTTGGAAGCAGGACAAGGATTGCGAGAGCACGAGTATGTCGCAGGGCTTCACAGTCCTGGGTGTGGGAGACTTCTTCTGGGCAAAGGCCAGGCCTCAGGTCTCAGAAGTGCTGGCTTGCTTTTTGGGTAGAGATTTCTGTAGTATGACATGCTCCTAGGCAGAAATGGGTCGCTTCATTGAAAGCTGTTAGGGGAAAGCTAGATCCGTGCGTGGCTTAGGGTTGACTGACTACAGATGCTTCTAAAATAGCCAATGTTTCTTTCTCTTTTTAAAGTTTGGTGTGATTTTCGCTGGTGCTCAGAAGAATGTTGGCTCTGCTGGGGTGACGGTGGTGATTGTCCGTGATGACCTGCTGGGGTTCGCCCTCAGAGAGTGCCCATCAGTCCTTGACTACAAAGTGCAGGCTGGGAACAACTCTTTGTATAACACACCTCCGTGCTTCAGGTAACTCTGGGACTCTGGAGTCTTCCGTTCAAGCAGAGGCAAAGTGGAGTGTACCTCATTAGCCAGTGACCCAGGAGCCCCAGACACACTTTAGCAACCTTTGTCCAGCTCGCCTCTAGGCACTGTTTGGTCAGTTTTTCTTGCTACCAAGATGACAGTCTTGGTTTTTGCTTGCTCTCGATAATCTAGGCACCGACCGTTGACCATTAACCCACAAGGTCTCTACAGATAAAACACCATGGCCCATGTCTCAAACACGGTGACTTTCCAGGAGGAACAGGGTCAGGCTAGGGCAGGTGTGCTGGAATTCTCTCCTTCTGCTGGAGAAAATGCCTCTCACACACACCAGAAAGGGAAGAGTTTGCTGTTAAAATCCAAGTGGACATTTCCCTTGTGTTTCTGTGTCACCCACCTGATACAGAACAGTCTCCTGTCTCCACCCCCACCCCCAGTGTTCTGGGATTAACTCTCCTGATCATTCCTTACTCTTGGACCTTGGACTGAACATGTTTGTACGATGAATGTTGTCCAAGGGGTGGGGTGGGGTTCACTTCTATTTCGCATTACCCTGCTTATTTTTGGGGTTCTAGGCAGTGGAAAACTGAAGCCACGGGTACCAATGGGGACCCAACAGTTGGATTCCTAGAAGAGCAGTTGAGGTACCAGGCTGTGTGGGCAGGAGGTTAGAAGGTAGACCTACATCCCTGCCTTATGGTCCTCCAGGGGGAAGCATTAGAAGACCGAGTTTAAAGAGAGGCGATGGGCATGTTTACATGTGGTTTGTTAAGTTACACTGAACACTTCCTGTGAACAGTGAGAGAACAGGCCAGCTGTCTGGTGGGAAGTGGAAAAGGCTGGAGACCTAGAAAGTCCACATGCCAGCCCCTGGGCTAAGCCTCTGAAGGCCTTGGCCTCCTTTCTCAGATTGTAGTGGTGTCTCCAAGCACCAAGGTTGGTGAATATGTAGATTGAAAGTGAGCAGATGCAGAACAGGTGAAAGGTAGGGCTTGGAGGTTATCCCAGTACCCCCTGCTCATTCTTACCTTTGTTGATTAGACAACGTGACTTAAGTACTCAAAGTTCCCTATAGTGCTTTGTCATTCATGGATAGAAAATGGCTCACCAAGACCCACCTTCCCGTGGAGATGAATGGGTGTTCAGGGCAGGGGAGGTACCCTCAACCCTCTCCACTCCACACGTAGGCAGGTAAGGATGGAGACTTGTCCAAGTGATGTTCTTTGTTTTCTTTGTTTGGTCAGAGCCCTGAGACTGTGGGCCCTGGGAACTGTTTGACTCTTCTGGATACACTGGGCCATGAATTGTTATCGATAGCTTTATGCAGGAACTGGGCTGGAATGCAGGAGTGGGATGACATCCTTTTTAACACACTGGTAGAACATTCTCAGTCCTTTTAGAGAAGATATTAAACAGCCCTTTGAATTTCATAAAACACTTCTTATGCATATCGAGATGTTAAGCATTGTTTTTATCTCCAATGTGAGGGAAAAATGTCTTTTATCCAATTATCTTATTTCAGTTGGTGACAATATAGACATGGCGACATGCGTGTATCCCCTGGCTTAGGAGACAGAAGAATCGGGAGTTCAAGGTCATTTGCCAAAGGTTTAGCTAATGCAGGGGTGACAGATAGCCTGTGCAGAGGCTCTTTGGGGAGGGGCGCAGCTGGAACCCTCAGGTGATGGGAGCTGACCTTAGGGCCAGCTGTGTGAAGGCGTTCACAGGCTTCTAACAGAGGTATGAGACCCAGATCCCATCTGGAGCTCATCTGCAGCCTGGAGACTTCTGGTGACCTTTCCTAAACTCTGACACTAACACGCAGGGTATAATTTATATTGTTTTAATATATTATATATATAAATAGCACCCACTCTTAGCAAAAGTTTCCAAGTTACTAGGGAAACACTGCCTGCCTATCCAGTCACTCCTCATTAACCATCAAAGACTCTTCAGGACCCCCCCCCACCCCCCAAGGAGTCCAAAGTTCTTAGGTGGTCAAATCTCTTTTTTAAAAAATGGCCTTGCATAGCTGTGCACACCCTCCTTCATGCTTTAAGCCCTCTTTAGGTTATTTATGATACCTAATGTAAGTGCTCTAAGTAACTTATATACTGTATTGGGAAAGTAGTAATGACAAGGAAAGGATTTGTTTGCATTCATTCTAGACTCTGATTTTGAAATCTTTTTCTGTACAAGGTTGGCTGAACCCATGGTTGCCAAATTCAGGAGTTTGAAGAGGTCACATGTATGCCATCATGTGTTAATTGTGTCAGTGAACTGTGACCCACGCTCTTTAGACTTGTGTGGTTCCCTTTTCAACCCAACAGTGCACTGTGGGCATTCTGCTGTGAGGTTAAATGCAGGTTAGATGCTGCCCCTTTCCACCGACCTTTTCATGGCTGGATGCAGAGGACATTTCAGCTAGGCTAGGTGGTAAGCTATTCAGTGTGTTTGTAGGTAGCCAGCTTAGAAGTAGAGGCATCAGTCAGTTAAAAGTGTTCACCCATGGTGGAAAGAATTGGACCCAAGCTGTGGATCCACCTAGCATTGTAAGGCTTCGGTGGTTTCAAGAGCTTTGGCTTTAGAGGATAGAGGTTTGAGCTAGTAAGGTAGAAGCCCAAAAGACCGGTGATAAGCATTCACCCGGGCCCTAGCAGTGCTTAGCCAGGAGCGGGGTGAGAAAGCAGGCAGCAGCTTTCTCCCCAGGCTGGCTTTATTTTCCGAGCAGCCTGCTTCCTTCAGATCCAGCTGCTGCTCGCTGAGGCCTTGGAGACCCAGGCTAAGGGGCCTGGCTGCAGGCAGTCTGTAGAAGTGTGTTGGCTTTCTGCTGCTTTGGCCTGCTCAGGTCCTAAGAAATGTATGGGCAGCAAGCCTGAATACAGGCTCACGTGTTGACCCTGAGGTCTGCCTGAGACAGGCCCTATCTGGTTTGGATTTTCTTAGAGGATCTACAGTTTTGAAACAGGAATAACAAAGCATCAGGTAAAAAGTGACCATGGTTTCCTAAAAGTGTTAGTCAGGATTCTACTTGGCTCTGGTAGCCTGGGAGGTTCTGTGGTTCATAGGTGAGTGGGCTGTAGACGCAAGTAGGAGCAGTTTGCGGTTATGTACTTCTTGTAATGTCCCTGTGTGTCTGGTGTTGCTTTCTGTTGCCTTCTGGGAAGAAACTCCTGGATTCTTGGCCCACCTGGTTGAGACAGCGAATGACCAATCAGTCCACGTCAGAGGTTTCTGAGGGCAGCCCTTGGGCTGTCAGAGCTCTGCAGAGCTTTGGCTGCTGGCCCCAGGCCCTGTGTAGAGCACGGGGTTTGTGGGAGATAAGAGATTTTACACTTGGCTCAGAAAGGGATAGTCCTTGTTAAGGCTGGGCCTCTTAGAACCAGGAACACAAATCTGCCATGGCTACTGCAACATGTTAGTCAACAGGGGCATCCCTGTCACCATTTTTGCTCAGCCTTCCTTCCCATCAGACTTTACAGCTCCCATAGATCACTTTTATTCTACACCTGGACACAGCTACACTATAGAGGGAATGGAGCTGGGAGCTGACATCTGCAGAGTCCAAGCTCAAGGAGGACAGGAGACCTGCTCCTGCTCTCTGGGCTTTCAGTGAGGGGTATGTGGGATCTTTTTAAAGGGAATCAGAAGATCATTGGCAAACACCTGCCATTCTCAAATTCCATTTAATTCCAGCCTAGTGTGGGTACCTAACGGCTACCATTTGTGTCGGCTGCTCTTGCCGGATTCTGTGCCAAGCATGGGTTTGTGGGAGATAAGAAGTCTGAACACTTGGCTCAGAAAGGGATAGGCCGGTGTTTTGTGGCTGGGCCTCAGAACCAGGGACACAAAGCTTACACCATCTAATCTCCAGTTCTTTTCCTTTTTCTGCTTCATTTTGTGAACAGTCTTGATCTGTAGTTCAGGTTGGCCTTGAGCTCTCTATGTAGTCCAGGCTGAACATCCTTCCGCCTGCCTCAGGGGCAGAACATATGGGGTAACAAGATAGACTAGGCCACTACCAGGTGTCCACCACAGGTAGTGATGACACCGTGTCCTCAAAGGTAAAGGCAAGGCTTACATTTTTATGGTGACTAGTCCTGTGTGGTGCGTCTGGATGGTGATGGAATCTGTGGTGTCCATCACTGCCCACCTCTGCCAGGTGAGGCACTGACCTGGGACTCTGGGATAGAAAAGAACAGTGTGTGCTTCCAGCCCTCCAGCATTAGAGTCTGAGACATAGACACGGTCACAGAAGTTTAGAATAAATAAGTGGAGTGGTCAAGCAAAAGCAAGGCAGACCCCACAACCCTGTGTGGATCACACATAGGACCAAGGGACTCGGGGGATTCAGGAGGTGTGGAGAGCTGGCTTAGGGTGGGGTTGGGAAGACAGTCCAGAGCAGGGGTTCTCAACCTTCCTAACCATGCCACCCTTTAATCCAGTTCCTCGTGTTGTGCCGACTCCCAGCCATAAAGTTATTTTCATTGCTACTTCATAACTGTAATTTTGCTATTGTTATGAATTGTAATGTAAATATATGCGTTTTCTGATGGTCTTAGGCAACCCCCGTGTAGGAGTTCTTCAGTCAGGGTTGTTACCTGCTGGTCTAAAGAGATGGGGATGTGTGGTCCCCATTTGCAGGGGGCCTAGAGGGGCCTCTTTAGAGTATCACATGAGCTATGGCCGCATTGTCCTAGTCTGTGGCACGCTCTTCAGTGGTCTGCTTTTATCCATTTGTAACGATGCTAACAGTGTCAGTGTGACTCCCAATACCGGTTTGCTTACATGTCCTTTTGGCTTTCGCAGAGGTGAGCTTAATGGTGTTATGTTTTACCCCTGCTTTAGCATCTACGTCATGGGCATGGTCCTGGAATGGATCAAGAACAATGGTGGGGCCGCAGCCATGGAGAAGCTCAGCTCCGTCAAATCCCAAATGATTTATGAGATTATTGATAATTCTCAAGGATTTTATGTGTAAGTCAATGCGTTGTATCTCTTATGAATTGAAAACTTTTCCTTGAAACTTACCTGGTGTGCTGGTGATGATGGTCCCATGCCTCATGGGCAGAGGTGGGGAAGTTCTTTGCTCTTACACCCCATGCTGGAAAATGCAGCAAATGCAGGTCATGTTCCCAAATACTCTGACCTGGGGAAGTGCGCATTGCTGTCCGAGATAGGACCCCTCTCTACTCCTTCCTCCCTTGTGACACTGGAAAGCTGTTGCAGGAAGCTATCAGCTTTGCCTAAGGTTTCCTATTGGTCCCTCATGTTGTAAATCCCTGCTTCTGATAGCCATCTCCCTGTGTGGGCTTATGTTCGTGCACACACAGACACTTTGCTTTTAGAGGTCAGAGAACAACCTCCTTGTCAGCCCTCCCTTTCCATTTTGTTTGAAACACGGTCTCTTTGTTCTTCATGGTAACATTTACCAGGTTAACAATCCCATGAGCTTCCAGTGATTTTTCTCTCTCTTCTTAGAAGTGGTGGGATTACAGATGCGTTCTGCCCCATCAGACATTATGTGGGCTCTGGGAATTTGAACTCAGGTTCTCACACAGTATAAACCATCTGCCCACTGAACCCCCTTCTATCAAAGTTCACTGCCTCCTTTCTTGTAGGACAGGTGTCTCCATCGCTCACCTGCAGTCTGAGTGAGATGGGCTATGGCGGTATTTATCTAGTTAAATATTTTCATGCCGGGGATGGGCGATCATGTGTTGCTCACTGGCTGCATCTGTGAGGTCTACACCATACATAGATCTTGTAGGCGCTGCCTAGGGCTGCTGTAAGAAAACATCCATGAACTTAGCAGCTTTTAACAACAGAATTTCTTAGTTTTAGAAGCCCAGAGTTTAAGATCACGATGTCTTGGGTTTGGTTCCCTCCAGAAACTCTTGGAAGAATCTCTTTTCTCTTCTAGCTTGTTCTTGGCTTAAGCTGCATTATCTTGGTCTTGGTCTCTAGGGCCTTTTCCTTTTTTGTTTTTTGTTTTTTTTTTTTTGTTGTTGTTATTGTTTTTTACAAAAGTAAACCATATGAATTATGTGTCCCCAATACGTCAGGTTTTTCATGTTTTCACTATGTATCCCAAGCTGGCCTTGAACTTTCTATGTCCCTCAGACTGGCCTTGGATCTGGGATTATAGGCACGGGCTGACACTCCAACCTTTCATGACAGCTTCCTGAAGATCATTGTCATCATTTTGTCTACAAAAGACAAGTGTTCCAAAAAGATCAGATTCATGAATTCTAGATGACGAGAGATGGACATGTGTCCACTATCCAACATGGCACACCAAGCTTTTCGCTATAATGGCAGACGGGATGCACCTAGACTTGTACCTCGGATTTAGAAGCATCATGGATAGAAAGGCATTTGATCTTCCTTAACCCTCAGATGGGCACAGATGTTCGTTGGCCATATATCATGTGATCTGTTGTGAATGTGTTATATTGATATATCCAGTTCCATGTATATGCATAAACATTTATACTCAGTGAGCAAACCAGAACCTCCATTTTTAATGGTCATGATTTTTTTTTTAAGATATATTTCCTCAGACACACCAGAGGAAGGCATCAGATCTCATTACAGAGGGTTGTGAGCCACCATGTGGTTGCTGGGATTGGAACTCAGGACCTCTGGAAGAGCAGTCAGTGCTCTTAACCACTGAGCCATTTCTCCAGCCCTGTCACGATTCTTTGAGGTTTAGTCTGTTGTAATAGATGTATCTGCTGGACAGTAACTTGCACTTGCTTGAGTATCTCATGGGCCACATGGAATAGAAAAGACTGATTGATGCTGCAGTTTGTAAGGGTGAAGGGTACATGGCATTCTTGGATAACTAGACCAATAAAACATGGGCCCATCACTTTTCTCTTAACATGCCCCAACGTGGGGCACCATCAGTTGTTGTAAAATTATTAAGAAAAAAAAAAAAAAGCTGTCTTTCATCGCCTACTAGGTCCGGCACCGCAGTGCACCAAGATATCTGGTAGATCTCTTGCCAGAAACACACATGCCAATTCCATGGCGGCTAGTGTCTCTAGCCACCACACACTCTCTTAAACTTAAATCGCTACATGAAAGAACACACAGCACAATAACCTCTGATCCAGTTGATAAGATACAATTGCCCACCTTACAAAGCCCTGTACACATCCACCCCTTAAGAATATTCACAACAACCTATAAATACACAGAGTGGAATCTTAAAGTCAGCCTCCATGTTCTCTCTGCGGCTTCCTCTGTTGTCTGTTCCGTTCCAGTCTCCTCCTCTTCCCTCAGACTTTTCTCCCGCCCATCCTTCCTTCTCCTCCAATGACAGGCCTCGTTCTATCTTGTACCTTTACCTCCGTAATGAAATCATCCCACACATGTCAGTGGGAACTCTTGGCTTACAGTGGCTCTCCAGCCACTAGCTGGGATTACAGAGGTGTACCACCATGTTGGTTTTCCATGAGTGCCTGGTTTCTGAATTCAAGTCTTCATGCTTGCACAGCAAGCAGTTGGCTGACTGAGCCGTCTCCCCAGCCATTCTATTTTTCTAAACCAGAGATCTACTACTGTGCAAACTCACTAGCCCTCATCCTCATTGGATGTAGTCAAATGCCAGAAGAGTGTCTGCAGGCTCTCCATGGACAGGGCCATGTGCCTCCAGACATCCTTCCCAGGAGCCCAGCATGCTCACTGAGCCAGAGCTTGGCAGGCTCCTCCTCCACACAGTCCTCCCATTCTTCTTCCTCCTCTGCAATCAATTCCCTATTTCTGCGTGGTCCACTCTTCAACACTGCTCCACAAGGCTGCCATTTTGGAACTTCGTCATCCTCTCCAGCTAACCCCTCTTCCTCACCTGGAAGTCCGATCCCCTCTGCCATCTTTCCCTCGGAGGAGAACGACCGAGTCCCTTCTTGTAGGAGGGACATGAGGCTGTGCGTGACGTGTCTGTGATGTGATTGTTTCCTGTCATTTCCTCCTTTCATGGCAGGGTGGGTGATTAGCAGGCATGAGCTACAAGTCCAGATCTTTGGTCTTCAGACACGTGAAGGCCCAGCTTGTCTGCAGCCCTGAGAAGGGGCTATTTACTCGTGCTGTGTGGCTGACATGTGCTCGTAGCTCTGCAAATGACCCACTCAGTTGTCACAGGTAGTGTGAAACAGAGACAGTGCTGCCTCTAATGTTCAAGTGAAGGGACCGAGTCTGACAGAGATTAGATACAATTATACAAGTGAATGCTAGCCTACTGCTGTGTGAATGAGGCTTTCCCCCACCGGTAAATTATAACATCTGGGAAAGAGTTTGTTTGCTTTCATTTCCTTCTTTTTATTCATCTGTTTAGTTCTGAGACAGGATCTTATTTAGCCCCACTGGCCTTGAAATCACCGTGTGGTATAGATGACCCTGAACACTGATCCTCGTGGTTCTTCCTGAAACTTCCTGGGACTTCCTAGTTCCTGGGTTTACCGGCTTGTACCACCAGAATCTCGTACATGTTAAGCACTCTGTCAGCGGAATGCCAGCCCCAGCCCTCCATACTGTTTAATAAGCCTGTACATTTGTCGATGACATTTCAGCTCTTAGAAACATCGTTGGGATGATAAACGTGCTTTTCAGGTGTCCGGTGGAGCGCCAGAATAGAAGCAGGATGAACATTCCGTTTCGCATTGGCAACAGCAAAGGGGATGAAGCTCTGGAGAAGCGATTTCTTGACAAGGCCGTAGAACTCAACATGATCTCCTTGAAGGGGCACAGGTAAGTGCGCCTTGTCCCCAGGCCTGTCAGAGGCAGAAAGCAGCAAACGCAGGACTTACATAGACGAGGGTAGCGATTACTGACTTGCTGGGGAATAAGCCCACTTCTGGCTGGGTTGCAGTGCGTCTTGCATGGGGTTTCATCAGCACCGAAGGTACCTCTGGTTGGGCCGCCTGCTCCACTCTGGTGTTAACGGACGTCACTGGGCTCAGTTGAACATCAGGTTCTCTGAACAGGAGACAGGCAGCAGCAGAGTGCTCTGTCTGTGTTTAGAACTGCTGCATAGCGTAGCAAGTGGCATGGTCCCCAAACCCAGTCACCTTCTTCATCTGGATTTTTCCCCATCCCCTCATTTAGTTCCTTCTTTATCGAAGGTGTGATCAAAGACCTGTGTATGCATGCATCTCTGGAAATGCCCAGGGAAACCCATTCATTCGTACCAATAACACGCCAACAGCTACATTCAAACCGTAGCTCGTTTGAGGTCATTCAGTGGGAGTGTGGTGGATGATCTTCACCACACAAGGGATTTCCTCATGACTGGGAAGCTTCATGCTCCCTGCAGGAATGGTTTCAGGTGGGAGCCTGAGCTCTGGGCTCAGAGCCGCAACTCTCAGGAGGGGTTAGCGAAGGCTGTGCCGTGCCAAAGCTGAGATAGATGCCTTTTACGTGTCCTGTTCTTCTGTGATGTTGAGGTTCAAACCTGCGGCCTTCCTTCTAGACGGTAGGCGAGGGCTTTAGCACTGATTAGCCTTCTCCCGATTTTCTTGGTCTTACTGGTCTGGTCTCTGTTGTTCTAGGTCGGTGGGCGGCATCCGCGCCTCTCTGTATAATGCTGTCACCACCAAAGATGTGGAGAAGTTGGCTGCCTTCATGAAGAACTTTCTGGAGATGCATCAGCTGTGAGCGTGACCAGCCTCGCCCCGTGAGCAGCGTTCAGAATAACTTGGGGTTTTCTACAGAAACCTAACAGACGTGGACTCTTTCACATACGTGCTTTTTACAGATTTCCTTTTTCAAAGAATAACCACTAAGCCACGGGGCTCTGCAGAGCCGAGGAAACTCCCAGCTAACGGCCACCTTCACTCCTACTCGGCCTGGAAGCATTTTGAAAGCTTTCCTGTTGCTTTTCTAATGAATTCAGCCTGTCTGTCATCTTTGCTCCTTTCTCTAGGTGGATTGAAGGACTTGCCTTGGACTTTTCCCTGCTGGTTCCAACTGGTTCTTTATCATTATCGTATCCCAAGGAGGTTGAGAGGTCCTATGTACTGGACGGACAGCTGTGAGTCGGTCGGGTTCTGCAGCTGTTGGTTAAAGTCATCAGCGACTGATGAGCATTTTGGATCTGTGTACTACAATTCCCATAAAAAGACAGGCATGACAGGCCGTGTTTATGGAGTGGGAACTTTTTTAAACACCATACGGTTTATATCTATGCTTTTGAATTTCTAATGAAACAGTTCTGTAGAGGCTTTTCAGAGTTCGTTCAGCCAGTGACTTTGTGCATGACCGTCGTGTTGTGGACACTGGCACCCTCCACCCACTGCCTTTTAAAGCTGCTTCATGAGAAGGATCTAGGAGTTCCATGATTTACTTTTCTTGCCACAAGTAGAAGAAATGGTTGTTTCTTTGCTTTTCGGTTAGGCCGTTAAACAAAACTCAGTTACGCCCCCCACCCCCAAACTATGATCGCGTGGCTGTTTTTGTAGTTTAACCAGGGCAACACTGTACATTCCAGATCTTTGCTGAGGTCTTTTCTGTGTTAGTGTTAGTGTTCATGTGTTAGTGTTTTCGATTGACGATATGAAGAACATTAAAGTCCTGAGTCATCTAAACGGTTGCCTGCGAATGATTCTGCTCGCTTTTTCAGTCATGTTGCCTTTAACATTCCGACGGGAAGCCCAGGGTTTAAAATTAGCCTGTGATAGGGTGATGCAGCCCAGACAAAGGTGTCAGGCTTAGTTCTCGTGCAACTCAGTGCGGTTGCTTGCCTGTTACTTTGGAACACACACAGTCAGCAGTCCCTTCCAGTACAGCTCCCAGGGGACGGTTCTGTGAACTCTGTCCCTGTTAGCCTAGAAAAAAGCAGCAGCTCAGTTTTGAGCTCATCCTTTTCATTTGATTGCACAAGGAGAGAGAAGACACTGATTACCTAGTTCCCCTGGTCAGCTCATTTGTGAAAAATTGAAATAACACCCAGCATGGCAGGATGTGTGTATTTAAAACCAGCTCTCTTCTCGTCTGAAGAATGCCAAGAGCCAGTTTGATCATTCAGGGTCACAAACAGCACTGGTGCTCAGTTAAACCCCCTTCCCATGTGCTTGTGAACACCCATTTTCTCCATCCACTTCAACCCTTCATGTTGCAGCCAGCCCTGCTTTGGAAGCCATGGGATTATTCGAGCACCTCATCTCTGCCCCACCCACCCCTCCCACCACAGCTGCTTGGACTGACTTCCTCTCTGCTCTGTGTGCGGGTACGTGAGTGATCCAGGCTTTTTAATGTGGCTGTCAGTGCTTCCTAACATCTGCCTGGCTTCCTGTCTCTTGTGCTAATGGGTCTTAGAGCGTTTCTGTCACTTGTTTACCCAGGCCATGCTAAGCTTAGGAGTCAACTCCGTAAGACCAGCCCTCCTTCCTTCATGGCATCTGCTAGTATCTTTTGCTTTCTGGTTTTTTTTTTTTTTTTTTTTTTTTAATTCGTAGGATTATTTCTCTTCTCTGTGATGCTGGGGTGGCTGTTTGTCTGTCTTGCACTCAGATGTACAGACTGTCTAATGAACATAAAGCTCGGTGCATGGTTTCTTAGTATTGCAAACAGCTTGGGGCAGTAGAGGCAGAATGCAGTCTCAGCACATGGATTTGATCAAAGAGCAAAAGCTTAGTGCACAGTACAGTTCATCGACTGTAGGATTGACTGCGATTCTCTGATCGAGAGGGGGAGATTTCTAGAATCATCTTTACCATCTGAAAGCTTTTGGAGATAGTCCATTGTCTGTCTCGCATGGGAGACTCTGGAGCACAGATCTTAGAAAGTAACCAGAGCATAAAATGTGACCTTTGTTTGCCGTAGGAGATCAGCTGAGGCCAGTCTGTTGGGCACAGGAGCGTGGTGGGGAGGGGTGTGTGTGTGTGTGTGTGTGTGTGTGTGTGTGTGTGTGTGTGTGTGTGTGTGTGTAGGGGCACTGCAGCTGGCTAGGCCTTGGGATGAGAACCTGCTGGTCTGTCCCTGAAGGTTTAGAAGCAAGGCATCAGGGGAAGGCTTTGGGGCCCCCATGAGGCTGGGTGAAGGATTGCCTCTTGTTCTGTGGGATCTTCTAAACCGATTCTGAAGTTTATTTTTCTCTTGCAAAGTTCTTTATTCACGTGTGTCCTGATGTCATCTCAGTGGGGGGAAAGTCTCCCTGGGTTCTGTTGAACATTAAATATGAGGCTTTTCTGACAGATACAATAAAGCCTGCCATGATGATAAAGAGTTAAAATGTTTTCATGTCCCCACCGCATAAGACTTTTATGCCGATCCCCTACCTCAACCCAGTTAAAACCTGCTACATTCTCAGCTTAAAGCGACCAGCCCTCCCCTCCTTGTACACCAGTTCTTTTCAGACTGGCCAACTGAGTAAGAGTGAATAAAGTTCAACCACAGCCAGTGGAGAAAAGACACAGTCACCAGCTAAGTTAAAATAAAAACCATGTGTACTTCCTCTGACTGCTTACCCTTCTGAGCACACCCCCACCGCCACCCCCAGAAGGCGGCAAGTTGAACCTGGTCCAAGGAATTCCTTGGACCAGGTTCCTTGGTCTCTTTGTGATTCTTCCAAACTTCTCACACCTGGGTGCTCACTTTCCACACTGCTTTGATTCCAATACCGTGGCTCTGTTCTTTGCACAAGAAGGCTTGGAGATCTATTCCCAATTCTTCCTTTCCCTGTTAGATTCCTATAATTGGGAAGCATGCTCAGCGTCTTGTCATTGGTCTGTGGCCCCGGTGCCGGAAGAAGGCTTGGCATGCCCTTGGGTGAGCCCAGGGAGCTATTTTTTTCCCTCTGCTCTTTAGTGCTGAAACAGCCACTAAGACCATAAAAACAGACAAACACCACTGACAGATGACGTGGCCACTTCTGCCATGGGCATAGCAGGGTCTGGCTTCATACTGCTGGGATTAATGTTTGTTGTATCTTGTTTCCTGGGAAGGAAAATAAAATGAAGTTTCTCACGTTTGATTGCAGTGAACATAATTAAAAAGTGCCATGCTACTCAGTTGTTAAGAAATCAATCACTTTAATTGGAATGAAGATTCCTTAGCTCTCTTATTGGGCTCTTGGTAATTTAAAATTGGGATCCCTGACAGTTCGTGATAAATTGTCGCCTTTTGGGCAGAACAGGTAAATTGTAATTACTAGTGGATTATTCCAGAGTGGATAGAAAATCTTGATCAAAGAGATGTTGAAGAGAGAGGAGGGCTGGCAGTGGGCAAAGATTTGTGGAAAACTTTTTAAAGCTAAAGGACAGAAAGTGTGACAGAAAGAAGAGCTTATGTATTTTAAGATGCTAGAGATATAAATTGGATTTCTTAAGATGGGAACTAAGCATATTAGAAAAAGTTAACACATAAAGTTCTCCAGGCTAACAGAAATTAGCCCTATTTATTAACTAGGCTTGGACCTGACATGGGCTGGCAAGGTGGTCAGTGAATAAAGCGCTTGTCACCATGCCAGACAACCCGTGTTTGGTAGGTACCTGGACCCCAGTACCAGGAAAGAACTGTGCCCTGAAAGTCATCCAAACAAATTAGTAAATATAAAGAATGGTTTGGAATTTTAAGTCTTACGTTTTTAAGCAAGTACTCCACACCCAAATTTAAGGAAATCTAGAACATTTTATTCAAACAAGAACATAAGTCACCAGACTACAGAGAGTCTAGTGGCCCCACTGCCGTCCTAGCATTTATTTCTAACCTGCTTAAGGACATCTGAGGAAAAGGCTGGTTTAGATTGATTCTGTGGGGTATGTATTTATTTTGAAATATATGTAGTTAATTTTAAAAATTATTACCTGTAGCATCTATAGTAAACTGTCTGTTGGAATTGCATTCTACATCGTTATGTAGACAGTTTTACCTTGGGTGGATGAAGAACTGGAATGCGCTTCACTCAGAATCATGTCGCTAGCCGCTCCAGGGAGCGAGAAGTCTGCTTTTGCATAGCCTGTGTTTCCGAACTGTTAAGGCTGATTTCCTAGTTTGCTTTCTATTGCCGTGATAAAATGTTTGACCAGAAGCAACCTGGGGCTTACTTCAGCTTACATATTCTGACCACAGTCTAAAGGGAAGGAAAGTCAAGGTGGTAACCTGGTGGCAGGAGCTGGGAGGGTGCTTCTTACTGGGTTGTTCTTCATGACTTTGTCTGCCTACTCTCTGAAATCATCCAGGACCACCTTCCCAGGGATGGTACCCCATGACAGCCCATATTAGTCATTAATCTAGAAAATGCCCCTCGAGCTTGTTCACAGTCCAATCTGATGGAGGCATTTTCTCAATTGAGGTTTCTTCTTCCCAGATGACCCTAGCTTATATCAAGTTGTTTACAAAAAAGACAAAACAAAAACAAAACAAAACAAAAAACCTAGCCAGAACCAGCGAGTTGGAGATATGGTGGACACTATATGGTGCCTATTTGTAAGATGGCATTATAGTGCAATTACTATTTTTAGATCTAGTGTGTGTGTGTGTGTGTGTGTGTGTGTGTGTGTGTGTGTGTAGGTCAAGACAACCTGAGGGAGCTGCTCTCTCCTTCGGACACTGCAGCACAGTAGAATCAGATGCTAACAACTAAGTGATCTATAGTTCACAGTCTAGTTTTACCATTTACCCTGTAACATCCCTATGCCTGTTTTTTTAGTCCAATATTTACATCCTCCTGTCCCACTTAATTGTCAGCTAAATATGAACTAGTTCTTCAACCTTTTGTTTATGTTATAGACAGGCTGGGAAATTTTTGAAGGCTGGTTATGGAGTAGAATATGGTTTATTCACGTTTCCTTATGGTTTCTTTATGATATATTTACTCGTATGTGTACGAGCGTTTGCCCACATCAATGTATGTGTACTACACTAGCATGCCTGATTCACACAGAGGCCAGAAGACAGTGTCGGATCACTCGGAACTGGACTTAAGTTGTGGTCCACTATGAGGGTGCTGGGGACTGCTAACCACTGGGCTGCCATCTCTAGCCCCTCCTTGTAGCTTCTTCATGCCAAGCAGCTTGTCCTAACCCCACCACCACACACACACACACACACACACACACACACACACACACACACACACACACACACACTCACAAACCCAAATAGATCTAAAATAATAATTGCTTCACAGAAGTGATAATGTGTGTCCTCCATGCATCCTGCCAGGAGACTCAGGATGCTGGTGTCTCAGGCTTCCCTGACATCTTCTTACCACTTGGTCCTTTGTGACAAGTAAGATACTTATAGGGGAAATATTTTAAGACTAAATTTTCTTTTCTTTATTGAATAAGTGGTACGATCCATGAAGAGAAAATAAACTGTAACAAGGCGAAGTTTACACCACTTATGCTTCCTCCCCCCCATTCCAACACTCGTGAATGTAAGTTGAGGTATAAAAGTACATTTTGGGAGCCCTGTGCCAGCACTTAGATTTATATTTCCAAAGCCCTGAAAATAACTTGAAAGGCAAGAAAGCCTATGTGTTCTGGCTTAGATTGGGAATGTGCACCACCCTTCCCCCTCCCATTCCCAGTGCAGTGGTGGGGAGATGGGACTTTAGGGGGTGGCTATCATAAGACCATGATCACATCAATGGATGGTTCATGTATGGATTGATTGCATCGACCACTGTCTCCAGGCCCTTTCCCGCTATGCCTTCTCACACTGCTTCCACATGAGGTAAGTAGGTTTGTTCTCTATGTTGCAACTGCATTACCACAGGTATAGAAACAATGGAGCCAAGTGAACCCAGACCATAGACTCTGAAACCGAGGGCCCCAACTACCAAAAGACTGAAGCCAGAAGATCTTCTAAGATGCTGTCCCAATGAGGAATTATTTGGGGCATTGAGTGTCATTTGTTGAACCAGGAAAAGAATTCTCTGTTCAGGGCTGAGGATTCCGCTTGCCCTCTGACTAGTCATACTTACTGGATCTCACTACTTTTAGGAGTGGAGCCCTTTGGCAATATGGTTCCTTAATCTAATAGCCAGATCCTGAGCTTCACAGCCTCGTTATGCTTTGAAAGATGTCATAACCAAAAGTTAAGGTCGGTGCCAATAACTAGCAGAATAGTCCCCGAGAGGAGGATAAAATCTTGGCCTCCGCAGAGCCAGGTAAAGAGTTGAAGGCATCTTAAATATCTGAGGAGTGAGACTTAGTTGAAGTGTCAGAAATGTAAAGATAAGGCTGAGGTGTAACTCATTGGGTGCAGTGCTCAGGGTTCAATCCTCAGTGCCACACAAACCTGTGCCAGACATAGTTCTGGGCCATCCTCAGCTATATAGTGACTTTGAGCTAGCCTGTGCTACATGCAGCACACGCTTAAAAAATAGTTATAGGTTATCAGGACTGATTATATTGTCCAGAGTATAAAGGCACCCAGAGTAGGACTTGTTTCTTTCTGCTGCTTCTTCCCTGGATGAAAGCCATCTTTCCTGAGGGTGAAAGTCCTTGCTTGAAACAAATCTTCAAGGTTATAGGGAAGTGGCATGTGATAGCTGGTAACATCCCAAGTAACAAACCTGCTCTCAAATGTGCTGGGGAGGGACTTTGCATTGGGGGTGCATTGCAATTGAGAACAAATCATGGTTTTAAGCAAATAGATTCAAATTAAAGCCCCAGCTCTTACAATTCAGCAACCTCACCCCGCCTTTTCCTTAGCAGCCCCTTCTGTGGCAGCCATTCAAGTTAGTCAGAGTCTAACTTTTAATAAAAGGTTTATTTATTTTCTGTCTATGAGTACACTGTCACCGTTTTCAGACACACCGGAAGAGGGCATCGGATCCCAGCACAGATGGTGTGAGCCACCATGTAGTTGCTGGGAATTGAACTTAGATTCTCTGGAAGAGCAGTCAATGTTAACGGCTGAACCATCTCCCCCTCTCCCCCTTTTACTTTCTTTTTTATTAAAGATTTATTTATTATATATAAGTACACTGTAGCTGTTGTCTTCAGACACACCAGAAGAGGGCATCAGATCCCATTACAGATGGTTGTGAGCCACCATGTGGTTGCTGGGAATTGAACTCATGACCTCTGGGAGAGCAGTCAGTGCTCTTAACCACTGAGCCATCTCTCCAGCCCCCCCCCCTTTACTTTCATTCACCTCATACATTCTGATCACAGTTTTCCCTCTCTCCATTCCTCCCAGTCCCTTCCCCACTTCCTTTCTCTAGCAGATCTACTCCTCCACAGTTTCCTTTTTTGTTTGTTTTGTTTTGTTTTTTTTTTTTCTAAATGAGCAAGCCTCCCAAGGTTATCCACTGAACATGGCCTAACAGGATACAGTAAGACTGGGCACAAGCTGCCATATCAAGGCAGAATGAGACAACCCATTAGGAGGAAAAGGATCCCAAGTGCAGGCAAAAGCATCACCGACAAACCCACTCCCACTGCTGGGAGTCCCAGAGGAATAGCAAGCCATACAACCATAAGGTATGTGCAGGGGACATAGCTTAGACCCATACAGGGTCCATGTTTGTCTCTTGACATTCTGTGATCCCCTATGAACCCTGCTTAGTTGATTCTATGGCAGTGTTCTCATAGTGTCCTTGACCCCTCTGACCCCCACAGTCCTTCCTCCTGCTCCTCTAAGGGTTTCCCCTAACTCCGCCCAGTGTTTGGCTCTGATTCTCTGTATTTGCCCCCATCAGTTGCTGCATGCGTCCCTCTGATGACAATTGAGCTAGGCACCAATCTGTGTATGGAAGAGTATAACTAGGAATCATTTAACTGATTTCTCTGTGTCTGTCTGTCTGTCTCTCCCTCTTTCTTTCTTTCTTTCTTTCTTTCTTTCTTTCTTTCTTTCTTTCTTTCTTTCTTTCTTTCTTTCTTTCTTTCTTTCTTTCTTTCTTCCTTCCTTCCTTCCTTTCTTTCTTTCTTTCTTTCTTTCTTTCTCTCCTTCCTTCCTTCCTTCCTTCCTTCCTTCCTTCCTTCCTTCCTTTCCTTCCTTTTCTTTCCTTTTCTTTCCTCTTTCCCTTTTTTCTTTCCCTTTCTTTTTTTCTTTTCCTTCCTTCCTTCCTTTCTTTCTTTCTTTCTTTCTTTCTTTCTTTCTTCCTCTTTCTTTCTTTCTTTCTTTCTTTCTTTCTTTCTTTCTTTCTTTCTTTCGCCAGTCATATTTGGTTCTATCCTGGATCTCTGGTCTGTCCCAGCTCTGGTTCCTGTCCAGCCAGCCAGCGTCAGGCAGAACAGATAGTAACTTGAGGGTTTTAGGCTGGGTTGATGTCTCAGTCCCACTGCTGGGAGCGTTGCCTGGTTACAGAGGATGCCAGTTCAGGCCCAGTGTTCCCCAGTTCTAGGAGTGTTTGCTAGTCTCACCCTCATGGATTCAATGGAGTTTTCATTGCATTAGGTTTTTGCCTTGTTCCTGAAATGAACCCCAATTCTAGACATCTCTCTCAGTATTCTTTGCCTCCATCCCCCAACCTGACCCCTTCTGTTCCCCAACTCACCCCCAGTCCACCCACAAAATCTATTCTATTTACCCTTACCAGAAGATCCATATATTCCAACTTAAGTCCCTCTTGCTACTTAGCCATTCTGGTCCTGTATACTGTAGCATGATTATCCGTTTCTTTACAGCTAATTTCCACCCATAAGTGAGTATGTACCATGTTTGTCTATCTGGGTTACCTCACTTTTAGGATGACTTTTTTTCTAGTTCCTACTTCCATCCACTTGCCAGCAAATTTCATGATGCTTACTTTTTTTTTTTTTAAACAGTTGAGTAATAACTCATTGTGTAAATGTACCACCTTTAAAAAAAATCTGTTCTTCATTTGAAGGACATCTAGGTTGTTTCTGGTTTCTAGCTAATATGAATAAAGCTGATATGAACATAGTTGAGCAAATGTTCTTATGGTTGGGTGAAGTGATTTTTGTGTATATGTTCAGGAGTGGTATGGCTGAGCTAAATGGATTCCCAACTTTCTGAGGAGCCGCCATATTGATATCCGAAGGAGCTGTCCAAGTTGGCACTCCCACCAGCAGTGGAGGAGCGTTCCCTTGCTCCACATCCTTACCAGCATGAGCTGTCACTTGTGTTTTTGATCTTAGCCATTCTGACAGGTGTGGGATGGAACCTCAAAGTTGTTTTCATTTGCACCTCCCTGGTAGCTAAGGATGTTGATATTTCTTTAAGTGTTCTCAGCCATTTGAGCCTCTGTTGAGAAATCTCTGTTTAGGTCTGTCCCCCATTTTAAAATTTGATTATTTGGTTTTTTGACATCTAGTTTCTTAGATTAGTCAAATAAATTGGATTACTTGGTTTGTTGGTGACTAACTTCTTGAGTTCTTTATCTATTTTGGATATTAGCCCTCTCTTGGATATAGGGTTGATGAAATTTTTTCCCCCAATCTGTAGACTGCCATTTTGTCCTATTGACAGTGTCCTTTGCCTTTCAGAAGCTTTGCAGTTTCATGAGGTCCCATTTGTTAACCGTTCATCTTAATGCCAGAGCCATTGTGTTCTGTTCAGGAAATTGTCTCCTGTACCAGTGCATTCAAGGCTATTCCCCACTTTCTCTTCTATTAGATTTAATACATCTGGTTTTATGGTAAGGTCTTTGATCCACTTGGACTTGAGCTTTGTACAGGGTGATAAATATGGATCTATTTGCATTCTTCTACACGCAGCCATCCAGTTAGACCTGCACCATTTGCTGAAGATGCTTTCTTTCTTCCACTGTATGCTTTGGCTTCTTTGTCAAAGATCAAGTGTCTGTCGGTGTGTGGTTGACTGTGTTCTTAAGCTGGCATTTAGGCTTCTGTGTTGGGGCCGATTATAGGTGCTTTTTCCTCTTAGTTTCTGTTTTATTTCTGGTCTTCTGACCTGAGTGGCCAGTGTTTCTGTTGGCCAGTGTGTCCTCTGGTCTAGCAGGGTATCTCCACTGGAGTTCTGGTATCCTGTGTGATCTCTGGGGTTCTGGGTGCCTTGTGTGGCCTCTAGTAAAGTCGAGAGCTTCTATCAGAATTATGAACCAGACAGGATATGGTGACAAGGAAGAGGTGGGTCTGTTGAGGGTAGTCTGGGCAGACTCCGAGGGAGTTTTAGTGGTCTGCGGGGTGGAGGCTTACCTGGGATTCTGGGTGCCAGCATGGTATTTGGTATTGCAAGGGGTTTCTGTCCAAGTTGTGGGACAGGATATAACCTTCTTATTTGTGTTGCTTTAAAAGTTATAGCACATTAAAAATGCTGTAGCTCTACAGCACTGTGGTTTCTTTTGTAACAAAACTTATTTTTAATTTACGTGCACTGGTGTTTTGCTTGCATGAGGGTGTGCGAGGGTGTCTGTGTGAGGATGTCAGGTCCCCTGGAACTGGAATCACAGACAGTTGTATAGCACCAAACTTTTACTATAAAAATTGGGGCTGGGCATGGTAGTGTTCACTTTTAATCCTAACAGTCAAGAGGCAGAGGCAGCCTGGTTTACGTAAGGCAAGCCAATGCCTCATGGTGAGTGAGACCCTGTCTCACAGCAAAGGAAGAGAGAAACAAACATGACTGGGGGGAAAGACTCTATTCGAAATAAAGCCTGGTACATTTATACATGCATTTCTCACACGCGTATTCCTCTGTGCTGTACTGGGCCAGCCGGTATGAAGCCCAAACAATCCTCTGAGAGGAGAGTGAGGCTGATTGTGAGAAAGAGAAAATAAAAGATCAAGAGACAGGTATGGGGGCTGCAGCTCATCACCACAGCAGCCTCGAGTGTGTGTCTCACAGCTTCTCATACCAGACCCTGGGCGAGCAGAGCCACAGGCTCACGGAAACGACTTGCTGAATTATACACATAAGACATCTATTCCCATGCAAACACCTCCCTATTCCCTCCACCTCGGTCACTAGGATCTTCAGCCCCTCCCCTTGAGCCTCAAGGGCACCTCCTCTTATCGCCCAGGCCTCAGCAAGCTGGGACCTCTGCCTACAGACCCTGACCTGCCTTGACTTTGCCTGGCAGGCAGACTTTCTCTGCTTCAGAGAAGCGGCAAACAGCTTCCAACACTGCCTTATTTAAATATGTTAGTTTCAAAATGATATTCCATATATATATACTTTTCTTTTCAATTTGTGGTAAAATACTAGGGCAATATTTCTTCAAAATAATGTTTATCACATACGTCACTTTTCCACTTAAAAATGGCCTTTTAGTTGTCATTAAATGAAAAAAAAATTCAGTGTAACTTAAATGGAAAAGAATTGGTAGCTGCCATTTTAAGCAAACCAGGCAAGAACCACAGCTGTTTACGTTGCCCCTGAAAACAAAACTTTGAACGAATCAGAGATGTGTTACAAAACTTCAGTAAGTTTGTAAAAGGTGCAGGGGCACTTTTTTTTAAAAATTCATTTGTTTTTTGTTTTTTTTTTTCAAACAGTCCTGAATTTTTATCACCTCCACTCTGTTTCTGTTGTGGAGATGGCATCGGTCCTCACTGAATCGACTAGAGCACTGTTCAAAGGCAAGCCAGACCCCAGATGTTAACTGCACTCTCCCCATGCACCCCCTGTCTCCTACACACCCACATCTCTCACGTGCGTTACAGAACATCAATACGTGTTCTAACGCTTTTTCATTGCTCATTTTTGTTGAAGTAGGATTTCCCTGGTCATCCTGGAACTCACTGTGTAGAAGAGGCAGGCCTGGGACTTACAGAGATTCACCCAAGGGCTGGGATCAAAGACGTGACTATCATGCCTGCCACTAATAATTTTATGTACAATCTTATAGTATGCAAAGAATTTGAAACAGGACATGACTTGAGACCAGTACAAGGGAGACCTTCCTGCAATGGGGAAACTAGATACATTCATACCCAGCTATGCAATCAGATTATAATCTATTTAAGTGACCCGAAATATATTTCTCAAAGCTGCTACTTAGTAGAAATGTCTCTGTTCAGTGGCATTGACTGGAAGGGTGGGCATTGGTATGTTTCCATAGAAACAGTTCAGTGCAACAGGAAATAATGTAATTTGGTCCACCTATCTGCTAGCTTAGGGACAACCCCTCTGTCCATCAGTTTATCCCAGCTTAAATTTAAGAACATTTGTTACTTTGTTCTGAAACTGGCAGAGCTGTCTGCCATTCTCTGCTTTTCCAGTTTGGGACCATGGGAGGCTATTCTATATTTCAGCTAAAGCAATTTTAAGTGCAATATCTTAAACATTCCATCATTGCATCCCTTTAAACTAAAACGATTTTAATACAACTTTCTTTTCCAGAGACAATAGTACGAGAGAGAAGACCTTTTGTAAAAGGTCTTGTTGACTTTCACCTCCTTGAAACAGGTTACTTTTTGAGGGAAATCGCTAAGCATCTTTCAGCACAGAGTTGCCAAGACCAAGTTATAACATGTTTTGCCAAGGCTAAGCAGGCGTACCTTAGAAGAATTTGAGGGACTCTCACCAAAGGATCCAGATGCACCTTTAAAACTGAAGCAAGGCATTTGGGCATTTAGCTGTTGGTTAGTGCCTGCCTACAACACAGGAGTCCTGGGGTTAGGCATCCAGTGCTGCACAGACTGGCAGGAAGTCCTAGTGCGTGGGACATTCAGACAGAAATATCAGAAGTTTAAGGTCATCCTCAATTGACTGGCGACTTCCTGGCCAGCCCGAGAAATATTATATCCTGTATTAGAAATGAAAATCAGGGGTTGGGGATTTAGCTCAGTGGTAGAGTGTTTGCCTAGCAAGTGCAAGGGCCTGGGTTCGGTCCTCAGCTCCGAAAAAAAAAAAAAAATGAAAATCAACAAACAAAAAATGGGCACAAAATGGGACTATAATTCAGTGGTTGAGTACATGCCTAGCCACTCCCCTGCACTGGGGGTCCAACCTTGGCAGGACCAAGGGCTTCTCCAGGGGAGATCTTTTCCCTGCTAGAAGTTCAGTGTGCAGAGCCCTCTGTGTGAATGAGGTGAGGACACTGCACAGACTTGTAACGGCTCATCTTGGTTACCAGCTAGATGTACCTGGGAAGAGTAAACAACAGTGGAGAACTGACTCCAGCAGATTGGCCAGTGCATATGTCTGTCTGTTGATTGATATCGGAGGGCCCAGCCCATTGTGGTGGTGCCATCCCTGGATAGGTAGGCCTAGGCTGTCTAAGTAAGAAAGTAGTTGAACACAAGCCAGTAAGCAGTTGAGTAAAGAGCATGGTTCCATGGTTTCTGCATGGTTTCACTGGATGATGACTTATAATCCGTAAACTGAAATAAATGTTTTCTTCCCCAAGTCACTTTTGGTCATGGTGTTTATTACAGCAACAGAAACTAAAAACTACAATAAGAGTACTTTCAGGCATAGAGTCAAACAAGTGTTGAGGGTCATTGAGATGGCTCAGCGGGGAAAGGGGAAAGGGTGATGGCCCACGATCCCCAGGACCTATGGAAGGAGGGGACCACCACCCGTAAGTTGTTCTCTGACCTCCACATGTGCTCTATGGCATGTGCTCTTGCTTGCATGTGTATAACAACTAACTAAATGTGATAATAATAAAATAAAACAGTTAAACATGAGTTAATGCCCATGGGTTAATGTCCTGGCTTTTCACCATGGGTTTGTAGCTCTTCATTATATTATAGATTACATCTAATGTCCACCCTGGCTTACATTCATGCTCACTGCCTGGAAACAGCATTGTGTTTCATAACAATGCCTCCATATAAAATACCACAGCATTGCAGCTCTATGCTCACAAAACATTAACAGTATTGGGCCGACCAGGCATAGTCTCTCTTTATTTTTAATTTTAATTAGCACATGGTGAGGTCATCTAGCATTGGAAGAGTGGATCCTTCTTCTGTGTCGATTTAAAGACTGAGAAGGCAGGAAACACCATATTTAGGTACTCAGTCAAGTTTCTGTGAAAGCGGAAGTGCTCACAGCAAAGGACAGAGACCCAGACTCCCCAGAGGGCGGACCCAAGATTGTATCCAACTCTGGCTGGCAGACACAAAACTCTTGTTTGGAGGTGGGGTGAATTCCTCTTTTGTGGGGCTATGGCAGGAGATTGGGTGATCTAGACAGAGAAAGGGAAACTGATTGCTTTTCACCACAGCTTCCCAGCCCAGGTGTCCCTCCCCATCTCTACCTTTGCGACAACCCCTTCTCTACCAGCTCTTTCTACCACGTTTATATAATCAATGTTTCTCCCTGTGGGAAACAACCTGTTATGACTTGAATGGGAAATGTCCCCCTCAAGCGAGTTTCATACAGTGTTGAAAAAGCTAGAGGGCCACAGGATGGTGAGGCAGCCAGAAAGCCACACAGCCACCCACTGGCTGGAGGCGTTAGCAGCTCCAGCACAGCAGGGCCTGCCTGGTGAGGACAGAGTTTCTAGGAGCAGAGTGACCCACGGGCTCTGAGTTGAAGAGGGAGTAATACCCTGGCTTCTTCTTTCCTTGCAACTTCAAATCCTGTGATAATGCTTCTGGTTGGTTGACCCCCAGCTGGTAATGAGCTCTAGGAGGTGGGGTTTACAGAGGCAACCCCTGTAAGAGAAGGTAAGGGCATGGCATCCTGGGCTCCTATGTCCCCTAGCATCCCTCCAGCCAGACAACACACGTCTCCGACTGTACACTCTGACCTCCTGGAGGATGTCTGTGACTGTTCGGAACAAGATTCCGTGACTCGTTTGCCTTTCCCCCTCTCTTATGTACCTGAGCCGCACGTTGTGAAGGTCTGACCTCAAAAACCCATTCATGATGACTGGTTTCCTCAGACAGTTCCCTAGTTCACTACCCTTCTGGACAACTACACGCTGTTTACCCAAAAGCCACTGTGTTAGGTGGCTCTCCCATCGCTGCCTTCCAAGAGAGGACCCTAATGGAGGAATGAAATGTTTTAGCTATTGGTTGGGTGGCCTTCCCTGGGTGCCGGAACAAGGGCAGGAACATGGAATAGAGGAGTTTGTTCTCTTCCTGAAAGACAGAAAGCAGAGAAAGGAGACAGAGGTGAGGCCCAGGTAGAATCTTTAAGGTAAACTTGGCTGCATTTAGCATCACCTTGATTGTCTATAATTGTGTGTGTGTGTGTGTGTGTGTGTGTGTGTGTGTGTGTGTGTGTGTGTGTGTGTTTAATTTAGCTAACAGGGAAGACTTCACCTTGAATGCAGGCAACTCTGTCCATGGCCTTGAGTCCTGAACTGAATAAAACGGGGGAACAGAGCTTCCTGATTGTGGATGTGACGTGTGAGCAGCTGCCTCATGCTCTTACTGTGTGACCTTCCCCACCACCATGGTCTTCATGGCTGTGACCCAACACAAGCTAAGATATTCCCAGTGTCCCAGTTACTGTAGCTAGGATCCAGGTCCCAAAGTTACCACAGCTTCCCCAAGTTGCCTCAAACAGTTAGGTTCAACACACAAGCCTGTGGGAGACAGTTCACATGCATATCATGGCAAAAGGTGACTAGGTTTCCTCCAGCAATGAAAGGGCTTGCTGTTTCTTTGAGGAGCAGCAAAGAGCGGTTTGTCCTTAAGAAAGATGTCACTCAAGTAAATTTTTAAAAAGTGGGGCAGAGGAGGAGGGAGAGATGACTCAGTGGTTAAGAGCACTGGCTGCTCTTCCAAAGGACTCAGGTTCAATTCCCAGCCCCTACAAAGCAACTCACAACTGTCTGTAACTCCAGGGGATTGATCCCACGCCCTCATTCAGACATGCATGCAGGCAAAACACCAATGCACATGAAATAAAATTAAATAAATATAAAAAAAAAAGAAAAGAAGAGAAAGATGTCACTCATGTAGGGGAGGCAAAATGTTTTGTGATTGGTCCTGAAAATTCAATGGACATGACCCAGGTTAGCAAGAGAAATGCACCACAATCGGTGTGTGAGATGGGGACAGCTCACAAGGATGTGAAGAACAAAGGAGTGGCCAAGCTCAAAGGCTTCTATGTTAGGCTGAACAGAGAAATGCAGGAAGGCTAATGGAATTATGTGGGAGAGTAAAGGAAAATAGGAATCTAGGATCTGTTTATGTAGAATTCTCTAGCTATGGAGGCCATAGAAGACTGTCTCTTATAGGACTTTCAACCTCTACTTTGAGGAAGCTGGGGGGAGATCGCCTGTTTTTAGTTTCTTTTGTTTATTTTTGTCTGATGCTTTTCTAGGTGAGGGATAGACCAGGCCTTCAAGCCGTGGGGGTGGGGGAGTGGGGAGATGGCCCATGACCCAGTTGCAGCGCTAGTCCTTGAATGCTCTTCCTGCGACTACTTCTTTGAAACATCTCTACAGCCCTGTTTTAAGTCCATTTGTGGAGGGGCTTTGGGTGACAGCTTGTCCTCTGGGTGAGGGACTCTGTGGTTAGAAATCCATGGCTCCAAGCCTAGCATTTGAAAGGTCTGCTTGCCGGCCTGCACACTCACAGTGTATGTTTGGAGAAATCAATTGCATGGGTCTCTTTCCTTTCTCTCCCCTAGAGATGTTACAGGCAGTAAAAGTGTCCAAATTTGTGAGAAATTGGAATAATCAAGACTTACCTGGATGGAATGCTATTAACGACAGCGATTCACGCCAGAATGCCTTTCATCGGAGACACTCAGGGTCTGTTAACAGATTAAAAGTAGTAAAAGACACCGGCCTAGAGATTTTCATTATCTTGTGCTCCGAAGACTCGGATTTCATTGGTTTGATGGGTCTGAAAACACATTTTTATTGCTAGGGGCATAGAAGCCTCGAGCAGGGTTGTTAATAAAGCACAGTGAGTTATAAGCACTTGTCTGATGGAGGGTAAATGTACCATACTCCGTTTTAAGAAAAATATAATATAAAAGTCTCACCATGGAAGAAAATCTTTATATGATCTTTTAAGAAAACTTTAAGAAAAATAAAGACATGACACTATATTAAATTTAAAGCCAGTGACTTATAAGCAGAGAAAAGCAAAGGCAGTCTGATTAAGGCTGCTGTCGCGTTCTGACAGGTCTCTCTGTCTTGCCTGTTCTCTGGCCTCCTTAGCTCATAAGCTTTTAGGGCACACAGGAAACTCCATTCCGATGTAGTACAGAGAACACGCACTGAGAGGTTCTCAATAAACAGGCATTAAATCCTGAGTCCGGAAGGGACCTTGAGACGCCCTCTCTTCACTCCTCCCGCTCCCGGGAGTGCAGAGTCTGAACCAGCTCCGAAGAAACAGAATTCTTCCTTTAAATCTCTAAAATCAGAGCCTCCGTGCCGTGAGTTACCTTCTCACATTTGCCTGGTGTTCTTTCATGGTTTTGTTTTTTAATCATTTAGCTGTTTTAAGGCATAGAGGAGAGAGGGCGGACTGGATGCACATAACCCTGTAGAGATCTTACCCATGTTGCTAAATGAACAGTCTGCACCCAACTGGTACCTACCAGCCTCTGGTTCACTTTCTGTCTCTCCGACTGCCGCACCCCTGCCTACGCTATTTGCGGTTTCTGAGTATAGCTGCTTTGGGTGAGGGGAGTCATACAGGCTTGATTAGAGTGTGGCAGACTCATTTCATTTACCACGGTGTCCTTAAGACTCTCTGTGTTGTAGCACGTGACATATATTCTTCCCTTTTAAAGGGTGAGTGATACTGCAGTGTAGGCGTAGTCCATATTCCTTTTGTCATCCTTTCTCTCTCTGTAGATGTCTGGTCAAAAGTACTTCTCACCTCCTGTGAAGAGAGCGACTATCTGCATGTCTCTGAGACTGCTTTCGATTCTTCTGAGACAGCCAGATGTGGGGTGGATAGAGTGGATAATCTCAAGGTGGTCATCTTGGGGAAGAGGGAGTCTCAACTGAAGAATTGCCTTCATTGGTTCAGCCTGTGGGCATGTCTGTGGGTCATCGTCTTGATTGGTAATTTGTGCACGAAGGCTCAGTCCACTGTGGGCGGTACCATCCCCAGGCAGGTGGACCTGGGGTATATAAGGCATCTATCTCGGCATGAGTCTGGAAGTAAGTTAATAGGCAGTGGTTTTCTGTGGTCTGTGCTTAGGGTCTTGGATTGGCTTTGCCCTGTGACAGAGTGTGATGTGGAAGTGTAAGTCAGAGAAACCCTTTCCTCCCTGAGTTGCTTTTGCTTGTGTTTATTGAAGCAACACAAAGTGAACTAGAACAGAGGATTCAATGGCAAGTCAATTTTTACCCCCTTGAGCCCACCATGCTGTTTTCCATAGTGACCACAGTGCAGTTTTGCATTTCACTGGTTGCACATGAGTGTTCCGTTCTCCCCGATTCTGTGTAAATCATGTATTGACTTCTATTTCCCTGGCTAAAGCTTGCACTGGACTTTTACTTTTTTGGTTACCTGTGAGTCTTCTCTGGAGTGTCTGAGTTGTTTGCCAATGTTTTCAGATGGGCTCTTACTATATTGCATAGGCTGGGGTAAGTGCTGAACTCTTGGGGTCCAGGGACCCTTCCTGCTCAGCTTCCTAGGAAGCTGGGACAGTGGTACTAACCCTGTCCAGCACATTCAGTTCTTTTGCAGGAGATGGAAGTGGGGGAAACAGGATCTCCCTGTGTAGCCCAGACTGGCCTCCAGCCCACAGTCATCCTCCTTAGGGTCCTGAGTGGCAGCAGACCTAGCTCTAGGTTTGCTTGTTCTTTTGTTGAATTGGTGGCATTATCTGCCAGTTGTTTCCCTCAGCAGGCTGAAGCTGAGTTGTGATCTCACGTGCTAGCGTTTTGCTTTGGTTGCTTGTGCTTTTATTGTCACAGTAAACAGCAACATCTAGGAGCGTCCTCCCTCTTCTTTTTGAGGTAGTATCTCATTGCATAGTCTAGGCTGGCCTCAAACTCATGATCGACACGAGTGCTGGGACTGGCTGCCCGTGTGCTGACAGACCTGGCTGTAATTGATTTAATTTTTGTATCTGGGCTAGGGAAGGGTTAGAGCTCCTTCCTCTGCCGGTTTCCACAGCAGGGTTTGCTGGGTGCCCTTACCCTTTGTAAGGTTCTGCTCCTTGCCCGAGGCCATTTGGTGGCACATGTCAGTTTTGGTCTGGGATCTCTGTTCTGCCCCATCGGCCTGTCAGACCAGTTTCAGACCAGGTTTTCAGACCAGTGCTGTAGCTTTGTGTTGTCCGAGCTCTGTCTAACTCTGGTGACTCTTTAGCATTGTCATGTGTTTTGAACTCAGAGTGTGAGGCTCCAGTTTTGTTTCAAGGACTAGGCGTTGTCTGCATACCTGCAGGCACAGTGCAGGTGAGGGGAGTCGTGAGTTTGAGACCAACCTGGACAACAGAGAGTGCTTCCAGATCAGTGTAGGCTAAATGGAAGAAAGACTCTGACTCAGAAAATCCGAGCAGAATTGTTGGGGGTATTTTGTTTTTTGGAGTTATTTCAGATTCCATATGCATCTTAGGATTTTCTTTCTATTTTTGTTGAAAATGCCATTGAGCTTTTGGTGGGGGCTACATTGAACCTGCAGATCCCTTTGTATGGCCTGCTTAACAATCTTTTCTCAAGTTCATGACATAGCATATTCAATGTGCAAGTCATTTGAATCTTTGTTCAGCCAATTCTAGTATTTGGAGGTGACTGCGGTTGTGCATATCTATACCTCTGGTACTTGGGAGACCGAGGCAGTAGGACTGCAATTTCAAACCCAACCTAGTAGGTTCCTGTCTCAAAACAAAACAGAAAACACAAAGCAAAACAGTAGACCTCTGTGTCTGTATCTAAGTGTTTCGTGTGATTTTATGTTTTCTTGATTTTCCCATTCAGAAAGTCAGTTGTTAGTGTGTACGTATATGACTAATTTTGTTTCTTGACACAGGAATTCTATATATAGCTCGCAGCAGCCTAGCAAGCACCTTGCCTGCCCAGTGCTGGGTCACAAGTGTGTCACAGCAGCCAGCGGCTACTCTTTGGATGTGTTGACTCTGCATCCTGCGACTGAATTTGTCTTAGTCCTAGTAACATTTATCTGGAGGAAGTTTCAGGTTTCCTTACAGAGATCCCATCATCTGGGGGCTGAGATTTTACTTCTACGCCAGTGTGACTCCTCAAACGCTTTTGTTGGGCCCAGCAGATGTGTCTAGGGCTTTGAGTGCTATGGAGAGCGTAGGTGTCCTGACCTCCTGATCTGGATGAAAGCTTTCCTCCGGGGTGCTGTCTTGTCACCAAGGCTCCTGTGTGTGTCCACGAGAGTATGAGCTCCACACTCGGGGATGCAGGGCCGTGAGCTCATGGCCTTCCTGAGGGATTCTCTGGAGTTGGATGGGAACTCAGTGCTAGGCCATGCTGCTGTGCTGTATTTGCAGGTCTTGGTGAAGATTCGGTCACTGAGTGTAAGGCAGCACTTGTGCCCCCATGAAACTGTTTCTGTTCTGTGGTTGGAAAGAACATGACCCCAGGGCTGAGATTAGTGTTTCTCAGATTTTTAACATGGATGTAGATTTGTTTGTTCGTTTGTTTTTGAGACGGGGTTTCTCTGTGTAGCTCTGGCTGTCCTGGAACTCACCCTGCAGACCAGGCTGGCCTTGAGGGATATGGATTTCCATACAAGACTTGGTGAAGTGCGGGTTCTAGTCCTGTATCCTAGCTAGTTTTCTGTCTCTGGGAAGAGGACTGTCAATTGGAAAGTTGCCTCCCTAACAGAGGCCTGTTGGCAACTCTGTGGTACAGTTTCTTAATTAGCAAATATATATGGGAAAGCCCAGCCCATTGTAGGTGTTGTCATCCCTTTGAAGGTGCTTTGGGAGTGTATAAGAAAGGGAGCTGAGCAATCAAGCAAGCAGCACTCCTCTCCATGGCCTCTGCAATGGTTTCTGCCTCCTGCCTTGTGTTACTGTCCTGACTTCTCCGGATGATGGATGGACTACATGTTATAAAATGAAAAAATCCTTTCCTCCTCAAGTTGATATTTTGTCATAGCAATTGAAATCCAACTAAGGCACACTGTATCCTAGGGCAAGGTGCTGGATGCTACATTTCTAGCAACCTCCCTTCCAGGTGGGTGCTGCAGATGCCACTCACTGTGCAATGGGGGTACCTTCAAATAGTCCTGCACTGTTGAGTCAGGGCAAACCCAAGAGACCTGTAGGTCTTGTGTCTTAGGGTTTCTGTTGCCGTGAAGAGACGTCATGACCACAGCAACTTTTATAAAGAAAACCATTTTATTGGGGCTGGGATGGCATATACATACATATATATACGTGTATACGTGTATACGTGTGTGTGTGTGTGTGTGTGTGTGTGTGTGTGTGTGTGTGTGTGTGAATCCTTTGGCAGTACAGAGCCTGGTGCTCAGGGTCAGATGTCAAGATGCAATGGGTGCAGTGTGGTCTCAATGGACTGGTGGCATGACAGTTGAAAAGAGCCCAGTAGGTAACAGGCCAAACGTTTGCATTTGGGCTGATAGAAGACCTGGTACTTTGGAATATAGCACACCAAATACCTCTGTGGAAAAGGCCAAAAATGTACTCAAGGTCATGGAAATTTCTAGCTGGGGATAGCATTGCCTACCCTTGAGAATTGCCCCCTTGCCATTCATTGTACAAGGGGCACATCTTTTCCCCTCCTAGTGCTCCTAGTATACCATTGCCTAACACTTTCTAGGCTTTTGGAGGCTGGAAACCAGGATCCAGTTGGCTGGGGCCCACACCTAGGGCTTTTGTCTGAGGCTGGCAGATGACATCATCTTTGGAGATTTGCATGTGGTCTGTCTACTGTGGCCAGGAATCCCTGACATCTCGTCTTCTAGGGATACTCATCAGACTGGCTGAGGAGAATCCATCCTAATCCCCCCTACACACACCCCAACACACACACACACACACACACACACACACACACACACACCTACTTCTTTAAAAGCCTCATTTCCAAATTCAGTTTCATTCTGAGGCCTTTGTAGATATGGCATCCACAAAGACTGTTTTAGGGGATCCAGTTCAGTCTATATGCCTGGCAAGGACCTGTTAACAACATAGTCCTAAGGGTTTAACTGTGGAAAGAAATAGAAGAAAAGCCATAGCCTTAGGGAAATCCTGTGGCCTTGGGTCCACACCTTACACCTGTCTTAATTGTACTTTGCAGCAAACAACAGGTATGAGCTTCTCACAGCCTTTTGCTAGCCACTTGGGGATTTGTTAGAGCCACACATTTGTGATGTAATCATGTTTTTTTCTGGACAACCCTACTCTCAAAAATTTTGTCTTGTTGTTTAAGAACACTTAGTCTTCTGTTTTTATATATAAAGTTCCAGTGTTGATGTATACTAATTATAGCTATGGTGTCTATCATTCTTAATATGTCAAACTAGAGGAAGGAGGCAAGACCAAAAACTAGAAGGTGGAGCCTCTTCCACGACTAGGATGCATCCTGAGGTAGAACTTACTGTATCAAGTACCATCTTCTAGACAACAGGAAAGTCCAGCCTCTAAGGTAGAAGCACTTAATCTCATCTTTCTGAGAAATACTAAGGAACATTAATTTCTCTTGGTTGTGTTTGAAGTCTATTGCAGGAATAATGCTGATATCAATACAATCCTCTACAAGCATGCCTAGGGAGCTTGGAACTCTTCTTCTGCCCAGTCACTCTTTGGGTCTAGCAGGCAGTGGCTTGCTGATGGAACCTGGAGAGCTTGGGTCTTGGAAGCATGGGACGATTCAATATGCACACAGAATGTTTGTGTGCAACCTATGGAGTGAATGATCTTGGATCATTCTCTGGCCTCATTGGCAGCTTTTGCTGGAGAGGATCACATGGGTGCTTGGTACAGCATCCTTTAGGGTGGGACAACTCTGGGAAAAAAGCAAAAACAAAACCCCCCTATAGATTGCCTTGCTGGGAGCATTTGTTTGTTAATCTGCCAGCAGACGTTCAGCCATGAGAACAGCACACATGTTGGGTGGGAGAGCCACGAAAAATCAACATCTGCAAACAAGGCATTCTCAATGGGGCAGGCTGATGAGACTGTGCCTTGCATTTTGGACAATAAACTCTATTTATGATAGTCTCCCGGTCATTAAGTTGCTCTGCTGTAAGAGAAAACTGAGGCTATTAACTTCTCTGGAGAGAACCAGAGGGAAGAGCGATCATTTCGTTTATAAGCAGAAGGGAAGGTTCTGCTCAATAAAGATCAATTAGACAGCTCTGTTAAAAGGCTGCTTGGGAGCTGGGCCAACTGGAATTCCAGTATGTTCAACCCATGTGCTGGTGTTCCCTCTACCATCTCTTGCCCGTACCTCACTCTGAGAAAGGTTTTAAGGGACTCTGGATAAAGTGCCAGAAGGTGGATGGTGGCTCTCCAATCTGCGGCTGAATGGTACTTGATGCTGGTGCCTGCATGCAGTTGGCAGTGGTGTTGCTGGGGACAGCAGGCAACTTGAGCAGCACAATGCTCAAGGTTCAGATGAGTAGCGGGGTGCGAAGAAGGACACAGCTTCCTCAACAGAGAGCTTGGCAGTCCGAGCTAGGAGTTCCCAGGATGCAGAAAGGTCTTATAGTATGAGCAGGACTCCCAGGTGCGTTACAGGACAGAGACCACAGTTCAAAGCCCTGCACCCTCTGTAGAAACACTTGCTTGACACTTGGAATTTCTTCCTAGGTATAAACACCGCACTCCTGTTTCCTGGCTTATACGGTGTCCTTCGTGTGACGTCCATCTTTTCTTGCTCAGAATCAGTTGCTTTCCTTCCAAAGCCCTTGGTGCAGTCTTCTTACAGTTCATGCTCCATGATCAATTTTCAAATGTCGGTCTCTCCTGATGTGAATCCCTTGTTTTATAACCTCATCCCTTCTTAGCCATTCATCTCTGGTATTTGGGGTGAGGATCTGTGTAGCTTGTAGTTTGGTCTTGGATAACCTCCTTTGTAGTCAGTGCCTTCGTGTTGGCTGGAGTTCTGAGTGAATCCAGATGGAATGACCTTGGCTCTAATCCACTTTCATTTAAAAAAAGATATTGCTGGATTCCATCATCCCCAGTAGTGAGCCAGACATCAAAGTCATAGGCTTCTCTGCATTATTTCCTACTTCTATGCACCATATCATCACATACTTAGCGGTTGACTAGATGTTAATTTATTATCCCTACATTTTTGTAGGTTAAAAACTGGGCACACTATGGGTATGTTTCCTGCTGTGCAGATGTGTTGACCAAGGCTGTGGCTCTCACCTGGAGCTCTGTGTCCACCCAGTTGGTCAGTTCATCATTCACTCACTGTTGGGAGAACCCATTATTTACGGATGCAGCAAAAGGACCCCTTACACTGTCCATTGAGAGTATTCAGCTCCTAGAGTCCCCTCACATGCTGTATCTCATGGCCCCATAACTTCAAAACCAACCATGGACTCTTCCAGTTACTGGAGTTGCTAGTGTCATGAGTTTGAGCCTTGGAGGCTCTGAAAAAGCTAGGTTTGGCCATTTGTCCTCAAAGGGACAGTTAAACAAATGATAGTGAACTGCAGAGCAAGGGGATTTATTCAATATGACCACTGAGAAGAGGATCAAATGGTCCAGCGTCCCCCACACCTAATCCTCAGTGCCCTGGTATGAAGTGTAGGCTTAACTAGAGGGAAAAAGTAAAGTATAATCAGGCAGCCCTGGTCAAGGTGTGACCCTACCCATCACCTACTTGTCACTGTCTCAGCTCTAGTCTCTCCTGAGGGGGTCTGATGAACTGTGAAGACTGACTGATACTAAGCTTCAGCCTTTTCCTTCTCCCGACACGAGATTCCGTGCTGCGTTCCAAGTTTATGGAGACCACTGTTCCCATAGTTGGCAGCCAAGTACAGGGGCAGAGTGTGTATGTAGTGTATCATCTTTCTTGCCAGCTCGGTGATATCCCTACATCATCTTTCTTACGCTTAGATTCTCTCTGATTGGCCTATCTCTGACCCCTAGACCCAGGTTTAAAGAGCCTATCATATCCAATCAGTCCTGTGTGATCGGATGATTAGGAGATGGCATACGACACTGGAAATGACCATCTTTGAGCTATTTTGAAATTCTGCTACCCCAGCCAGTGAGATGACTTGAAAGCTTCACTTCTGTCCTCACCTGACCTACCAAGTAACCTCCTCCTCCTCCATCATTCAGTGGTGCCAGCGACGGAGGCCACAAATGTGCATGACCTGACTTTGAAAGCGCTCCCTAAGGAGGGAGGGAGGGGCAAGTCTAACGTTGCTCCATGCCGAGAGTGATGTTTCATGGCATTTGGAAGAGTCTCATGTAGATTACCTGCCTGAGACTTGACCTTAACAAGGTGACAATAAGCATCCGTGTCTTTTTTAAAGTGGCCTTTCGAGTGGTCAAATGATGGCCAGTCACCACTGTTTATAAATAAAGCATTAGACCACAACCTCTCTCACTCACCTGTAACATGACTTGTCTGCATTTGAGTCACGGGGATAGAGACCTTATGGTCAACAAGACCCAGTGCTCTATGTTTACCCTGCTGCTTTTTGGCTAATGCTTTGTTCTTCCTCTTAGGTGAGAAACATTACTTGGAGAGCTGGGGGTTGTAGCTGACTGGCAAAATTAGCTTGCCTCACATGCATGTGGCCCTATGGTTAATCCTTAGTACTGAAAAAAAAAATCACGTGTTAAAAAGCTAGGGCTAGCAAGATGTCTCAGCAGGTAAGTTGTCTACTGTCAAACTTGATAACCTGACTTCTAGCCATCTTACTCACAGGCTGGAAGGAGAGAGCCCCTTTCTGTCTCCTGACCTCCACATGTGTGTAATAACTGCACACTCATGCCTCTGCCCCTTATATGAATACATGAAATGTAAAAGAAGCACAACTTATGGTTTGGTGTAGGTCTGAACTCTGGGAAGGGTATTAGAGCTGTGTGGAGAAGCTTTGCAGGTAATTCTCAGCTCCACGGAAGCATTGCTGTCAGATGTGCCTTCCCACAGGCCAAGGGTAGAGAGCTTTAAGGGAGCTGTGATTGTCAGGCACCGGCCTTGCTCTTAAAACACCTCTGGATGCGTGTTTGTTTCCTTGACCTTGGCTAAGGCTTTGTACATGAAGAGCTTACCTAGGATGACTGTGTGTTCTGGGGTAGAAACATTCATTAAAGAGGCGCCACCACGTACACAAGGGACTCAGCCTGTAAGTGAGGTGGGCCTGGCAGGGCTTTGCCGATATCTGCAGTGCCCAGGCATCCCCCTCAGGAGAGGAGACTTCCTGTAAAGCAGCTTCCCATTATCTGCACACTGAGGACAAAATCAAGCTCTTTAGAATTCAGAATTCCCCACAGATCACCGACTATTGCAAGAGGTCATAGCTGATTACCATACAACGAAGTTTGTGAGGGAATATTTAATTTTACGATTGAGAACCCCGGTACTTAGCAGGAAACCTCTACCCTCCCTTATTTCTGAGGTTAATGCTTTTAAAAATCATTGCCTGATGAGCTCATGCAAATTCAGCCATCTATAGAGTTGTCGAAGGAAAGTTTTTAGACAAATTGCTATGCCTTTGCCACACGAATCCTCATAAGATACAGGACTCCGGTAATATTTAAAGTTTCCAGGGAGTTTCATATTTTACTAAAAGGGGGAAAAATCAATCTCGAGTCTTTTAGTCCAGTGACCAAAGAATCACTTGATTGATTCTGTTCTGCTGTGCAGGTGAGTATCCAATCCATTCCAATCTGATCTTATTGGGTTTGAAGTTGACTTTTTCTGAGAAGTATTAAATCAAGCGTTGCATGGACAGTGCTGTGATACTAGGTCCTCTCTACAGCCAATTTACGCAGCGTAGATAAACATTCTAGGTCCAGTTTCCTTAGAATGTTCTCTCCAATTCAGAGTTTATGTTGGCCACACGTGATTCTTCTTCTCAACAGCAGAGGGAGGCAAAGCTTTATGTAATGGTAAGACCCAAGCTTCCGGAAGGGACTCAACAATGAATTCTGACAAGGGTGGTATAGATCTGCGCGCACACACACACACACACACACACACACACACACACACAAAAGCACAATTTGAAAATGAGTTCATTTGACTTTGACTTCTGGTTCTTAACAGTACCACTTGAGAACCAAGAACAAGAAATCTGTAGAGGATACGGGGAAGGATTTTCACTTTGATGAAGTTTGGTGTTGGGGTCTGAGTGGCACCCTGAAACACGGCTGGATAGTATACAGAATGCTTCACGGCTGGGTGAATTAACACCCTAATCAGGTCCCATGGCTGAGTTCCAGTTAACGGACTCACAACTGATGGCATTTTTTTTCCTTCAGTAAGGGAAAAAGCCAGAGCTGCAGAAAGCTATGGGCAGCATGGATCCCAGCTGTGTCTGATTTTAATGCCTCTTAAGCAAGCGCCTTTCCTGGCTGCCCATCCATACAGCGTTGCAGCGGGAAACTTGTGGCCTTTTTGGAAGGTTGCAGGGGGTGGAGAATTCATTTATTCTAAACAGCATTTATTCTAAACAGCCAGCAGCCTTGACTAGACTCTACCTGTCTGTACTCTGTGGATCTGAAGGGAGCAAACAAAGAGACATGGAGCCTTTGGATGGGCCATTTAAAAATTTGGGTTATTTTCATTCCAGAAATGGATTCATTAGGCAATCACAGTACCAAATGCTTTTGGTAGCAGTCTTTGGGTGACTGGCCTGGGTGGAGCTTGCCTGCGGTGGACCCAAAATGACAAGACTCCTGGACCTTCCCTGTTCTCTGTAGAATGGTGAGCATGATCCGATGTTCCACAGAGGCTGTTATGAACACCCAGTGAAATGTATCTCCGAAATGATCAAGAATTCTAAATCATGTATGTGGCAAATTATGTCTAAGTTTGAACTGAACTGAAATTCGAGTGGGGCAGGAAGAGCCAAGGCAGGCCAGGACTAGAATGAAGCAGGCAGTGTGGTTGAGACACAGAACTTAAGGAGGAGTATTCTCTCGCAGGACGTTTTCGTGTCATCTCTGAGTGAGTGAGAACCCACAGACCCATGTTTTCTTACATTTTGTGCTCTAGACACTCTGCTTGTCTCAACTATGGCAATACTGGTTGCAAGCATGAGTGAAATTCATGCCTGTTAGAATTCCGAGTGCAGTCCATAGTGATGGTAGAGAAGTTCATCTTTACCTAACTTACCTTTGCAGAGGCAAGCGCCGAGAGACTATTTCCTGGGCTTACTTCCTTGTACTTTTTCATTTGTTTGCAACCTTAAACTAGTCCTCTTGCCCCCATTTTCTTCGCAAAAGAAAGAGACATAGGGGTGGGGCTAGCTTTTCATTGTGGCTTTGGAACACTTCTTTTGCTCAATTGCAGATAAAGTGTCACGTGACAGGCACACCCTGACCCTGCTTTGCCAGTTTTCTCTCCCATGGTCCAAGCTTGGAGGTGTTTGTTACAGGATCTGTCTCTTTTTAAAACCAGAGTTTCATTTTTTCCCTGTTTCTGGTCTACCTGTTAATCCTTATTTATAATTTCTTGTCTCATTTAGTAAGGCAGTTTGGGATCTCCCAGTTCAGGGCTGGGATGCAGTAGGGTGCTTGTCCAGCACGCGACCACACTCTGGGTTCCATCCCTGGCACAGATGGGGGTGGGGGCACTCCCAACATAAGCACCTATCTCTAGGTAGTTCCATAAAAGGATCTGAGTGCTAAGAAACCAGTCATCATTAGGGATGAGAGAGTACACCTCAGGGAGCTTCACTTTGCACACACACACACACACACACACACACACACACACACACACACACACACACATGTACACGTACACGTACACATAGACTACTCTGCCTGTAGTCTACAATAAATGGCAAGAGCTCTTCACTCATCTATGCCTGTTTCTACCTTTCAAGCTTGCAAACCATCCTCAGAACTAATCTTTCTACACTTTGCATTATTTCCTCACATACTTAAAGCTTAAATGCTGACCCAAGAGGATCATGAGAAGGGACTTTTGGGTACTGAACAGGAAGGAATATATCCCTGCTATTCTTTTAGAAGGATCAATGTATAAATACTACTTTTTCCATTTAAAGTTTTAAGAGTGGTTAAGTAAAAACCACAAAGGCTATTTAGAAAACAATCCTCAGTAAAACATAATGGTACAAGCATTACTGTTTGGGGAATAATAGCTCAGAATAATGAGGTGTCCCGCCCCCCAAAACACACACCAAGTAGCAATCCTGCATCTTTGTTCTGTTCCTGAGCGACCAAGGTATAGCAATGCCAGGACAATGCAGATGTAGCGCCACCCAGTGGCTTTCTGGGGAGGATGGATTTGTTTCTAGGACCATAAGCAAAATCTCTAGGCATCCTGGAGTGGGCAGTTTACTGTAGGCAGAAGCTCTGTGTGAACAGCAGGGGAGATGCAAGTCAGTGACATTTCGGTTATTGTTAAAGTGACTCTGTGTGTTGCCACAGGCTGATGCCTGGGGCAACTCGGGTTCCTGTTACTTTTGAATGAATTTGCATTTTATGTCTTACAGTACCTCCACATATTAGGACAAAGTAGTGGCAATATACCCGGAGCAAGTCATTTGCTGTTCTCCAGACAGTGCTTATATGACTTTGGGGACCTCTGCCATAACTCTGTGGTCCGTAAGTTGGGAACCACTGAGATGGGATATTGGAAAGCTGAGTGCAAATGAAATCCTTAACTCAATGTCAGGGGGAGCATGCTCTTTAAAAGAATCCTGGGGTGAGTTCCCGCCACACGGAAGACGCTTCTGCCATTCTTACTCATGAGCCAGAATGAGTCCTCTATGTGACAGATCGGCTTCTCAGGTCACTCATTACCCTTTCCCTCCAGGAAGCCCCACCCGTAATGAGCCCCGTTTCCTACAGGCGCTCTCATCGCTACCAGCAAACACCGCTTATTTCTGCCTCTAAATCTTTGTCTGTTTCCCTCTCTCTCTGACATTCAACCCGTGCCCCCTGTTTCAATGCCCTTCTTCAAGCTTCCAGAGTCCTTGTAGCCAACTGGGGCCCCTGAGGTGACCTTTCCTTCTGTTGACATTTGACATTCTGCCTCCTGAGGTCACACAGCTGCCTCGTCCCCTGTTCTGCGTTTGTTATGGTCTTCTCAGCTAAAACCTAGACTTTCTGACATTGGTCATGCTCAGAGCTCCTTAGAGCAAGGCACTAGGCAAACTGCAACGCAACAGAATTTAACTGGCTATAGTAAATGAAAAAAAAAAGAAAGGGGGTTATTAGGTATGCATGGGCAGGGATGGTGGTAGAAAATTCCATAAACTGGATATTCTACAGGTGATTTCAAGGATTCTCTTGTCAGCTAAATCATGCCTATATACTTGGCTCCCACTTCCATCCACAAACTGAAATAAAATGGCGTGAAAATTATTTTTATTAAACATATACAGTCTTTTCTTGTCTTTATTCTTAAATAAGGCAGGGCAGGGGCTATAGCATCGGATGGGATTGGGTATTGTAAACCACATAGGAGTGTGTGTGTGTGTGTGTGTGTGTGTGTGTGTGTGTGTTTGGGGTTGGGCTATATGCAGACATTGCAACATTTAAATAAGGATGCAAACACCAACAGATTTTGCTCTCTCTTGTGGAATCAATTCTTTGGGTACAAAGGATGGCTGTGTATGATGTATTGGTTATGTGCTTGGCACATTCCTGTTTGGCGAAATGGAGAAAAACATGAGTTTTCTATCAGGGACAAATAGGCTCACTCTCTAGAGACAGGACCCCCACGCTTGCTGGCAATGGCGTTGAAGATTCTGGATTGTGTTTCCTCTTTGCTCTTGTCCCCCGAGTTTGCCCTCTTTGTTCGTTCATGTGCCCTGTGGACCACCACTCAGTGCCTGCAGGGGGTCGGCAAGGCTTGGGGGCAGAATTTCACAGGTAATGGACAGCATTCCTGGGAGAAGCTTGCTGACCAATGTGGAAATCAAGCCAGTTGCTCAGACAAGTGACCTGGTGTGTGTGCAGCGGTGGTGGAACCCAGGTCTTGCTGAGGGTTCAGCCCTGTGTCCTTGGCTCTGGGCCTTGGTCTGGTCGTCTGCTAGCTGAGTGGTTGGTTACGTCACTTCTCTTGATGATGCCTGTATTTGTTCTGTGTTGGATTGGCTTTTTCTATGGGAACTTTTTTTTTTTTTCCTGGCCTCTGGGTTAAAAGTAGTTATTTAATGTACACAGGCCACTGGGCAACTGGTAAATGGTGGAAGTTTAGGGGATTTAATATCTTGGGAGGATTTATGCCAATTACTTAACTGCCCAAGTACCAAGTTCTTCATATTAGCTTTATAATAAGATGCACTGGGTTCCACATTTATCCCAAGAAGACAGGCTTACCCAAATCATCTATATTTCAGTAGGCAGTGCCAAACTTCAGGCCTCAGAAACGCATTTTAGATAATTTTTGCCATGCCATATATTTTAAGTATCATTAAAAAGCCATTTTCTTACTTTAAAAATATGTGTGCAATATATTTTATGAAACCTATAACAAGTCTATGAAAAATTGATTATTTTTTCCACAGGGATACGTTCAAATGATTTTCATTCTGCTCACCCAGTGAAAAATCCAGCGAGCATTATGTCTTTTATCTTATTTACTCCCTCTCATGTGTATAATCACCGTGCTCCCAACAAAGAGAAACGGGCTTCTCTGTTTGGGTAGCCAAATCATTTCCTGTTGTTGGCGGAGGAGTTGATGCAGATCCAAGCTAGGAAGCATGGTTTTCCTTTTCAAACGGGAAAAGCCTTATTTCCTACCCTACCTCCTTCCTTCCAGTTCCATGTGAACTGGGGTGGGAGAACCAAAGTGAGCTATGGACAGGAAGAGTGCAGGCAGGGCATCCGTGTGATGGAAGTGGGTCACCCGGGAGCCCAAGGAAGACACTCACTGTTCTGCCCTAGCGTAGGATTAGTGGTTAAAGGTGCAAATGGCCCCATTGGCGTTCTGCATCTCTCTGACGTACAAACCCAAGCTGCTGTGTGTGTAATGCTGTATCCTCCCGTGTCTGTTCTCTCCCTCCTCCTCAGGACGGAACATGACAGGAGACATTACTGTCTATCACCACCACTGTCTCTTCCGACTATGCCACCAAGTCTTCTTTCTATTGGAGGGCCCTGATACTTGTGACGCTCTTGGAACAGACAAGCTACAGGAACTGGGCAGCTTGGAGAAGACAAATATGAGGACAGAGTCTCATCTGTTCCCTGGCCTGTGCCCCTGCTCAGTTGTGATTGAAGTAAGGGCACAGGTGACACCTAAACTAGAGCCACACCAGGGAAGGTCTCATGGGCCAAGGCCAGGCCTTTGACTTGGCAGTAAACAGGCCACAGAGACTTCTGAGAGAGATTCGTGAGTAGGGCTCACTCTGAAGCTTTTGGAGTCATCCTAGAATCTAGAAGTTAGGTGCTTAATGAAAGCCCTTGGCAGCTGCTAGGGAAAGAAAGTAGGCAGGGGAAGGTCTGGAATATTGGGCTGCCTACTACCGAACCATGCAGTTTCAGCTCGAGCTACTTAGAGAGCTTCTGGGTCTGATTTCTTCTTTCTTGTAAAACACGTGCAATGTAAACTTTACTATCTTAGTAATTTTAATTGTGTAGTTCCATGAAGCACTTTCACCCTATGTGGGAAACAGCTCCTAGGACTTTTCCTTCCCTAGAACCAATCTAAGCTATGAGCAATGACTTCTTCTCAATCCTCTGCGAGCCCCCAACCACCTCTATAATTCCTGTTTCTCTGAATTTGACTATTCAGAAAGGTTTATTTTGGGGATTACCACCAAGATGACTTGGAAAACCACTCATCGGTCGGTCACCTTCCCTCCCCACTGCTGCTGTGACAGGGATGAGATTTAGGTGCTGGGAAGCAAAGAAATGTGATGTCTCACATACATGAAAGTAAGGTGGCTGGGCTCGCAATGTTAGAACTACTGGCTGTGTAGGGTTCTGGTTTAATCCAGTGCCTCTGTTTCCTTGTCCATGAGGGGGGGCTGGCACTAAGAGCTTCTGTATCACAACCCTGTAAGCAAGGGCTAAGTGAGGTAGATTGACTGAACAGGATTACCACTTGTATAACCCCTGCTGCTGTCACTGCGGAGTCACATGCGACAGCTCCCTGAAGGAAACTTTCTCCGTCTTCCTGCAGCCAATGCCCTGCTCTTGAGAATTTCTCAAGACCGAAGGAATGGGTGGCTTTAACTTGGTTTTCTTCCTGCTCTTCCTCACCTGGGCCATGCCTCCGATGTGGAGATGTTTCGAGATCATGATGCTAAGGGGAAATGAATGCAGTGCATGTGATTTAGCACAAGAAGGACAGATGCCTGTGGTGCTAATTTCTTCGAAGACTGGCTGTTTCTATGAGAAGGTGCTGGGGAAGGTGCCAGAGAGCCTGCAGTCAGAGAACCTGCACACAGACCTTTTTTTTTTTTTTTTTTTTTTACTGGACTTGGTACAACCCTGGATGATACAAAGTTTTCCTAAAAGTGCTCACGCTGGGAAATGGAACACTCTAGACTTCTCACTGGCAGTACCTTTGACAAATGGCTTGTAAAGATAGTTGCTAAAAATGGCGGGAAAGACTGGTGCTCTCAGGTAGCGATAAATATATCTTGCAACTTGGTATCTGAAAAATTACCTCAAGTTCCTATTCAAGGACCCCGCGTCTAGCACGTGTGTTTAGAACTTGCTGAGGATGACACAAAGCTTATTTCCTCTTTCTTCAGTCAGACGCCTAGAGGAAGGCGGGCTTTGATCTGTTATCACTTACCTTGGCCTTTCCTTCCCTGTTCAATATGAGCAGGTAATGTCCAGATGCAAAGAAGGTGGGTAGAGATGGAGTTTATTGGGGAAGAAGATGGATGCACTACGTCAGGTTCAGATATACTGATGCTCACTGTCACAGGTTGGGGTTAGGTTTCTGTTGTTCTAGCAACCAGTCTGAGCAAAACGAGGGAAGGGGGAGATGGATATTAGTTTTTAGTTTCTGATAAACATGGTGTAGAGGGTGTAGCAGGCATAGCAGCTCAATGTGTGGCATCCAGGGAGGATAGAGTAAAAGGTTGTCCCCCTCAGCTTCCTCCTCCTGATGCTGTTCCCCAGGGACACTAGCCCACTGGACCACTGGATGGTGCCCCTGCAATCAGAATTGCTTCCTCCCTCTGTAGTTTATTCTTGCTGTAAATTCCTTCATAGATGTGAGCTTCACTATAACCCCCTACCTGGGTGATTCTAATCCAAATGAACAAGATTAACCGTCACAGGGACTCTGAAAGTAGGGAAAGACTTTGAGTCACCATCTGCTCTTGTGTCACATGTGTTACAGTCATTACTATAAAGCATAACATTTTTTTGATTGGATCCAACAAGCTCTTTATTCATAGACATTCCCCAACATGGCACTTGTAGATACAATTGTGTATTTTCTGCCCTGATGGACTGTATCCTCTCCTACTGTGAGCCTAAAGGAATCAGTCACCTTTAAGCTGTTTCCTGCCTGAGATGAAGAAGCGAGCCCAGATGCATACAAGGCCCCTAGACTCCTCTCTCTGCCTTCTTCCCCGACACCCTAGGTCCACCTTTGGATGTGTGATGCTGTTTCCAGGCTGCTGCAGGCCTGCATTCCCAGTGGTCCCCTTCTTCCAGTTCTCTCTGCAGGCTCCTTCTCCACTGGGTATACCTCTCTTCTCAGCTTATCCTGTCTTCTCCATGAGACTTACCCTGAGAGCCACCCTTGGGAGTGTCAGTGGATGTCTATGCTGTGAACTCTTTGAGATGAAGTGGGTTTTTAAAATTTTCTTTTAACATCACTGTCTCAGATTTTAGGATCTTTGTGGTCCAGCTGTGGTTTTTCATCCTCTGCTTCCTTCCTCTCAAGGTGTCCCGATGCCACTATACACCAGACTGGAAGAATGAAGGGGAATCCAGATTGGGTGGAGTTCTGCAGGATTCTAGTCTGGCTGGGATTGAGTGGCAGGGATGAGAGGGTAGGGGGAGAAGGCCTTCTCCGAGGATCTCAGTGTTACAGCTCTTTAGGGGACGGCCTTCAGACAACCTTCAATGAACCAGCTCTCTGAGACAATCTTAGCTTGTGCATATTCCTTTATTTGGGGTGGGCTTGTATGCATACACTTTATTGGGGTAAACCAAGGGTTATACAATTTTAGGAATATCTAGGTAGGTTAAGGTGATTGGCTGAAAGCTAAGGTACTGAGATACCTCATTAGCATGAAGAGGTGTTCCAGGAATCTCAGGTGCTTGCTGAACAAGTTTCTTATGAGGGTAGGGTGGGAGTTGGACCTGTAATTTCACCAAGACTAGATGACATTTTGCAGTTAGAGAGTATGGGGGTTTTGGGCTTCCCAGACAACATCAGAGAAGGAGAAGTCTTGCTGGTAAAGGGAGACCCCCATTTTGTGCTGAGCTCAGAAGGCTATCAGGACAACGGTAGACTGTGACCTTAAATTAGCAAGGTCCAACAGACCTCAGCTGATCTCTCAGTTCCTCATGGGCAGAAACATCTTACTCATCCATCAGAAGAGTAATGCTTGTCTTCTAGTGATCACGTGGGGAATGGGTCCTATACATAACTTTAGTAACTCAGCTAATCTGTCATCCCACCCTCCTAAAACACAGTGGGAGCGGGAGAACATTTATGTATACCCTTTGTCAAGGTATGCATTAGTTTTGTACTTAGTATGCATTTCACTGTAGTGTCTACTGCCCCGGAAGTATATGTGATGTACAAATGGAGTAATTGTCTATGTCTGCTTAATGACAAAGATTTAATTCTAAGCATGTAAATCCTACTGTGGATATACACCATGATATAAGGTACAAGTTGACATCTCACATAACTAAGGCTCACCTGCCCCATGGCTTCTAGGGAAGGTTCATGATCTTTCTTCTTTGGAAGGTGTGGTGATACATCTAGAGAGGTCCAGTCAGTGGCAACTTCAGCTTTCCAGCTGCACACGATGAGGAGTGGAGTGTGGCACTCGGCAATTACGGATTGACAAGTTGGTTTAATATCAACTCCAGTGAGGACTTCAGATATGGAGTTGCTGGATTGATTAAGTAATACAGCATTACAGGACCTAATGGGGTTTGGTCGGGAGGAAGGTTTCACAGGGCATGGGACTTAAGGGCTCAACTTTGGAGCCCGTGAAAAGAGCTGATATTTTTACCTGTAATTGTGCCAGAGGTGGGGCATCTCTGATTATAGCTTCAGACCCTTGAATGTGGCTGGAGATTGGGGAAAAGCTTTAGAATTAGCAAAAGAAAATGAACATGAAGACAAAAAACCAATAAGTGGTCACGGAGCTGCCAAGAGTGAAGGCACTAACGAGACAAAATTAGTTCTTACTGACAACTTGAAATTGCCTGGAACATTATAAAAATCAATCAGCCTGTTCAAAGCAGACTCGCAGTGACCACTGGATAGTGTGATGTTTGCAATTTGTCTGGACACAAATTTAGAGAAGCCAGGAGAGGCTTAGCCTAAGATGTAGCTTTTGGCTGGTACTGAGTTTTGAAGAGATGGCTCAAAATGAGTTTCAATCCTAGTTATATTTTTCCAGCAACGCTAGAAGAGCTGAAATTAGTTGATTGCTTATTTCTCTAATCCAACCTACTGTCATTTTTCTCTCTTTACTGAGTATAATATATACATTTTAGTGTTTTCTCTGTTCAATTTTTTTTTGTAGCTTCTGTTTCCGCTATTATCTCCCTAGTGGCTTTTAATGCAATCATTATAGCCTTCAGCATTTTGAATTCAAATAAGTATAGGAAAATATTAGCCTACTAAATTTATTATCTAATAGACATGATGGGCACAGAAGATATTTGAATCTTTTGGGAGAGGCAGATGAGTAAATCTATAATTGTAGCAGGGTGTCTAATCGCACACAGTGGCAGCTGACTTGACAGGGCAAGTCTTTCATGCTTATTAATTATGCTGTAGTTTTTAATCTGGAGTCTTCCCAGAAGGCCAGTGTAGTGAGGACTTGGTTTCCAGCCTTGGTGTGCCTGGGAGAAAGAGGTCCTTTGGAATGTATGGCTTATTGGGAAGGAGTTGGGTTACCAGAGCATTCCTAACTAGGAAGCAAACAGGTGCCCTCTGTCGTGATGTTCTGTGCTATCATGAGTTCAAGGCAACACAGCAACAGAAAGCTACATACAGATGGGTTGTTAGAGCTTAGCCCGTGAATGGAGCTTTGTTAAGTAGTTCATTAAAGGTTTTTCATGGGCATACACATGAACATGTGCACATACACACAGAGTACACAGGCTCACAGGCAGACAGACACAGAGATGACAGAGAGAGAGAGAGAGAGAGAGAGAGAGAGAGAGAGAGAGAGAGAGAGAGAGAAGGTGAGAGGCAGACAGAGAGGGAGACAAGAGGGAGAGGGATCTCTTAAGTAAGCAGAACTGAAGAAAAGGATGAGCAAGGCAATGTCCCGGTGATATGAAGGCCAGTGATAGGAGTACCCAACCATGATAGAAAGTAGGATACACATGGTCAAGGTGATCGTGAGTCTGATCACCAAGGCCTTGTATTATGGGAGCCCAGGGAAGTCTGTAGAAATTCTCATACACAGAGATGCTTCCTTATAGATGTTTATCATGACTGACTGACTCACTAAGTAGAGTACTTCAGCTTAGGAGACCTCTGCTTAGATGCATAGCTTAGATCTCTCCATCCTTTATGGGAAGGAGCTGGTGTAGAACATGCTTCTCAACTGATTACTTTGCTCAGCAAAGAACATCTGGCAATGTAAATTGGTGCCGCGGGGGAATGGTTACCTGCATGTTGTCTTAGCATATAGAGGTGTTGCTTTGCTACTTAGAGGGCACAGAGAAGCACTGCTTTTAACCAGGAAATTGTGAGAAGGAGGAAGGCCTTAGAAGCACGAAAGTTTCTAGTTTACTTAAACAACAACTGGAATGTGGAGAGAGAATGCAGTTTCGTTAATGTGCCTGAAGCTTAGCTGATACTTCACAAGAGACCCCCATTACTGACCAGCAAAATGAAATATTGACTGAATTAGTTTAGTGTAGTTTAGAGCATGGTATGTAGTGGTAATAATTATAAAATGTCCCTTTAGATCAGCGGTTCTCAACTCGGAGGGGTTGAACAACTCTTTCACAGGGGTCGCCTAAGACCATCAGAAAACACGAATATTTATATTATGATTCATAACAGTAGCAAAATTATAGTTATAAGGTAGCAACAAAGTAACTATGGTTGGGGGTCACTACAGTGTGAAAAGCTGTACTAAATTAAATTAAATTAGGAAGGTTGAGAACCACTACTGTAGAGGTCTTATAGGTCTTATAGGCAATGGCTCTTCCATTGTAGCATCTTGATTTTTCTGATCTCTGCCTTGATCCCTGAGCTTGTGGGTGGATGGAGGATCTGGGTGTCTCAAATGACCTCACGGAGTGTGCGGGTTTCTTTGAAACATATTGGGCCCACTGCAGGGAGATGGACTCAAACTCCGTTGCTTTGGATTTTTGTTTTTTAAACACAGTGTGGCTCAGAAATTATTTTTCTTGATGTATTCTCGTTCATGTAAGATTTCGAGACAAGGGTCTTCTATTAAAATACCTAAATTACCGACCAGAAATAACTTCAAGGCCCCCTACCTAGGAATGTGAATCCGGCCACATATCGGGCACTTTAAGGTGTCTTGACACCTGTTGCTAGGTTCTCTTGCTGAGAACTGGGCTGCCCAAACCTTTTAGTTGTGTCCAATTTTGTCATCATTGTGTAGATGTGGGGAAAAAAATCTTTCCAGCATGGCCAATGTGTTCTGTACAAATGTATCAATTTCTCCTTAAACTGCCCTCCAAAGGGAACATAATAGATTTCACGGCTCCAGTGGTGAGGCAAGGTACTAACTAGCCACCTGACTCCGAGTCCATCATTACAGTAACTGCTTCCTCTGAGGAATAACGATCCGGCCTCAGAGCCTTAAAATCCCCCTTTATACCAACAAAAGGAGAGTTTCATACTTGCTCTGTGAATTAAGCATCTTCAATAATTCTTTCCTGTATTACTTGAGTTTCTTTGATATTTTTCCCCCCTCAGCTCCCATTTCATACACTAGGTTAGAGGACTGTTACATAAGAGAAGGGTTAAACAGGGCTGAAAAATTTTAAGAATTAATACTAATGATAGTTACTATAAATCTATATTTATAGCAGTCAGTATTTGTTAGAACTTGGGATCTAAGCATTGCTTGGAACATTTTTTATTTATTAACTCTAGTCCTCACCACGTTATGACTATGATCTTAAGTTGGAGAGTGAGGCCTGAGGAGGTTAAGTATTTACTTAAGATCACACTTGGTTGAGTGTGAATCAAACCCAGGGCATCTGCTTCCCCACTCGCAGCTCCTGACCGATACGTCTCACAAGAGTTGGCTTTCTTTACTCGAGGCTAATCTGGCCTCTAGCCTGGCTGTTTCTCTGCTTTAATGCTTTCTGCGTTATGATCATCCATCTGCCTGCATTAAAAAAACATCTTGTCATCAGTGTCCCAAAGCAAAGATTTGGAACATGTTGTTCTTTCAAAGCAAGGTATTGGCTGGGATGGCGCTCAGTTGGTGGCGTACTTGTCTCCTATCCACCAAGCCCTGATTTGTTCTTTTGTACCAAACAAACAGGGTGGGGTAGCTTATTCCCCAACCCCCAACGTTTGGAGGTATAAGAAAGAGGGTCATAAATTCAAGTTTATCCTTGGCTACATAGTGAGTAGGCCTAGGCTGTGTGAGACCCTGCCTCAAAAGGAAAAGGAAGAAAAAAAAGTAAGTCAGATTAGAGCCACACTGATGTTTAGTTTATGGGGGTTTTGTGGAAAGACTGTTTTTAGTCTTCTTTTTTTTTCTCTTTTTTCTTTTCTTTTTAAAAAGTTTTATTTATTTTATGTATGCATGTACACTGTAGCTGTCTTCAGACACACCAGAAGAGGGCATCTGATCCCATTACAGATGGTTGTGAGCCACCATGTGGATGCTGGAAATTGAGCTCAGGACCTCTGGAAGAGCAGGCAGTGCTCTCAACCTCTGAGCCAACTCTCCAGACTTTCTTCTTTTATTTTCCAGATTTTCTATCTTTTATTGGATATTTTATGTATTTACATTTCAAATGTTATCCCCTTTCCTGGTTTCCCCTCTGGAACCCTGTATCTCATCCCCCCTCCCTCTGCTTCTATGAGGGTGCTCCCCCTCCCACCCACTCACTCCCACCTCCACAGCCCTGGCATTCCCCTACACTGGAGAATGGAGCCTTCGCAGGACCAAGGGCCTCTCCTTCTATTAATGCCAGACAATGCCATCCTCTGCTACGTATGGGGCTAGATCCATGGGTCCCTCCATGTGTACTCTTTTTTTTTTTTTTGTTCTTTTTTTTTTTTTTTTTTTTTTTTTTCCGGAGCTGGGGACCGAACCCAGGGCCTTGCGCTTCCTAGGCAAGCGCTCTGCCACTGAGCTAAATCCCCAACCCCCCATGTGTACTCTTTGGTTGGGGATTTAGTCCCCCTAGGGAGTTCTAGGGCGGTTTGGTTGGTTGAATTATTGTTCTTCCTATGGGGTTGCAAACCCCTTCAGCTCCTTCAGTCCTTTTTCTAACTATTCCTTTTGGGTCCCCAGGCTCAGTCCAATGGTTGGCTGTGAACATCTGCCTCTGTATTTGTCAGTCTGGCAAAGCCTCTCAGGAGACAGCTATATCAGGCTCCTGACAGCATGTACTTCTTGACATCTGCAATATTGTCTGGGTTTGGTGTCTGTATATGGGATGGATCCCCAGGTAGGGCAGTCTCTGGATGGCCTTTTCTTTAGTCTCTGTTCCACACTTTGTCCTTGTATTTCCTTTAGACAGGAGCCATTCTGGGTTAAAAATTTGGAGATGAGTGGGTGGCCCCATCACCTAACCGGGGGCCTTGCCTAACCTCTGGATAAAATCTCTACAGGTTCTCCCTCTCCTTTGTTGGGTATTTCAGCTAATGTTATTCCCGTTGGATCCCAGGAGCCTCTTGCTTTCCTGGCATCTGGGACTTGCTGGTGGCTATGCCTAGGTCCCCATCCCCTATTGCTACACAGTTCTGTTCAAATTCCTGATCTTCTGTGTATCATCCCTGTCTTCTCCCATGATTCTCCCCCCTTTCCCTCCTCTCTGTCCTCTCTTCCTCCAAGTCTCCTTTTCCCTCCTACCCTCTACTTTCTGTGAGTATTTTTCCCCCTTCTAAGAAGGACTGAAGCATCCACATTTTGGACTTCCTTCTTCTTGGTCTGTGAATTGAATCTTGGGTATTCCAAGCTTTTGGACTAATATCCACTTATCAGTGAGTGCATACCATGTATGCTCTTTTGTGACTGGATTACCTTACTAAGATGATATTTTCTAGTTCCTTCCATTTGCCTAAGAATTTCATGAAGTCATTGTTTTTGATAGCTGAGTAGTACTCCATTGTGTAAATGTACCACAATTTCTGTATCCATTTCTCTGTTGAAGGACATCTGGGTTCTTTCCAGCTTCTGGCTATTATAAATAAGGCTGCTATGAACATAGTGGAGCATATGTCCTTGTTATATGTTTGAACATCTTTTGGGTATATGCCCAGGAGTGGTATAGCTGGACTCTCAGGTAGTATTATGTCCAATTTTCTGAGGAATCTCCAGAGTGATTTCCAGAGCTTGCAATCCCATGAACAATGGATCCACATCCTCTCCAGCATCTGTTGTCACCTGAGTTTTTGATCTTAGCCATTCTGACTGGTCTGAGGTAGAATCTCAGGGTTGTTTTGATTTGCATTTCCCTGATGTCTAAGGATGTTGAACATTTCTTTAGGTGCTTCTCAGGCATTCACTACTCCTCAGCTGAAAATTCTTTGTTTAGCTCTATACCCCATTTTTTTTTTAGTAGGGTTATTTGGTTCACTGGAGTCTACATTCTTGAGTTCTTTGTATATATTGGAGAGCCAATGCCCTCTCTCAGATACAGGATTGGTAAAGATTTTTTTCCCACTCTGTTGGTTGCTGTTTTTGTCCTATTGACAGTGACCTTTGCCTCACAGAAGCTTGGAAAATCTTCTATTAGGGGTTATTTCTGCTCACTGCATTTCATGGACTGTCCACAGTAGATGTGAATTAAGAGGGACATGCATTTTTGAAATATTAAGAGTCTGTGATTGCTATAACAATTATACACATACCAACATTTGCAAGTCAGAAGGTTGTATCCCACCATGTTGTGGTGTATTTGTGAGAGAAAGGATATGTCGTTGTGAAGGGCCTCCTATGTTGCAGGTACTGCGCTCTGTAATTCACTCAGGCTCTGCTTTGAGTCTTGATTCTTTTGAGAAGCTGTTGTTATTTCTTTGATGGATGGAGACTGAACCTCAAATGACTTAAGGAACTTGCTAATGATTCCACAGCCAGCAGAAGGCAGAACTAGCCACCAACTCTGAGTACATCAGGGACAAAAGTCAAGTTTAGCAAGACTTGTTTATTGTGATGGACTTCAGAGTCCGCAGAAATGAAAAGTCAAGGAGTTTCAACTACTTTTCCACATTCTAGATGACGTTCCTTGAAGGGATAGGAGGTTGAATACAAAGTTCTCTCAATGTCTATAGAAGGTTTGGTTATAGAATCCTTCCCATATGCAAACTGTTCCCTTGTCTTATAAAAATAACATAGGATTTATATATGACCTATGCAACCCTCCCGTATATTTCAAATCAGCTTCAGAATTTTTATGATACCTAATATAATGCAAACATCATTTGAATAGTTGTATTATTTAGGGAATAATGCAGGAAAATGCATGCATATACCTAGTACAGATAGAGGGATTTCCATTGGCAATTGGTTGAACCCTTAGATATACTGATAACTGTGGTAGACTACACAAGAGACTTATCTTCTATTTCCCCTTAGCCACTCACAACTCTGGCATGAGACCCTGAAGTCTACAGAAGAAAGGTTTTCTGCTCTCCCCTTAATCCTGCTATAAGTTTCCAAATTCCCTGAGGACTGACAAGCAATGGGATACTGGCTAAAGGGCAAAGCTTCAGGAGTTAGGGGTGACCTGCCATTTAACAGACATTTATTTCCTATGGAGTTGGAACGTCCATGGGCTCAGGTGGCAGACAAACTCCTTGGATACCTGATTCTATAGAAGATCATGTTTGCTACTTTGAGAGTAAATTACTATAAATTTTAGTTCACAGACTATAATCTCATCCTTTTAAATGAATGCTAGTGACTACTTGTCCATTCCCATTGGCTCTAGAGCATTTTTAATCACCCCCAGAGAAACCTCACACTTAAAACCCTTTCTATTCTCTTTCTCTTGTCATGATGACAACCATTAGTATGAAGTGGGTACAAGGAAATCCATTTGTTTGTATCTAGATTTGTCTACTTTGGAGTCTTCCTTTAGTGCAATGAACCGACAGTTTATTGGTGGTGTGGTATGCATCTGTACTTCACTTCTCATAGCTTAGGAATGTTTTATGGTAGATCACATCACATTTAGGGTTTAAGTCCCTGCAGTGCCTTAAAAGTGAGATACATGTTACCTCTGAGGAGCATGACCCAGGATAATTGCTAAGAGTGTCTAGTTCATACAGAGTCCAGGGAAATGTGTGTAAAAGTGGAGGGAACATGAATGCAAATCAGGTCACATTTGTCAGTTTGTGGATAACACTGTCTACAGTGGAACATTTGAGAATTAGTTATCTTGAAACATCTGGCCTCTATGGAGAATCCAGAGTTCCCTGTAAGAAGCATTAAATCTGAATCTTCTCTATCAGATACTTTAAAACTTGTGTTTTGACAAGGAACTAAGATTTTTTTATATCCCACCTTGTTAGACTTCAATGCAAATTTTTTAGGCTCGTGACCCCCAACCTTCTAAAACCTTAGTTTACACAAAGGCGCCATGGATGACCAGAAGCAGTGACCAGCCCCTCCCCCCAACTTCCTCCTTCGTTTCCTTTGTGCTGATTCTTTTTAATACTAACCAATCTCTCATAGTTTTGTTGTAAGCTTTTCCTTTGATGGCTGAGCCATCTCTCCAGTCCTGTATACTAAACAATCTCAAAAGACAGTGAGGTCCAACCCAACCAGTGAGGAAAGATGGTACCCATGTTAGAATAAAAATGGCGTGCACTTCCGGCCTCTGAGTGCCTGTCCTTTGGAGCAGGTTCTCCGGATCCACCTTGTTGAGTCACCTTCACTGGAACAATGGTTTCTTTCTTTGTGGCCCCTGAACATAACTTCTGACAACCCTATGGTTGAGGCGACAATTTCTGAACTATCAGTTATGACTCAACCAGTTCTTGTCATTTCCACTGAAGGCAGTGTGATCCATGGGTTGGATGGTTAAATCCTAAATTATTTCTGAACAAAAAGAACTGGGGATGAAGAGTGGAGGGACTGCAGGCCTATAGTTTCCTGCTTGCCAGTTGCTACCATTCCTTAGTTTTCTTCGATTCTTTATTGTGATATTTGCATAATGTCATATGTTTTTGGGAAAATGATTGCTTTTGACCTATTAATCTAGCCTTAGCCTTTCTCACCAGGAAATACAAACCACATGGGCCGCACCAGCGAGCATTGTTCTAAAGTTCTCCCTGCCTCAGTGCAAAGCTGTGCCACCTTTCTTGTGGGATAGTATTTTTTTTTCTGTTACAAGTTTCATATCCCATTTTATTGTGCATCAGAAAATCTAAGAATACTCTGTGAAGTATACTATAGCATGGAAAATACACACAGTTTTGTACAAGTCATAATTATTTTTCCTTGTGTTTTAAAATATTTTCATATAGTATAGTTTGGTCATACACCAACTTCTGTTCTCTCTGGAGAGAAAAGTTAGGAAGCTTATGTTAGCCTCAAAACATATGCTACCAGTCCAACAGGAACTAAGATTCAAAATAAATACATTAAGAAGATTGCAAAAGTATATTTGATTTCACTCAAATCAGTATTTCCAGAAGACTCTAATGTTTTAGTAGCCACTGAGGTTTGCCTGATAATCTTGGCCTCTTTGGTGCAGTCTGTGTGTTCTTGTCAAGTTGAACTTTTGATGGTAGAGTCCATTTGTACTACATACCTGTGGGGCTCATTGTCCCCCTACAGCTGCCAAGTGCAGAAATGCCCGACAGACTTGCATTTGGGTCATTCGGCCATGTTGGGAGATGGTTTAGAAAACAGTAACACAGAGCCCTGGAGTCAGTCCTGTAGCCATTTGGACCACACTCCACATGGGATGAAGAATCTGAAATTCAGGCCAGCTTGTGATTATTTTTTTCCAATTTCCAGAAGGTTCTTAGAAAGAAGAATTGCTTGGAAATTTGGGGAAAGGAAGCATGCCAGGACCAGAAGGCTTAACAGACAAACACTGTGTTATTGATGCTGAAGGGGACAATCCTAAGTCTTTCCAGGTTAAGTCTTTGGGTGAGTTTCCCCCTCAGTAGTAATCAGGGATTCCCAAGAGCTGGCCTGCATCCTTCTTTGCACAGGTCAGGTATTTTCAAGGTCAGAGGTGAGGCCTGTGCTGGAGGGGTGCTGGCCCTGCTTAGAAGTAATTGGTCTGAAAGAGTAGCTATTGCAAGCACTGGACGAAGCAGGCCTGCCTGGCTTCTGCTGCTGGCTACTGTCACAACCCCCTTGGCAGCCCTGGTTTCTTGCTCATAAATATATGCAGACTTTCTGAAAGCATTGGAGCCCTTTCAAGGGAGGGAGAAAACACAGTTCAGTTCATTGTTAGTTCTTCCGTTGCTCCCGATTTTAAGAAGGGCAGATGTTCAATGGAACAGCTGTTGCCAGGAATCCAGTGGGAATAGCCTAAGACTTCGTTTGAGAACAATGGTTTCCAAATCGGTTTCAAAAAAGGTAACTTTTCATAACAAAAAAAAAGTCAGGTCATGAAACTGTCGCAATACTGTTTGAGGTGTGGAGAGGGTAATCGTCTTGCATAGCCTCCAACTTCAGCTCGCAGTGTAAGTACTGTGCAGAAACAGTCCTGTTGCCAGGAAGCCATTAGGAAAATGATGTTGGGCCAACTGAAGTCCTGTGTGCATGACAACTGTCAGCTGATCAGGAACTCTCAAACTCCTGTTCTTATAATAGAGTAATATGCATACGAGAAGACAAAACAATTGGCCATCTCATCCAAGCTTAACAACTTGGACTTAACACCCCCACCAGCTGTAAATTGAGTGTGTTAAGTCATAAATCTCAAAGGAGGCGAAAGTTCCTTGGCAGATAATGAGTTGTCTCCATTATCTTCTCATTCATGACTTCCTGTGGGGGAGCTTGGGAGAGCGGTTGGGCTTTCTTTGACAAGCATCTGCAGATAAGCAGGGGAGTGTTTCTGGCATTCTTTCAGGGTAGTCTGTCCCCTCTTTGATGGGGGCACTTTGGAGGCTCTCAGGGGAAAGTGGTTACTTCCCTCTCTGCAGCACCTGCATCGTTACATCTTCAAAGACAGAGACTTAGTTTTAAAAAAAAAAAAAAATGAAGGAAATTCCCCAAAGAACCTTTCCAGGGAGCAACAAAAACATCCGCTGTAAACAGCAGGTTCATCTTCTGACAGGTTTTGTTTGCAAATGATAACAATTACAGGTAATTTTTCATTTCAATTGGAGGAGCAGGTATTAAGGAGGGGGGAGGGGCGGAGAAAAGATGAGCGCACAAGCTCTCTCAAGGGCCTCATTCACTCCCAGGTCTACAACCTGAGCTGCGTGGAGGACCAGGTAGCGACTCCCCCGTTCCATTAAGAGATCTAATTGTGGCTGTTCCGTCTGTTGGCAGATGCAGTTTCCACATAACAACGGCCCAGAGACAGAGCTGCGTGATTAATGCCTCCAGCTGTCATACGCCCCATTATCTGTGCATTTGCATAACTTAATGGTTTAGGACAGGGGAGAGAGGATGCTTAATTTAATGTTTAGCAGGCCCTTGATAGCTGAATAATTTAAGAACTGTCAAGGGGGGTCAGTCCTACACCAATTCAGCAAGACAGCTATGATTTCTGCATATCGTTAAAAATTCTTGCTGGGGAGATTTTTTTTTTTTTTTAAGGGAAAAAGAACAACAATGCCTGAAAGGGAGCATTGATTTTTTTTTTTCTGTTAACCATTTCCTCGCTGTGACAAGTGGAAGTTTGTTTTTCTGACAGCAGCTGCTTGTTTGAAGACCACAGGGAAAGCATGGTTCACTCCTCTTCCCCTCCTCTCTGACGCCCCCGCCCCCCAGCCTCTTCCCTCGCTTTCTGATCATGTCTCCTTTTGTTCCCCTCAACCATCTCACCCTTTATGCCCTATTTTATGACCCACTTACGATCCTCTCCTGCTCTTTACCTCCAGCCTCTCATTTAGCTGAAAGGCATATGAGGAGGAGGGAGGCGGGAGGTGTTGGGGGAGGAGGGAGGCAGAAAGGGAGCATGGACAGGGAGGAGCGTAATTTGCTTAAAATCAACTAACAGCCCAAGTTGCTTTCAATAGGAAACACTGTCAGTTTCATTAGTTGCTAATGAATATTATTAAACTAATCTGTCATTTGTTTTCTAATTATGTGTCACTAGGCATCATGGTGGCAGCTGAGGTGACTCACTAGTGAATAATGTGTAGAGCTCCCCCACTTCTTTTTTTTCCCAGAGTAAAACCAGCAAATGATTAGGGATCATTTTACCCTGCATAGTCGGCCACCCCAGCCCTTGGTAGTCATTTTTCTCCCACACATTCTTAGCACAGTGAGGCTCGCCTGGGCTCAGCCTTGTCAGCCCATTCCCAGGGTACTGACCTGGCCTACCTCAAACCTGAGACAACCTTGTTTCTACATTCTCAGCTGGTGTGAGACGATCTCAGATCAACCCCCTCCAAACCTTGTGGGTCTGGATTTTGGGCAACTCAGTTGTCCAGTGTGAAGTATAGTAGGCAGCTTTGGATGCTCGGCTGGTCTCAAAGGTCCAAAGCGATTCTGCTCAAATGCCTAGAACTTTGGTGGACTGGCTAGACTTCTGGGTCTGTCTGTCTGTCTGTCTGTCTGTCTCTTTCTCTCTCTCTCCTTGATAGTAATATGGATGAACTTACTTTGGGGCTCCAAGAATTCTGAAGATCAGAAGTGGCAATTGCTTACGGCCTTGGAAACATGTGGGACACCCCATTTTCATTACGTTTTGAGACAGTACTGTCTGTCACAAAGACTCAAGAGGTGATGGGTATGTGGGGGGGTGGGTATCTGTGGCTGGAGGATTGAAAATGGGAGTGTGACTCAGCAGTTAGAGACAACACTTCTCTTGCAGAGGACTGGGGTTCATGAACACGCACACATGCAATGGAAGACATCAGTCTGTGGTCCTCTTGACTCTGTCAAGTCTCACCAGATCTTGCCTCTGTCTGTCACAGTAGATTTCTTGTGCCCCTCCTTCCTAACCAAGCTGGTGGTTATCCCACCAGTGGTCTCGCCCCCACCTTTCTGGATCTTGCACCAGGTTATGCAAACCCACAAACTAGAGCAACCCCTGCCTTCGTTCTCATAGCTATTCGAGCTACTGAGTGTGACCCAGCAAAATTGTGTTTCTCTGAACAGTGACTCCACCACCACCACCACCACCACCACCACCACCACCACCACCACCACCACCACCAATAACAACAACAAAGGGGTGTTCAGATCTCAAGTGCATCCTCAAAGCTCTGTTGCTGATTTTTTTTTCTAATTTCTTGTAGTACTTTACTCTCCATTGAGATGCTCAGCCTAGCCTTCCCCTCTATCTAGACCTCCATCCCCTACCAACCTAGTTTTTCCCTTCAGAGCATCTCATTTGATCTCTGTAGGTAGCTTTCTTTCTCCAGGCCAGGCACGCTACTTATCACCTGTACACACTTAAACCGCCATGCCAGTAGTGAGGTTTTCCACTCCTTCGTGCCTTCCTTCAACTGGATTGCTGATGTCCACTCTTTTCCTCAAGAACTACTCATTACCAATTGTTCCTTCTCTGGGCCCATTTACTCAGCCTATAAACATGCAAACTTAATAGTGCAAACATAGTAAGTATTGTTTCCCTCTGAGATAGGGCCTCACTATGCAACTCTTGCTGGTCTAGAACTCTCTATGGAGATCAGGATGGACCCAGTGTCACAGAGATCCAACTGCCTCTGGCTCCTGAGTCATGGAATTAAAGGTACCTGTACCACCACACCCAGCTTTGCTACAGATTTGAAAATGTCTGCATTTCCGGAACCTGTAGTCTCCCTGTCCATCTACTCCTCTGTCATCATTGTCGACCTATTGATATTACCAGGTCTTCTGATCACCATACTTAGACGGTCAGTGTTAGTCTTGCTTTGCTTTCATTGTTCTGACGCTGTTCTTCATTGTCTTGTGCATCATACGGCATCATAAAAAGTCCTGTAAACAGGACAGCTAATAGCAGGATTTCATTTCTCACAGTCCGGAGCCTGGGAAGTCCAGGATCAAGGTGGTATCTGTGTGGTGGGGCCTGTTTCCTGGTTTACAGATTGCACCCTCTCAGGTTGTCCAGGGGTAGCAGGAAGGGAAAACAAACTCTTGTGAGGCCTTTCAGAAGGGCTTCTCAGCTTGTGAATTTGTGGGGGACACAGCCATTCAGACCGGGGCAGCTTATTTCTTACTGCTCTTTCCAGAATCATGTTGAGACTTTTCTTCTTCCTTGACCTTCTCTTCCCCCAAATTAAGTATCTTCTAAGTCTGCCATGAGGTCTATCCTATTCTCCTTCCATGATGGTTGTGTTCTGCTGTGCAAACCTAGATGTCCAGCACAAATGGTTCTTGAATAGTAAGTATACACGTGCACATAGAATGCACACACAGCACAAACACTTAAGGTCACGTGCTAGGGGTCTTGACATCACTGAGCTATACGTACAACTCACCCTTTGGATGTCTGGGAAGGACCCGGTTCTTACCTTCTTTATCCATGTCTAGCTTCAAGCCTGAATCCTGTCGGTACCTCTAACATCCTGTTGAGTCCCTTTCCTTCAGAGTGTCTCATTTCACCTTTTTGTTGTTTGTTATCTGGACAGAGCATGACAACTAGGCAGGAACCTGTTTCCCCTTCTATTAATCACCTCTGCTTTTATCCCCTTATCCGCTCAGTCACCAGAGAAATGCTTCCAAAATGCACATACAGATAAGCCCTTGTCCTACTAACCTCTTGGAGTGGCCTTGCACCTCCAGTTATGTGCAAACCTTTAGTCCGGCAAGAGAGATACTTTCTGCTGCCTGGATTCATACCCTTCCATTCTCTCTGTTACATTCTCTGATGGTATGTACCTTCTTGTCTTTGCACATGATTTATCTGCTGAGATGAAAATCTCTCTCTCTCTTTCTCTCCTTCCACTAGGCAGCTCCTTTATTCATGTCAATTCAACTCAAGTTGAAGAGCTTCCTGGGAGATATTTGGCAATGCCTGGAGGAGGGTTTGGATTCTTTTACAGGATGGAGAGCTACTGGTTAGGAATGTGTTTAACCATGGACCAGCCTGCAAAGCACAAGAGAGAGCCTTCTTCAATACGAGGCTAGAGTGTCCAAATAACGAGCTTCAGAAACTCTGCTGTCCGTTAGCCTGCACACTATTTTTTTTTTTTTGGCTTCATTATTTTATCATCTTCTGCATAGCATTTATTTGACTATATTCGTCTGCTTAGATTGTATCAATTAAGAAATAGGCCTTTCTGGTCTGCACCACCATCACCACCACCTTCACCACCACCACCCACGATGGTGTGTTATTAAGTCATTGACTTTGTAGGCTTCCTGGTTTTAAGAGAAGAGAAACAGAAGAACTGGCAGCTCTCTGGTGAGTCAGAACTCCCCAAACCAAAGCTTAGTGGTCCAGATCCAATCCATGGAGCTGGCTGCAGATTTGAGACACCCAATTTTACCAACATTACCTGGGTCTCAGTTTTGACTGTTGTTTGACTTCCTACATTTAATGAAATACTCTACTTTCTTATTTCTTGAATTGATTAATGAATTTATTAAACTTTTTATCCCATATAAAAAAGAGGAATAGGCCTTTCTTTTCTGACTATACAGTATATTAAGCATCATTGACTTGGAAACTTCAGTAGATAGTACTCCTAAATTTCTTTTGCATGTTATACCGGCTGTTCATGAAGCTATTATCAGTTGTTTACAATTGGGAGCCAATGGGGTTGGGTGGATTCTTGTGCTTGGTATTGAAAAGAGATGGGCTGCAAAGGGAGGTGCTCCTGTTGCTGACTGTCTCCTGAGCTTGTCGTATCATTCCTGAGATGTTTTAATTCTGAGCCACCCCTTCAGTCCCAAACAGTTTCGAGAACAAGTTTAAGGAACTTTTCTTTATCTTGGTTTTCTAAGACTTACAACAGTAGAAATTTGAGGAGAAAAGTGTTGTATTTGACTCTTGGCTTTATTGATACCGTTCCGTATTCTTCTGTACATTCCTGGGAAGGGGGTATCTAGAAGATTACAAACAACACTTTAAAATGCTCTTGCCAGATGGCTTCTACATGTGTACTGCAAATGGGACGAACTGGCAAGACATTATGAGATGGAAAGACAGAAAAAATACTCCTATGTCCGTGGAGATGCAGTAGGTTAGAAGGCAAATCTAAATGCCTGTTGCCTGGAACAAAGCACCCATGAATCTCAGCTCCGGGAGCAATCACGATTACTTAGGCATCTCTAGGATCTAGACCTGTGGCTTGTAACCCTTTTTTGGGGTCAAACAACCTTTCCACAGGGGCTACATCTCAGATATCATGCATATTAGATATTTACATTACTATTTCCTAACAGTAGCAAAAATTATAGTTATGAAGTAAAATGAAATAGTTTTATGGTTGGGGGTCACCGCAAGCTGAGGAACTGTATTAAAGGGTCGCAGACTTAGGGAGACTGAGAACCGCATCTCTAGACTAACCATTACTATTGTTCTAGTAGCAGCAGCAGAGGGAGCTCTGAGGGCCTCCAAGACAGAGAAGAATAAATGGCTATTGTAGCTTTCTGGCCTCTCTTGTTGGCTGTGCCTTTCCAGCTTCATGCCCAACAATCCACTTTGCTACTCTCTTGCTGCATCGCCCAGGCTGCTTTTCCTTATGGCAAGCACCAAGGGTGTGTCTAAATGTAGGTTTTCCTACTTTCTGTCCTTGATGTGTTCAGAGACAGTGGAGTTTTGAGGACTTAGCATCACACTTCTGAAATGATTTCAGCAGTGATTCTCTGACTTCCTGCCCCAAGTTATTCTCTGCTGTTCTCTGTGATGTGTAATAGTTCATATTGCTGTATTGGTTGTGGTGGACCAGTTGTTAGCTGACTGGTTATTTGTCTTCATTGCTCAGTGTGGATTCTGATATAGATTAGTATATCTGAGAACTCTGATGTGTATATAGCATAGATTCTTTTTTCATCATGCTTTATTTATCTCCTGAATCTAAGAGTTTTCTGGAAACATAAAAAGAGCCCAACAGGTCCTTGGTGAGTGGTTTAACTCACTGTATTCATAGTGCTTTTGGGTCAGTTCAGAAAGTGGTTAGCATATGTCTGCTCTGTACTGGTGCTGTGATCAGAGTGCTCAGGGAGCCACAATATTTCTTTCAACATGTCAGGGATTAAGTATTAATAACCCGTTTTTCACCAAGAAAACAAATTTAGAGTGTTAGAAACCACCATAAAGTCATCTAGGAAAAAAATCGTCTAAGCTGGCACTGGCCTTAAGTTGAAGTCTAAAGCTATCCTCCTGACCTCTGTTACACAGAAGGGACAGGTTCTAATGTCCACAGTTCAGTGGGTGATGCAACCATGACCTGCTGTGTATTTGTTAAGAACTGTAAGGGGAGTTTGAAGGCTCTGAACATTAAGAAGTGTGTCTTAGTCAATGTTTTATCGCTGTGAAGAAACTTCATGACCATGGGGGTGCTTATAAAGGAAAGCATTTAATTGGGGCAGGTTAACAGTCCAGAGGGCAGCATATAGGCAGACATGATGCTGGAAAAGAAGCTGAGAGTTCTACATTCACATCCCCAGGTAGAAGGAAAAGGAAACCACTGGCCCAGCTTAGGCTTCTGAACCCTCAAAGCCCATCCCCAGTGACTTACTTCATCCAACAGAACCACACCTTCTAATCCTTTCAAATAGTGAGTACTTAAATATATGAACCGGTGGGGGCTATTGATATTCAAATCACCACAAAGTGGAGAGGGTGATTACTCTGGATGTGTTCATCCTGTAGACATGGGCTGAGATACCATCCCACACCCCACCAAGACGTGCAATTACTACAAGTTGTAAAAGAGGCATGTTCACAATAGAAAGATCAGTCAGTACTAAGATCCTAAGAACTGCCGGGCATTGGTGCTGCACACCTTTAATCCCAGCACTCAGGAGGCAGAGGCAGGTGGATCTTTGAGTTATAGGCCAACCTAGTCTACAGAGTGAGTTCTCTGGCAGACAGGGCTACTTAGAGAAACCCTGTCTTGAAAAACCACCACCACCATCACCACCACCCCCACCACCACCACCACCACCACCACCCCCACCACCATCACCATCACCACTACCACCACCACCACCACCACCACCACCACCACCACCAACAACAACAACAACAACTATAACAACAAAAACAAAACAAACAAACAAACAAATGAAACAACACAAAAAACATTCAAGTCCCTAAAAGCCTCTACAAGGTCTATGAATATTCTTAGAAACAGTTTTCTAAGAATACACAGAAGAATTGTTTGTGTATTTTGGGTGCATCTCGGTGTGTGTGTGTGTGCATGGCATTTGTTGTATAGGTGTCTTCACAGACTTTTGCACAAAGGCAGGAAGAGGGTGTCAGGTGGCCTTCCTGTCACTCTGACTATTCCTTTGAGGTATGGTACCTCCCTGAACCTGGGTCTCACATTTTCTTGGCTAGGCTGAAAGCCAGAAATCCCAACCATCTTCCCATCTCCATCCTTCTTAGAGCTCGGTTACAGGAATATGCTGGACCTCTGGATTATCTTATGTACATTCTGGCATTTGCCTCTGGTCCTCATGATTATGCAACAAAGGGCCTTAATCACTGACCTATTTCTCTAGCCCCATTTCTGTAAGGTTTAAAATGCAAATGTTAATTAAAACCACAAAACTCAGAGACCCAAGAAGTAGACTGCTTTCTGTATTGTGTTTGTGTGTCCATGTGTTCAGGTGTGCATGTGTGTAAGGCTAGAGATGATCCTTGGGTATCATTTTCTAGGATCCAACCACCTTTTTTCTGAGACCCGAGGTTTGTGGATTAGGCTAGGATAGCAGGTCAGTAAGTCATATGTGATCCTCCTGTCTCTGAATCACCAGCACTGGGATTTCAAGCATATACTACCATATCTAGGCTTTTACATGGGTGCTGGGGATCAGACCCAGGTCTTCCTGTTTGCATGATCACTACTTTAGCAATTGACTTACCTCCATGTAAGATTTCAATCTTATTGTCGTCAGGTCATTATCTAGAGACTTTGGTTTGAAATGTGGCACATAGCCATAAGATAATGTATTGAGATATTACACAACATTGCTGTGATAGTTTTAATTGTCAGCCTGATACTATGTAAAATCCTTTGGTAAGAGAATCTCAATGAAGGGTTGCCATAGATGACGTCCTTAGAGTCAAACTACTACTATCATCATTGGATCAACTGTGATCAGTAAAAGAACACAGCAGAGCTGAGGAGAGAGGGAGGGTCGCTGAACCCCTTATCAGAAGGTCCAGCCATTTCTCTGACATTTGTATACAATTCTCTTCTAATTGTGATTGTCCAGTGTTTAGGTCAGGGAAGACTGGAAGGGTCTTCTCCCAGTGTGGCTATGGGAAAGCAAGGTGATGACTTCCCAATGTGACTGCTTTAGGGTCTCCTTTACTCCTGTCAGTAACCCCTCATCCACGCTCTACAAGTAAGGTCAATAAACTCATTGGTTTCCCAGGGTACGCTTAGGTTTGTTGTTGAAACCGTAGAAGAAGGGTGGTGGAGGGGGTAGGTGTAGTTCGTGTCTCCCACAGGGAAGGAATTTTAGCAACAGAAATTGTTTAGATGATGTTGGCCCATGGCCAGTGAAGGAGGACTGCCACCTGGGATTATGAGCTAACATAAACACTTCCTGTCCCGAATTGCTTTTGTCACAGCAACAGGAAGTGAGACTGGGACACCTATCGGCTACAGCTCTGTGTAAGCTGTGCACTACTGCATTATATCCGGTGAACATTCTGTGCGGAGACTTGGGAGAGGATTCGATGATGCATGACGGTCCTTCCTCAGTTTCAAAGAAAAGGTGCAGCCAGCAGCGGAGATTTGTTAGCTAAATAATGAAGATTCCTCTAAGGCTCTGTGGGTTTCATTACCAACGAAGAGCTTCCGCTGGCTCCCCTAGATCTTCTGAGGAGCCGGTGGTCACAGAAGTGAGGGGTCAGTGGGGGTGCTTACAGGAGGCGTGGAAATCTAATGAAAGTTCTAAAGGAACCTAAAAATGTATCTTTCCCATGATGCCTACAAAGAGTCCCTCCTATTCCCAATAAGAAATTTATTCTTTCTCTATTGGCAGTCCACAGTGACCAGAGAAAGCTTGCTCTGCAATAGCTGTCACACTTGGACCCAGCCCATCTTTCAACATAGCTGTTATTTGTCAGAGAAAGCACACACACACACACACACACACACACACACACACACACCCCTGTGTAACAACCAGCAACAGCTTTTATTGCTTGATAGTCAAGCCCAATTTAACAGTCACCAGGTTTTTTCAGAAGAGACCTTTATAGGAATTGAGGAAAAATACTCTCTCTCTCTCTCTCTCTCTCTCTCTCTCTCTCTCTCTCTCTCTCTCTTTCTTTTCTTTTCTTTTTGTTTGCTTTTAAACTAGTGATTGGTTCAAATTAAAAGCTAGGTGAAATCTTTCATTCTGGATCTAGCAAAGAAGACTCAGGAAAGTGAAACCACTTGGCTAATGACTGCTTTGTTTTTAGAGATGCAGGATAGTTTACCTGATTAATAAGGCAAGTACAGATGGCTCTTGGACCTGGCAAAATATGGGAACACCCAAGATAAATGTTCTTCTAAGCTCAGAGTGGGTGGGGTGACAGAGGCTTATATGGTATGTGGTAGCATCTTGTTCTAATATCTTTTAACCTCTTTATTGCCAGGATTGTCCCATCCTTTCTGTGCATATGAATCCACCTGTGATTGTGCTACTGATAAATTAACTTTTGGTTGGAGAGTAGGGTGGGGGAGATATCCTTAAATTCTTCTGGTGAGGTGACGATCATAGAGCTATTTGCTGTCTTTTAGAGTTTTCTGATTTTTCTCAACAGGACCAGCTACATCTGGGCAGTAACTGATGGGGCAAGGGTAGGAGCAGAGTCCAGCAGAGAGGCTGCATGTAAGTCCTGAACTAACCATGGGTCGCTCCCCACAGTGTTCTTGCCTTGGCTGTTCTGCCATTGTTCTGGCGTGGGGGTGGAGCTGAGGTTAAATGTGTTCTCATTTTGGGGGTACAGGGAGAAAAAAAATCTTCTAGTTCTCACTGAGTTTTTATTTTTGTTGGAAATGAACCAACCCACTTCACCGAATGGAAACTATCAACTTCGAACAAGCCATTTCTAGGAAGCTTCTTTGTAATGGCAGAATAAATCTACCCTTACGTTTCTCTTGAAATAACAAGGAGATGAAGTACAAAGGAAACGCCTGTGCTCACCACCATAAATCAGGCCTGTTGCTGCGATCGGCACATATGGTATGGTAACGTGGCCCACTGCTCTGAGACCTGCTAATGGAAGGCCATATGCGCCTCTGTAAGATCAAAACACAACAGGCCTGGTTTAAGACTCCACAGTGGCCCAGACATACAACTCACTTGCATTTATTGGTTTGTGTTTCTGCTTTAGCACTATTCCTACAGGCCACAGACTCTTCCCTCACTCTTTCTTTGTGTCTATCAGGAGTTGAGGGGGCTGAGTAATTTAAAACTTGTATTTGAGTTTCACAGAGTTCTTTGAGCGGGAAAAGGCCACTGGCGTGCACACGTGTCTGGAAAGCAAGGTATTACTTGGTGCCTCAGGAACAGCACTCTTGCAGACTCAGCTTTGTGATACACTAATTAGAAGACGCTGGAGAATTGGGGTTTAAGCAAAAATAGAAAGAGGCGTCATGAGGGCTTTGGCCCCTTTTCACTTTTACTTAAATGTGGGAGCATAGATTGAATGAAAAAGGGCCTAGTGTTTAAAACGGAATGAATGAACCAGACTGCACAGTTCTCATTCCAGAATGGGTAAGAAGCCAAGGTACAGTGGAGGCATAGTCCACATTTCTTTTTGGGACCTCAGAGCACCTTGTGAACATAGGTACATTTACTTTGGCAGTAACCAGCCCCAGCATGGTGTCTAGTGAACATATTGACCTCTGATTTGTTATGTTCCACACTTAGCCTCTTTTTTCTAGTTACAGGGAATAGGAAACAGGTCTGAAAATATCCTCAATGATGTCAGACAAAGGTATTTTAAAGGGAAAAATAAAGAAATAAAACCTATGTATGCTTGCGACAACATAGAATTCATTTGTGCTTTTCCTTTGGTTATTAACATCTGATTGTCTGAGTCAGGGTCTTACTGTGCAGCCCAGGTTGGTCTGTTTCTTAGTTTGGATTTTATTGCTGTGATGAAACACCATGACTTAAAAAGCAAGTTTGGGGGTTGGGGGTAGAGTTAATTTGGCTTATACTTCCAGATTATAATCTATCATTGGACAAAGTCAGGACAAGAACTCAAGCAGTGCTGGAACCTGGAGGCAGGAGCTGATGGAGAGGCAATAGAAGGGAACTGCATACTTCCCATGGGTAACTCAGCCCACTTTCTTCTAGAACCCAGGATGGCACTATCCACCATGGGCTGGGTCCTTCCCCCACTTATAAATGCCTTACAGCTGATCTCATGGAGATCAGCTTCTCAACTGGGGCTCCTTCTTCTCTCATGACTCTAACTTGTGTCAATTTGACACACAAAACCAGCCAATATAGTTAGGGACTAACAACAGTTCTGCCTTGGTCTTACTAAAGGCTAGGATTACAGGAGTATGCTACCAGGCCGGGCTTAATTACTATAATTTTTGTAAATAATATCCTACCTGCAATATTAATGAAGACCAATTGTTTGTTATATTATTTCCTGAATTCTTGTTCATAGTGTCTGTCATTATGCTTCTATGTACAATAATTGGTGTCTCATTGTTGATGTGAAGAACTACATCTTTGTCACAAAGTACTGTGAATTTAAGGTATTTCTTTGATTGTGTATTTCAGTGCTATGGACTTGTTTTAAAAGTTAGTCCTGGGGTTGGAGAGATGGCTCAGCAGGTAAGAGCCTTGGCTGCTCCTCCAGAGGACCCTGATTCAATTGAAAGCATCCACATGCTGGCTCACAACCAACAATAACTCCTGTCTCAGGGAACTGAACATCCTTTTTGAGCCTTTGTGGGCACCGTACTCATGTGGTGCACAGACACACATATACCCATATCCATTAAAATGAATGATTTAATTAATATTAAAAGTCAACACTTAACTATGGAATCCAAGTTAGAATAAAAGTTGTGATAACTTTTGTGGGGAACATTGTCAATCCAAGTGGTACTACTTCAAACTGGAGATCATGATCTTAGAGGAGTACACAGTGCTGCCATTTTTCCTGCCTGGCATAATTCCTAACTGAATTATAAATTGTACCTGCTAATTATAAACTGCTAATTGTACCCACAACTAAATATAACTCTCACCCTTCATCAAGCATGCGTCTCTTTGCATCAGAGATCACTATAGAAAAACACAACTGATTGTAATGTAGAGATCAACTGATAGGGGGAGCCCAGGTCCAGTGGATACATCTATAACACAACCCGTGCACCTAAAGCTCAGGGAAGGGAGGTAGAAAGATTACTAGAGTCAGGGGACCAGGAAGTCTATCGTGAGATTGTGTTTCCAAGAAATGGCAGGGAAGTCATACCTATGATGCCACAACAATATGGCTGCCAAAATCAGACCCAAACAATGACAATATTAGTAGACATGTTAAGTAGAAGTGGAATAGTGGTGGATCTTGCAGCATTCCATCCCTGCAGAGATGATCTCTTGTACACTGTGTAAAAGCATTCACCTGTCAATTAAAAAAGCCTTTGGGGAATGGGCTGAGGCAGGTTAGAAGGTGGGACATTCTGTAGAGAGGGGTGGGCGGTATTCTGGGGAAAAGTCAGGTGGGGGAGATTGACCCCAGGAAACAATGATAGAGGCAGATGCATAGAAATGAGAAAGAGGCAGCTTGCAATGTGATACTCAGAATAAAATAAATGCTGTTATTGAGATATGAGCTGGTCAGTGAGGAGAGCCAAGGCTATTGGCTTAGGCATTTATTCATATATAATTCTGTCTCGGACTAGTTATTTTAGAGAACAAAGAGGCTGAGTGGAACATTAAGGGGTTACAGATGGCACCAACTACATATCCCTAGATAAAGAACTAGGAGTAATTAATGACTCCTAAGAGAGGGGGTATTAACCTTCCTCAGGGATGAGTCTGCTAAGTGTAGCTCAGTGGTACAGTAGGCCCTGGATTTGAGCCTTAAGAATCCAAATCAGTGATCATGGATCATTGCTATCTGTATGTGATTTGATATTCTGAAATAAATGCTCCGGGTATTTTAGATGTCACCTTTGGAAAGCTGCGACTAAACAGCCCGAGAGAACACCTCTGAGAAGGAATGGTTTGCTTGACCATGGTTTGCGAAGATTCAAACCATGGATGCTTGTGTAGAATATCAAAGCAGTATGAGCTTGAGGAGGCGGTCCACCTCACCACAGACAGAGCGAAGGGACTAGGGACCAGAAGAGACGTCACTGGTTACACTTTCACTGTCTTACTTCTTCCAACTAGTTCTACCTCTTAAAGTTTCCAGAACTTCTCAAACGAACACGTACTTAACACTGCAGAGTACTTGACAGGCACATAGACCTATGGGATATATTTCCTAATCAGGCATAGAAGGTGTCTGAAGAGGTAGTATTCAGAGCAATAGTCCTTTAACCCGGGTGATTATCAGAGTGAGCTGGGGGGATTGACACTACTAGGTTATCATATCTTAGGATCCTGACTCAAAATGTAGGATGGGTCCCTGGGATCTTTCTGAGGCTATTTTGAGAATGCCTCCTAGGGTTGAAAACTACTGCTTATAAGGCCCTTGCTCTGCATTTGAGTTCAGATTTTGCTTCATACTCCTTTCCATTTCATAGGCCTGAGAATGGAATGTCCCCTCCCCCTACCGTCATGTGGCAGTCAAAGTGCTGAGTGTTTGGGTACAGAGAGATCAACAGGGCAGGCATGCAGGCCAAATTAGTTACAGATTCTGGGCTCTATGTCTTTGCTTTAGAGCAGAGGTTGGGGGAGGGAGGTTTCTGGTGCTGCTCAGCTCTAGCAGTCAATGATCTTTAAGAAATTGACTTGGTGCCCTCATAACATGCCTTTTAATTTCATTCTGGTTCTTACTGCCAAGTTCACATCCTCCCCTTTGAGATGTCTGCTTTGCCTTTGACTTGTCCCCAGAATGACAGTCTTCAGTCACCTGATGAAAATGTTAAGCCTCCCTCCAGAGGCTGTTGGGGTGTGTCAGTCCAGGCTCTATCCATCTGCTCCTGTGGTAGCACAAAGTGAAACTGCTCCCAAGTGAGATCAGGAGGGTCCCCGTCAGCCTTTCCTATTTAGTCCTGTCAGAGTTCCCAGGGGAACTAGACATAAGCTCTGAAGACACGTAAATATGGGCAATGTAGTCAGAGACCCAGCCTGATACTAGTATAGAGTAAAACCTAAAATACATCACCCTCAAGTTAAAACAGTGGTTCTCAACCTTCTTAATGCTGTGACCCTTTAATATAGTTCCTCGTGTTGTAGTGAACCCCAACCACAAAATACTTTGTTGCTACTTCATAACTAAAATTTTGCTACCATTATGAATCATAGTATAAATATCTGTATCTTCTGATGGTCTTTGGTGACCCTTGTGAAAAAGTTATTTGGCCTCCAAAGGGGTCACAACCTGTGGATTGAGAACCACTGAGTTAATTGTTTTCATGAAATGATTCTGAATTTGAAACTCTAGATGTAATTCTGAGATGGTGAGTGGGTTTCATTTTTAACATTGATTTATTTGTATGTATGTGTATGCCATTGGCATATGCAGCGAGGTCAGAAGACAGCTTCTGGGTGTTGATTCTTCCCTTCTACTTGTGGGTCTTGGGAATTGAACTCTGGCCATCCTCAGGCTTCTTGGCAAATGAATCCATCTCTTTTCACTCTTCATCAGGATGAGACTTCATGGTCTCTAAATCTATCAACAACCAACATCCTGAAACTCTTCTCCAGGGATGGAGATAGTGTGGGTCAAGGAATGTTTATTTTGGGCCTTCAGGCTTGGACTATACAGATACTTACAGATTCCAGATTCATGTATGTTAGTGAGGAAGACAACAGGAATAATGATGAGAATTATTTAGGTTGCCAAACAATTCAAATTAGGGGTGTACTCATATTTTAATCACACAGTGTTTCAGGTAGCCAGTTTTCCTTGCTTATTACATATGAAGGAACTGATGGTTAGAAACTAAAGAAGCATACATAGAATTCCTAAGGAGGACATCAGTTCTTCATGATCGTTGCTCTAGATAGCAAACTACAGAAATTTTAGGTTAAAAACAGATGAGCATATCTAGTGTGATTATCACTAGATCCATACATCTGTATGGATCATCTATATGGTATGGAACTGTAGGATCTGAGTTTTCAAGCATGGTTGGGTCTGTGGCACTGGTAGAGTAACTCGGTGTAGGAAAGCTCCTTGGGTTCATGCCATGGGAGCAGTACAGAAAAACATCATCACAGCCTTTCCCCTGGACAGCGATTCTAACATTTTAAAATTACTTTTGATTTTGATGGAGGTCTAAAAGCTCCAAGACTCAATAGTTTGCTACTAGCCACTGGAGACGTATCTCCTCATCACTGCATAACTTTCAGGTATTCTTTTGCTAAGAAAGTATTTATACCTTTACATTTCAAGTTGTATTAGAAAATCAACTGGGTGTCATGTTGTAGCATTGAGGTTAGGCAAAATCAAATGTGACAGCATAATTGAACACTTTGTAATGACCTAAAAGAGATTATTTATACGACGTGGAGGGGAATTAGAAGTGATTGTGCAGTATGCTAGGGCAAGAAACAATGCAATGTGAAGTGGTTAGTAGGGATAGGGGCTTCTGGAATCTGGAGGTTGGCTAGGCTCTAGAAGAAGAGAATGAATGAAAGGAGACAGCCAAGTTATGAAGACTGTCCACTACAAAAGCCAAGGTAACAGTATGTCAACTATATCCTCTTCTTTCTTATCTATAGTGTGGTCTGGCCAGTCTATTGGCCAAGGCCACATGGAAGTCTGTTAGTGCAGTCTGCATTGGTAGCAGGATAGAGTGTGGGAATGGGTCTAGCACACAACAGAAATTATCTAGCATGGTGTTTTAAGCACTCAGTGACAGGCTGGGCATGGGAGGCACGCACCTGAATCTAAACATTAAGGAAGGAAGAATTTGAGGTCTATGTGAGCTGTCTAGTAAGATTCTGGGGTGTGTGTGTGTGTATGTTCATTTTACAGATTATCATACACAAACCTAACCATATGTGTGCATACATACACAAACATCAACATGGATATAGTTATGAGATGTTAGTTTGGTCTGCACTGTTCAGTCAAGTGTATTTCTGTGCCAGAATGTTCAAACTGAACTTTCAACAGAAGCATTTTTGATAAACATCTTTGGAGAAATGAAATATATTTCAAAGGATTAACTTCGTGGCTGTTCATAAAACTCAACAAATATTTATTGAGTTTTCCTGTCTTCCTGGTACTGTGCTCACCTTCTCTGAGTTGTAGTAGAGGTAATAGTAACTGATATTTATGTCAGGCTTAGACGCTGATACATTTAGTTTGTAAACTTGTTTAGACGGAGCGCTCTTTTGCCCTTCATGTGTTGTATTCAGTGATTCTTTCATGCCAGTAACATTCGTGCATTCTCCAGGAAGATGGTTCTAGAAACAGATCAAGTATCCTTTAAAAATAGTTAAATTTTTTTTGTGGATGAAGTTTTTTTTTTAATGGAAAATGCATTAAACTTATAGTTTCCTTTTGTAAGTGGAATTAAATGAGACAGGGCACAATGTGCACGTGCCACCATGCACAGCCCTTGATGGAGATAACCCAATCTCCTTTTATCCTTAGATTCTATCCTTGTGGAGATAGGATTTCTTTAAACTAAGAGGTTATATTTGCAAGTGAAAGGGACCAGGTACGACATCATGAGAGCATGTCTTCATTTCCTAGGGCACACTGCCATTGTCCAGAAGACTCTACGTTCAGAATGACTTTGTTCAGGTTATAAAAGGCCTACTACCATCCTCGTCATTACAGTCGCCTCCGGTCCATCATAACAGCCCACCAAAAACTGGGAGCCTTAAAAAGCAGCAATTTATTTCTGATAGTTCTATGACCAGAAGTCCACAATCAGGATACCAGTGCCAGCTCTGACAGAATTGCAACCCTGGGTCTGCATATGACTTTCTATTATGTCTCTGGGTAGAAGGAAGGAGGGAGGTGTGTGGGTAGAGAGATCAGGGTGGAGGCTAAGCACCTCAAAATCCCTTCATACAAAGATACAAATGCCATCGTTTGGGCTCCACTCTGATGACCTCACCTAGAATTAGCTCTCACCAAACAGCACTATCATCTTGAGAATTAGGACTGTCACAAGTGACCTTTTGGTTAGGTGTGGGGGTGAAGGAAGCACACACAATTTAGTTTATAGAATTGATTTGACTTTGGGGACAGAGCCTTTCTTCCTAGTTATGAAGCCAATGTTCTGGTTTCTTTAGAGGAGTAATTTAAAGCCATACTTATAGCTAGGGGATGTTATAAACTCAATTTTTGTCCATAATGAACAGAGCCATTGCCTCAAGGTTTGTGGATGGAGATGACATTATGTAGATTGCTTTATGTTGGTGTGGAGTTCTATCTGGGCAGCCTGCTATGCAGAGGAAGGGGAAGAAAAGCGACACCAGTGTTGGCTGTGTCAGAATTACCTACTCCTTTATGGCTGGATGTCCAGCTATTATAGTGTTTGATTCTTGTCCAATAACACAACTAAATTGGATTTGAAACTTTCCCATGAAAACGTGTTAATGTCAAATTCTCAGAATTTTTGTCTGACATGCCCAGCAGTGGATGCTGCTTAATGGACAAAAGCTAGTACTACTGAAGCCGAGTGTTCTAGAAAATCAATAATCCTACAGCAGCAGAGCCCACGTTTCCACACAAGGCTCCCTATAAGGAATTCCAGCCTCAGCTTGACCTTTGCTTTTTCTAGTACACGTTGATCTGGAGAGTGAGTTAGTAGATCACTTAAAAAACCCAAGGCTGTAACCTTCTGACCCCCCATAGAAGTGATGGATAGCTTCAGATTATTTATTTATGGGTTTCTACATGACTAATCAGGTCACTGGGGCCGTGTTTACCACAATTAAGATTGATTGCCACTTAGGTCGAGGATGCTGGACTCTAATCTGTAAGTCACTGCTTTTGTTGTTCTGTTTCCAATCCTTTCTTGTTTACAATGCTTATCCAAATCCTGCATTTCAATGGATTCAAGGGGCTCCATTGAATGTGATGAATATCATGCTGGATACATAGGGAAAAGATTATGTCTAAGATGTGGCTGTGCTCGTTAGTTAAAGAATTTGTAACTTACAAGTGCTTATAAAATAATTTCATGTGAAGCATAGGATAAAAGAAGAGTGGACAGGCACAAGAAAGATTGCAATGGGTTGAGTTTTCTGTGGGATTTGTTGGGGAGGCGTCATTTAAACTGGGCTCTAATGCATACGAGTGTATGAGGGATCTGCATGGGAAAGAACCAGAGGAGAAAAGCGTTTGCAATGAGTGGGAGTAGGTGCTGCTGTGGTGAGGCATGCCTGCAGGAAGAGTTGGTAGAGTTGCCCTTGGCAGGATTCATCCCAGCCTTCATATTTATACTTAAAAGTATTTATGTGCTTACTTATTTGTGTGAGCATATCTGTGTCATGTCATGCATGTGGAGGTCTGAGGACAGGGTGGAGGAGTCAGTTTTCTTCTTCCACTAAGAGGGTTCTGCAGATGGAACTCAGATTGTCAGATATGGTGGCAAGTGCCTTCACTTGTGAGCCGTCCAGCCAGGCTCCTTTGTTTGTTTGTTTGTTGTTGTTGTTCTCCTCCTCCTCCTCCTCCTCCCTCTCCCCTCCTCCTCCTCCTCCTCCCTCCTCCCCCTCCTCCTCCTCCCTCCTCCTCCTCCTTCCCCTCCTCCCTCCCTCCTCTCCTCCTCTTCTTCTTCTTCTTCTTCTTCTTCTTCTTCTTCTTCTTCTTCTTCTTCTTCTTCTTCTTCTTCTTCTTCTTCTTCCCTCATGAAAGGTAACAAATGAAGTTTAGAATCGTTTTAGAGGATTCACAAGGGGCTGAACCCCCATAGATGTTGCACTAAAATTTCTCTCCAAAATTTAAAAACAGAAAGCAGTTTCTTAAGTTATAACCCATAGTTTAGAACCAAATTTAAAACAATGTTTTCATAGCCAATATTCCAGACAGGTTAAACTTGGGAAATACTAAGATATGACATATTTATTTTAGTTATTTTTCCAGTCAAGTTTGTTAGAGCACAGTAAAGCATTATATTGATAAAAGCATACATATATGGAAAGTCTTTGGCATTTCTAGAAAATGTGAACGTTCTGGAAGAATCTCCACTCATATTTATCAAGCAAAAGTTTGACTTAGGTGTGTGTTCTTAATTGACTTCTTGGATGTTAATAGTTACATCTTTAAGAAATTGATGCTCTTTGGTGGTTTAGTAATTAGGATTTGGCACACTTTCTGCTGAAGCCTGGGTTCAATTCTTGATGAGGGAAGCCTCTCTTCTAACTGGGCAGTAGTGGTGCATGCCTTTAATCCTAGTACTCAGGAGGAAGAGGCAGGCAGATCTCTGAATTCCAGACCAGCTTGGTCTACAGAGTGAGTTCCAAGATAGCCATGGCTGTGTAGAGAAACCCTGTCTCAGAGAAAAGAAAGAAATCACATGAGCTGGGTGTGGTGCCACAAGTCTGTGATTCTAACATTTGAAAAGTTGAGGCATGAGATTATTTTTCTTGAGATTCATTTATTTTATTTTCTGTGTATGTATTTTGTGACTGCATATGTCTGTACCACATGTATGTGTTGCCTATGGAGGCCAGAAAAGGGTGTTGGTTACACAGAGATTGGAGTTCTAGAAAGCTGTCAGCTACTTTGTGGGTGCTGGGAATCAAACTAGAGACTTCTGAAAGAGCAGCCAATGTTCTTAACCACTGAGCTATCTCTCCAGCCCACTTTGTGATGCTTTTTATTTGCAAGTTTTTATAATAAACTCTATAAAATAGGCAGATTCTTTAAAAATATCTAAACCCAAATACTTTTCAAAGCATCCTGCGGAACACACAGGGGAGAAGTAGCAAGCTCGTTTCAGAAAGCCAGTATCTCTTATACTACAGCTGGTTATGGACATGCTCAGATACAGCTAATAGAACAACAGCCCTGAGGGACATAGATACAAAATAAAACACTCACAGACCAAATTCAAGAACACATTAAGAAATTACACAGCATGACACATTGATTTCATTCCAGGGATGCAAATGTGTCTCAACATATGCTTATCAGCAGAACATAAACACACTTAGGGGCAGAAACTGAGTGTTCATCCTGATTTCAGAAAAGGCCTCTGACCAAGTTCAACATCCCTTCATGATAAAAATACCCCAGAAGGCTAGGAATAGAAGGAGCAAACCTCAAAATAATCAACTCCATAGACTACAAGCAACACTATGCTGTGGGTTGAAGCTGAGGCCATTCAGTCTAAAATCTGGAATTAGACAAAGGTACCCAGTTTTCTCTTCCCTTTCCTCGATGTTTGGCATCTTAGGTAGATAATAACACAAGAGAAATAAAAATAAAAATAAAATAAAAGGGATACAAATGAGAAAGAAAGACATCAAGTTTTTCCTAACTATAGAATCTTGATCCTAAACTTCGAAGAACGTTAAAATTCTAGACCCTGTGAACACTTCTTTAAAGTAGAATACAAAATCCAACACACACGATTTAGTAGCTTTTCTATATGCCAACAATGGGAAGGCTAAGAATGGAATTTTTTCTGCTGATTTCTTTCACACTTGTTGAACAAACAAACAAACAAACACACACACAAACAAAACAACCCACAGACAATCCAGGAATAAACCAAGCCAAGAAGATAGAAAGGGCCTCTTCAGAGAAAGCTTGAAGACAACAAAGGAAGCAGGAAAACACCAGAGGGTCGTGATACCTCCTGTGATCATGAATTGACAGAATTAATATGAAAATGGCTACAGAGTCAATGCTGCCTTCCTGAAAATCCCGATAATATACTTCACAAAAGTGGGAGAAAGTTACGAAAATTCATATGGAAGCACAAAAGATTCAGAGGAGCAAAAGCCATCCTAATCAGAAAGCAAGGCTGGAGAAAGCATTCTCCCGGATCTCAAATCATATTACAGAAGCATACTAATAAAAACAGTATGGCACCAACCCCAGACAGACATGATGGACACTGGAGTGGGATCCAGGATCCAGAAGAAGTCACTCAGTTATAGCACTCACTCTTCTTTCTTTTAGAAAGGGCTTGCTAGACATCTCTGGCTGGCCTGAAATGTTCAAAATAGAAGAGGCTGGCTTCAAGTTCAAAGAAATTCATCTGCCTCTGCTTCCAAGTCCTAGGACTATGGGTGTGCTCCACTGTGCCTGGCTCTTGATTTTGTATTTCGATAACTTGACTACAATATACCACAGAGATGCTGTTTTCTGGTCATTTCTATGTGGGATTTTACTTGCTTCCTGCATTTGAAGTTGGATTGGTTTTATGGGTTTAGAGAATTTCTGCTGTAAATTCATGCTGAGCTTCTCAACCAGATATGCATGCAGGCAAAATACTCATATACATAACATAAACTTTAAAAAATGAACAATCTAAACATATATCCCAATAACTAAAAAACTGTGACAAAACTTAAATCAGTGTAAGAAGGGGAATAGAAAGAAAGAATAGAAATTTAAATAAGATGAAGTCAGGATGTAATTGAAAGTGTAATAGAAAGAATGGAAACTCCTAGAAGGAAGAGGAAGAAGAGGAAGGAGAGAGGAGGAGAACACAGAGACAGAGACAGACAGACAGACAGAGGAGAGAGGGGACAGAGAAGACACATACATAGAGACAGAGATCGGAGAGACACAGAGAGAGAGAGGAGAGAGAGAGAGAGAGAGAGAGAGAGAGAGAGAGAGAGAGAGAGAGAGAGAGAGAGAGAGAGAGAGAGAGAAACACAGAGATAGAGGAAAACACAAAATGTACTTGTAGACTCCTTCATCCCCCCTTCCTCTCTTTCTGATTTCTCTGTCTCAGTCTCTCTGACCCCACCCCACTATGTCTTTATTGCTCTGAGTCCAGATAGACCTCAATCAAGCTGTGTAGCTGAGGATTGACTTTGAACTCTTGGTCTTCCTGCCTCTACTGCTTGACTGTTGGAGTATAGATATTCACTACCATGATCAACTGACAGTGGTGCTGGGAATCAAACCAAAGTGTCTTAAATGCTTGACAAGCTCTTTACTGAGCCACAGTACCATCCAGAACTTTTGTGGGACTTTTGTCTTTCATGTGACTTAGGCTACTGTTGTATTAAGGAAGTGTCTGATGTCTGTCAGAGCTGTCTTCTCTTTGTTAACTTCCTCCTTGGTGTACCATGGACCTTTGCTTGCTCCACATGGCTTTTTAGTCAGTAGTCTGGGAAGATCTTCCTATCCTACGACAACTCCCAGGCTTATATGCCTATGGTGGTTAACACAAATTGGTGATAATAAGGATTATACATGCTGACCCACTCTTGGTACTTTTGAGACTTCAACGGTGGATATAGTTGTGGATAAGTGGTCCTATGAAGCTTCAGGGTTTCTAGACTCTATACGTTGTACATGCACACCAAACACACACACACACACACACACACACACACACACACTCACACATATGCACATCACACTCACACACACACACTCACACATATGCACACCACACTCAGCACACACACAGATACACATATACATACCATATATCCCATAAACTATACATGCACATCATATTACATATATCTCATACATCATGCCTCACATACCATATACTTCACATACCATACCTCATATACCACATACCTCATACACCACACACACACAGATACATACACATCTACAACACGCACATACACACATAGCCTCACCTACCCCAAGGTATAGAGGGTGCATCCTTGATATGAACACCACAAATCTTAAGTCTTCTAACATTTAAAACATGTTAAACTGCAAGTAGAAAATTACATTGCTCACTTCATGTGACAGATCATTCTTAAAATGCAGGCACCCTAAAGATAACGTACAGAATTGTATTTAGGCTATGTGCTTAAGGTATATATGAAGCATATGGAAATTTCATGCTTAGACAGCAATCTCATCCAAGAGATATTTTTGGTCATGTTTGTCTGTATAGTACGCCATGCCTCCATCAAAGAGACTCAGTGTATTGCAGGCTCATTGCCTTGCTGGTGGTACTACTTTGGAAAGTTTTGGAAACTTGAGGTGGAGCCTAGCTGGAAGACATAGGTTCCTGACAAAGAGTTGTTCAGGGCTGGTTATTGTTCCGTTTCCCTGTCTTCTCCTCTCTGCTTCCGGTCAGCATGGTCTGGACTGTTTGCCATGCCCTCCCTTTATGATCTGTAAGCTGATTAAATCCCCCCTTCCCTAAGTTGTTCACATGAAGGATTCTGTCACAAGAATGAAGCTGACTAGTACAGGATGTATGAAAACACTCCCAGGTCACAAACAAGGGAGAAGCCTGCGGCTGCAGAGAGAATACCTGTGTGTTGTATGGATGCATCGCTTGTCAATTAAAAAGCTACCATGAAGAGACAGCAGCTGCTAATGAGTTGCTGTAGTCAACCTTCTCAGTTTTATAATCTGTTGTTTGCACATAAAGCACATTAAGAACATCCTTCATATTATGTGCTTTAGAGGACACAGGCCCTTCTTTTCTTTCTTTCTTTCTTTCTTTCTTTCTTTCTTTCTTTCTTTCTTTCTTTCTTTCTTTTTAGTATAGATGTTTAGAGTTTATTTGGGGCATGGGGAGGGGAGTTAAGAGGGTGATGGGGCAGAGAGAGAGAGAGAGAGAGAGAGAGAGAGAGAGAGAGAGAGAGAGAGAAGAGGAGAGGAGAGGAAGAGTAGAGAAGAAGAGGAAGAGTAGAGGTATAGAGGCCAGCCATAAGCACATGGAGAGAAGGGAGGAAGGAAATGGGAGAAAAGGGACAAAGGGGGAAGAGGGGAAGAGCAAGAGATGAGTAAGAGCGACACATGCTGTTCTAACGAGTGATTATCTCGTGCGTGGGCTGGAAAGACGGTTTCATGATTCAGAGCACTCTCTGCTTTCCTAGCATCCACATAGCAGGTCACAGCTGCTAATGAGTCCGACTCTAGCAGATATGACACCCTCTTCTGGCCGCTGCGGGTACTTCACACACGTGATACACATACACACATAGGCAAAACGCCCATACATAGAAAAATAAAAAAAATCAAATGCCCTATTTTTGAATGTTAACCTATTTTTACTTTGCCTTTGTTGTTGGCTATTAAACATTTTCTCCTGTTCATTGTCAAGCATGTTGTTTTGGGGGCATTTCACCTTTCTGAATCAGGTTTTCTTGGTTTATTTCAATTGGTGTAGCCCTATACCAGGAGTTAACAAGAAGGAATTCAGTTGGAATGAATTTCAGTTGTATGTTCTGTGGTTGGGAAATGAAAATCAATCTCTCTCTCTCTCTCTCTCTCTCTCTCTCTCTCTCTCTCTCTCTGTTTATGAAAGCTGCAGATATATACATATGTATATAGTCTAGCTAGCAAGATAGAGAATATACAGGCATAAAGTTAGCATACAAAGTAATTGATATCATTAGGTCATTTTCATGCATATTGCAGTCATATGGAGACCAGGCTAAGGCCCAGATCACAAGAGTAGACCAGCTGATGAACTACTCAGAGAAACAGCCCAGATAAGGCTTGATCTATTCCCAGCCCTTTTGGTATGTGACCCAACAGCTTCCTCCTATAACTAAATCCACGGTGATTTGCATTTTCCTGCCTTGATACCAAGTACATTCTAAGTGTAAAATCCATTTAAAATGTTATAGCAGCCATGATGCCCATGACTTTTTTTTTGCTTTGAACATTTAAGGGTGCATACATTTATCAAAATATTATATAGCACCATATTAGTATTTGCTTTCGCACTTTAAATTTTTTTTGAGAATTTCATAAATATTTTGATTGCATTCTTAACTTTAACTCAATCCCTTCCCTCTAACTTCACTACCCACCCAACTTCATGTTTTTTTCTCTCTTAGAAAAGAACAAAGCCAAAATAAACAAAAATACCAAAGGCTGGGAGTGCACTTATGTTGGCTAACTACTCCCAACCATGGGACTTACCCTGGAGTGAGGTTGATACACTCAGTTTCACTCGATTGAAGAAAACGGCTTTTCCTTCCTTTCAACAGCCATCAATTCAAATAGCTTCTTGGCTAGAGATGGGACTTTGTATTTATTTCGCCTTCTCTTGCTAGGGTTCTGTCTGGCTTGAACTTGTGCAGGTCCTGTGCATGTTGTCACAGTCTGTGAGTTCACATGGTCATCAACCATATTGGGTCTCCAGAACACTGTTTACTTGGGGTCATCCACCACTTCTGGCTCTCATGATATTTATGCCTCCTCTTTGATATAGATAAAAAAATTTGTTTATTTTTATGTGTATTGGTGTTTTTGCCTACATGTGTGTCTGTGAATTACATGCATTCCTGGTGTCCTGAGAAGGACAGAAGGCAGAGTCAGATCTCCTGGGACTGGAGTTGTAGGTAGTTTGAGATGCCATGGGAATTCTGGTCATCAAATCCGAGTCCTCTGGAAGCATAGCCAGTGCTATTCACTGCTGAGCCATCTTTCCTGCTGTATCCCTCCCTCCCCATAATTCTTTGTGCATATCCAGCTATGACTGTCCCTCTGGCATGTGGAACAGGGAATGGTCCCTGGATCTTCTTGAATGCCTTTCTGTACTTTGTTTCTCTTGGCCTTGTGTGCTCTTATTGACAACAGCAGGTACCAGGGGCTTCTTTTAGAAAAACTTTCTTGGGAAGCTGGGTTGAGGCGTCAGTGACTGTACACTGTGGTACTGGCCTTAAGTTATGGTAGATTAAGGGAGGAGATGGAGGATGTTTTGCCTCAGCTCTGAGACAGAGGTTACCGTTCAGAGCGTCTCTGAGGAGCTGGAGCAAAGCTGCCCTCTGTGGTTCGTCCGCATGACATCCTTACTTGGCTTTCCTGTTTTGGACCGCTTACCTTATTCACTGACAACCGCTCTTAGGAACACATGTTTAACAAACCACACGAGCAGGAACATGGGCTGTTCAGTGTGATTTTTGTTGCTGTGATAAAATGCTCTGACTAGAAGCAACGTGGTGAGGAAAAAGCATATTTGGCTTAAATTTCCAGGCCATAACCCATCATTAAGGTAAGTCAGGCAGGGCAAGTCAGGAAATCATGGAAAATCCATGGAAAAATGCTGCTTCACGGCTGACTCTCTGGTTTCCTCACAGGCTAAGGATCACTTGCCTAGTGATGTGGGTTGGGTCCTCCTATATCAATTAAGAGTCAAGCAGTTCTCCACAGACATGCCCATAGGCCAGCCTGATCTAGCCACTTTCTCCATCAAAGCCTTCACAGATTACTCTAGACTGTGTCAAGTTGACAAAGCTAACTTGGGCAGGGACTGCGTAGACTAGCTTTATGTCAACTCAGCATATTAGGTAGACATTTCTCCATGGGCTCAGGGACTTTTGATGCCAGTTGGTATCTTCTTTTACCTCAACATGCCACAGTCAGCATTCTCAAAAGCCCTGCTACCTCAGTAGCGTATCCAGAGACTCTCTGGGGAAGTAGAGGTGGGTACCAAGGGCTGGGGTGTGGAGAGCTATTTTTTTTTTTTTTTTTTTTTTTTTTTTTAACTTGAATATTTCTTATATACATTTCGAGTGTTATTCCCTTTCCCGGTTTCCGGCAAACATCCCCCCCCCCCCCCTTCCTTATGGGTGTTCCCCCTCCCCACCTCCCCTATTGCCGCCCTCCCCCAACTGTCTAGTTCACTGGGGTTCAGTCTTAGCAGGACCCAGGGCTTCCCTTCCACTGGTGCTCTTACTAGATATTCATTGCTAGAGCTATTTCTTCATAGCTATAGAGTTTCAGTTTTATAAGACGAAAGTTTATAAAGATAACACATATATTTACCACTATTGAAGCTTATACTTAAAAATGAGTAAGATAGCAAATTTTGTATTGTTTATTTTACCACAATTAAAATAAAGCATCAATGCAAATGCCTTTCAGAGGCCAATTACTTAATTTTGTCAGTCACGGTCTGGACCCTTTCATCAGGATTCTGTATCAGGGAATAGGAAGTGGGTGAAGTGAACATAAGTAACTTAGTCCGATTCCTCAGCTAGTCAGGGTGTTTGAGTGCCTACTGCACCCAGTGGCTGTGTTTGTCTTCAAGATGTCAATGAAAACAAGACCCTCTGACACATCCTCTTAAAGGCTCAAAAATACACTTTTTTTCTTATATTCCAAAATGGTAAAGACAAAGCCTAAGAGGAAGTAGGTATCCGAAAGAGGAGGGAAGGAAATGAGGAGCAGGTCCATAGATGTGAGAGGGAGACCACATTAGAGAAGGCCTGTGAGAGGTATGTAAGAGGAAACCTACTAGGAGCAGTGGGGGCCAGCCATGATTGGCCTTGCTTCTGACTTAGAGGGAAGATGGAGAAACAGTGTGAGAAGGTCAGGACCAGCGGGAATGTGTAGAAGGAGAATGTTTTAGGGTAATGAACAGATGTGCTTGAGGAGGATGGAGAGGTCCTAGGAAGGGGAAGAAAATGAGAAAGGCTTTTGTCTTTTCTTGAGGCCAGATGGGAGCCTTGAGCTCAAGAGGACACGTGACTTGACAGGACTTATCTGGATTGTAGAGAATGATCAACACTTGGAGAGCAGAAAGAAGCCTGTGACAGAAAAGCTGTGAACCAGTCTTAGAGAGGAAGAGGGAAGGGGAAGCTCTTGGGAAGAAGGCTGACTCTCCCCTCTTCATGTCCATTCTGTGCCTGCCTGCTGCAGAATGCCAGGGGTGGGGGTGGGGGTGGGGGTGGGGGGGGGGTAGGGGGGGAGGGGTGGGGTGGGGGGGGGGGGGGGGGGGGGTGGGGGTGGGGTGGGAGGTGGGGGGGGCTGGTTTGGGTGTGTTTAGCTTTTTATTCCCAGGTACCCTCTGACTTCCTTCCTAACCTTCTTCCCTATCCATGGAGGTGGAGGTTAAGTGCATCCTTGAGGATCTCCTAGGGAGGTGATGGTTATGCTGATTCACAGCCACTTAGTTTTAAGGAGTTTCCAGGAAGCTCCTGTCAAGAGTGTTAACTTCCCTCAGGAAGAGAATCATCATTCACCCGGGGAAAATGGATAGCTTGCGGCTGTGGACTCTTAACCAGGTTAAAGCTGCAGGACAAATGATGAGTGAATGCATTTCATGCAGGGAAGAATGAGCAATCTCAGAGAAGGAAGTGTGAGCACGCAGAAGCCAGCTCTCTCCTCCCTGGGTGAGCATCAGTCATGGAAAGATGATAGGTGAGGTCCCTTCCGGTGCAGCCTTAGTAGACCAAAGGCAATGCCCTTCTTTCTTGATTTTTAAATATGTCCGGTAATGAAAAGGGAAGGGAAGTAGAAACATGGTCATGTGACTTATGAGAGGATGAATTATGAGAGGGAGAGGATGAGACCTTGATCTACCCAAGGAGTAGACTGGGGTTTCTTACCCTCTCTGTGGGCATCACTTTGGAGTGGAATTTCTTGTGTTGGCTGCTATTCTATGGGTTCTGAGCTATTTAAAAGCAACCTTCCCCCCAAACCCCAGCCTCTGTAGTTTGATATCAGTGGCATATTTCCAGACATGACAAACACATCTCTGGAGTGTGGAGTGTGACAAAGTTGCTCTTGGTTGAGACTCACTGCTTTCTTGAGGGTAGCTGGTGAAGTCAGTGTTTTACTTCACATCCTTAGATTGAAAACTGAGGAGTTAGGTTCTAGGGATGTAGCTCAGTGGTAGAGAACTTGCCTATCATGTGCCAGGTCCTGTCCTCAGAACCCCCAAATCAAGCACAAAACAAAAAGCCAATAATGTCTTCATACTCTGCTTCTGGGAGAGCAGGCTTATTCCAAGACAAGAGTGCCCATGTTTTAAGTAAGTCTTCCTTCCTGTGATTCTTACATTCTGGACATCCCAACGTAAGACTCGAGCCTGCAAGGCAGACACCAAGGATAACGCACTTCTTGATTGCCAGGGAGGGAGTATGCTCTCACTCCTCCTCTCCTGGATCCATGCAATAATTAGCCAAAGTAAAATGAATATTAGCCCATGCTTAACTGCCTTACTGTGAGCTTGCCAGCACTGACCCAGTAGTGCTAAACCAATTATTTTTTGAACTTTATGGCTTTAAATAATCCCTTGCTCTAAAATTCCCTGTACCCCTCAGCTACTTAACCACAGGCCCCTCTGCCCTAAATCCTTTTCTTATACTTTGTAGCTTTTTAAGCAAGGCCCCTCTTTAAGAAGACATAATCCCTTCTCTGTAGAAAACATGAAAGACCTTGAACAAATCAAGATTTCTCCATGGAGAATTCAGTTAATCCTGTGCTTATTGCCTAACAAGGAAATCCATCTCTCCACCAAGCACGCCATTACCCGGACTAATGCCTGACTTGAATAACAAGCAAATTATTGTGCTTTTAATTGTACCCTGCCTGGTCACAAAGCACATCTGAGAGAGGAATGTGGCGTCTCTTCCCGAGAAACAGGTCAAGCCTCTAATCCTCCTTTTCTTTTCGCCCTCCCCTCCCCCCTCCGCCCTTTCTCTTCCCAGCAGCAGAGGGGGAAAAAAAGACAGCTAAATTATGTTTAAAATGGGAGAGTCTAAAGAAGAAAAAAAAGGCAGTAAATACTGACTTGGGAGAGGGAGAATTATCCTCCGTCTCTGTGGTGTGGCTCATTTGAGAACAATCAATGTTATCATAACCCCATTACCAGAGGGCGATCTTTTTTTAACCCTAAAGCAGACTTCTGCATCTGTGCTACTGACAGATTGGGCTGGGTAACTCTTTGCTGTGTGTGTTTGTGGTGGGTCTCTCCTGAATGCTGTAGGACGCCCAACACCTGGTCAGGCTGCGTCAATCCAAAATGTTCCAATACGATAGCCAAGTCTCTTTGGATGTCGTGGGATTGCCAGTCACCCTGGTGGAGAGCTACAGACCAAACCCTCCATATTAGGGTGGATTTGCTGCATACGATCTTCCTTCTTTACACAAATGCTAATAAAATTAGGAGTTTTTAAAAAATGGAAACCAGGGAGGCAAGCGTGTCCTTCACGCATACAGAATAGGATGAAATAAAAAAGACAGTAAAACATGCATTGTCGGGGGGGGGGAGTTGCTTCTTTCAGCCCTCAGGACTTGGCATTTGATCCTCAGTCCACAGACAAGTGTCCCCGAATTCAGGAAGCTTATGACTGCCCCTCCATACTTTGCAGTCTTAGAAACTGGGCTTGTTTCGGGTGAGAAAAGAGTGATAAGAAGGTTTACAAGATAAGAACCATTGCCAGAGCCTGACAAACACAGAGGCGAATGCTCGCAGCCAACCATTGGACTGAGAACCGGGTCCCCAATGGAGGAGTTAGAGAGAGGACTGAAGGAGCTGAAGGGGTTTTCAACCCCATGGGAAGAACAACAATATCAACCAGCCAGACCCCCAGGGACTCCCAGGGGACTAAACCATCAACCAAAGGGTACACATGAGTGACCCATGGCTCCAGTCATATATGTATCAGAGGATGGTCTTGTGCATCCATGGGAGGAGAGGCCCTTGGTCCTGTGAAGGCTAGATGCCCCAGTGTAGAGGAATGCCAGGATGGGGAGGCAGAAGTAGGTGGGTGGGGTGGGTGAGTGGGAGCACTCTCATAGAGGCAGGGGGAGAGGGGATTAGATAGGGGGGTTCTGAGGGAAAACCGGAAGGGGAAATAACATTTGAAGTGTAAATAAATAAAATATCCAGAGAGAGAGAGAGAGAGAGAGAGAGAGAGAGAGAGAGAGAGAGAGAGAGAGAGAGAGAGAGAGAGAGATTGCCCAGAAACGCTGATGCCCAAGATAGTTGAGGTCAAATGAAAAAGTGGTGGGCCTCAAGCTCATTTAGACAATGCCAACTAACAGTACTGTACGAGGCCTGGAAATCAGGACCACGGAAAGCGCCCCACGCGGAGTTGTTATTCGCCTGTTGCACCGCACTTTCGTTGTAACCTTAGAGGCAAACCGTGTCTTACTCTGAGGTACAAGGAACTAGCTTATTTTTTTTTTTAGAAACTTACTAGAAGCTTTGTTGTCTGTCCTTCAGTGGCCTCGAGCAAATGTGGAATGGGAAAGCATTGCTGTTAACCTCCATGCCCAATAGATGGCGGTGTATATCTTCCCGAGAGGCCAGGCTTGGCGGCAGCTGGTAAAGACCGCCTTAGGCTAAGGAAGACAAGTGCCACTCCGTGTCCTTTGGAAGACAGGCATTTCCTCCCATTGTTGGCACAAACATCTCCAAACAATTGTACTGACCACACACCTTTAAGCCACATTCCGGGGTGCTGCTGGCTGCACTGGAGTGAATGCCAGGAAAAGGAACGAAGCTGCTAATTTTCTTGATTCGGGGAGGGGGAGAAGAAGGGGGAGAAGAAGCGGGGAGAGGAAGATCTTGAGTAACAATGGGCATGATTTATTTTTCCAACCCGAACAGGGGCAATGCTATTTTAGCCCCTCTTCCAACTGCTGAAGTAAATGAAAGCAGCCACCTAATTAGCCCAAATCACTAGCTAGCAGAGGAAAAAATTCTGCTGAGACTCAAGCTGGGGTGGGGAATTTGGAGAACCGGGTGTGATGTTGGAGGAGGAGAATGGGTGGGAAGGAAAAGGAGGCCAGGCTGACAGAAGGCTTTTGTAGGGACCCTGCTGCCTGCAGTGTGGGCTGAGCTGGCCCTACCCGGAGAGAACAAGGGAGCTGTAGTTCCTCACATTCATCCCCTGCAGGCGAAAAAGCGTCAGCTGGAAGACAAGTCTCTGAGTTGCTTTTGAAAGTGTTATCGATGTAGATGAATTAGCTTGGGAAAGAGAGCCCAGTCCTGTGTGGCCTGGCTGACCTGCTGGTGGGCTGTGCTGGGACCTCACAGAAAGGCTCTCTGACAAACCATTAGGGACGTTTCAGACTGATCTAAGACCAAATTTGGCTGTTGGTCAGGAATGAAACAAATACCTAGTTACAGACTGATCTTGACTAATTAATTGTCCTCCTTTAGCAGGACATATGAGTCATTCCTACAAGGGAAGTATCAGGAACTATCAGCAAAACAACGGGCAGGTAGGCGCTGTTGAAATCTTCCACTTGAAGGCTTCGTGAACTGAAGTGCTAATTTATTTGTTCAGGGATGACTTTGGTTTTTTTTTAGTTCGATATCACTTTAATTGAAATACTTCACTAATGCGATTTATCACAACTGTAAACTGTCAGTTTCCACAGCTGCTGCCTTTTTCAAGCAATCTGGCAAATGTGTACGGGTGAAAACACAAACTTGGGAGGTTGAGAAGGAGCCGCACAAGCTTCTTTTCCCATTCAGCCGGCCCATAGCACCCAGTCCCCAGAAACCTTTGAAACCATATGCTCCTTTCCGGAGCCACGCCCACTTCAATTTTGGGCACATCTGCTGTGTTTGGCTGATCGAAGTCCATCCTGCGCCTTCTAGGCTTGTACCTGGTTTTCTTCAGGGGACACGTGTCTTTAATGAGGTGGACTTTGGTCTCTTGTGCTGGGGTGGTGGACATGTTATCCAGATGTAATAAAAATTCTTATATTTTCATCTATTCTGGGCTCAAATTAGCAAAATAACAGCCATAAAACTGAAAGGAGACTGGTCTAACTTTGAATTTTAGATAATCAGCTATGTTCTTCTATTAAAAGTGTATCTGAGATATTACATGGAACACACACACACACTCACACACACACACACACACACACACACACACACACACACATACACCAACCAAAAGTCTATCTGGAATTTAAGTTTAATGAAACACTGTATATTCTGCATGATGATGCTGTTGGTTCCTAGAGAAGTATTTGACCTAAATTGGTCAAATTAGAATCGGACTAGTACTTTTACAGTAGCTTTAGAAAAAGATGTGCTTAAACAAACTCAAGAAAAAAATCAGCTGAGCTGCCGAGGTGGGAGGACCTGTGCTATGACTGTTAGTTAGTGGCTGTTTTTCCGACTGTGTGGAAGCCAGCGCCATGAAGGACAAACAGGTGTCATTTGTCCAGGGGGGGATGAACTGCTCTTGAAGCTGGCCCTGTACTCAGGGAAGAGCAGGTGACAATGGCTATACAGAATCACAGCTTTCTACCTCTTGAAATAAGCCAATAAAATGGGAGCCCTGGATTGTGCCCATTGGGCATAGCTGTTTAGTTAAGAGAGCGTTGAACGGCTAATAGACAGCCCAAGTAGCTGGTGCCATCAGTACCCCTCTGTTATTGCTCCTTCTTTCTTTCCTGTGAGCCTTAGTTCTTCCTCAGGACAGCGAGTGGAAACGAGGAGGAGCTATGGTCATGTTAGTTTGAGTCTTGAATTTCCTACCTCTTCCTTGCTTGTTGGCATGACTTTGCAGACATCGTGGCTTTCACAAAGTTAAAATCTGAGGTCTGAAAGCCAATAAAGAAACAGCCCTTCCCGATAGAGTGGACTCAAAGAAACAGCTGTCACAGAACCTCCTGTGTAGTAGCCGCCCTGAGAGGTCTTCCCCCTTCAGTGATGTGCTGTATCCTTGGCCCTGGAAACCTGACAGGGTGGCAAGAAGATGCAGATAGAACAGATGCTAAAGAAAGGATAGGCGTGGGAACAGAGAAAAGCTGGGGTCAAGTGGGCTGTGTGTACTCTGGAGGTCTGATGCAATGGCTATGATCGTACTGAGTCCTCAGTGCTTTCATTCTGCATAGCACAGGAGGAAGAGTTAGCTAGTCTTGGTAGGAGGTTTCTGTGGGCTGTAGTCTTAGGCTGTAAATGCTGGGGAGGAGAAAGCTGCAGCTGCTAGTTTAGTTCTTTTGTACATGCTGATAAGTTATTTGTAAACACTTCAACCTAGACATCCTGTCAACATTCACTCTCAGACCAGAGGAAAACTGCACCAATTCTGAATCTGACCCTTATGGGGAAGGTCTTGCCAAATTTCCATGGTTCTGAGGCATTGGATCATTGACATGGCTGTACCCGCGTCAAACACATACATCTACTCAAGACTTCATTTGTTCCTTAGACTTTCATTGAGGGCTCCTGGTCTCTACAGGGACACTCATAAACCCTTTCCTTTATAACTTAATCAGGGCCTGGGGACAGGTGCAGCTTGGCCATTGGTTGATCATGTACACGTCGGTGGGGCTGTGCCTTTTCTGGCACGTCTCTTCACTTCCTGTTTCAGCACCAACCTGTCTCCCTGCAGATGAGGTTCCTGCTCATTGCTCTCCCAGTGCTGTTACTTGGGGGTGGGGCTTTCGATGGTTGCTGTGTTCATCTCAGTACTGTTTACTCATTTTTAATTATTGGGCTATTTGAGGTGCGTAGCTCAGACATTTCTGTCCTTGTTGGCCAGCTTAAGTGAAGCGAAGAAAGAGCAGAAAAAGCCCTGTTTGGACGTAAAAATTTATTCTATTTTCCTTGGAAATTTCTGGAACTCAGAGATGGGTATGAGACAAGGAGTTAGATGGGGATTTACCTGTTACATGTGGGTAATGGTAGGCATCCCCTTGTCTCCTTTTGTGTAGTGTTTGATGGGAAAACAGACCTCCACGCTCCTAGAGCCCCTCAAGGCAGCCTTGGCCCAGTGAGTAAGTGATAGAAATAGAATCCAGACCTCTAATTTACAGGCCCGGGCTCCTCGCTGGAGGCTTTGTGGAGCCAACAGCACACTCGTCCTCGGGGACTTGCCAGAGGTTTCAGCTGGTCTGCTTGCTCGGTTCTGAAACTCAAGGATGTGTGCTATGCCAGACGGGGGCTGTGTCCAGTAGGGAGGGAGGTTGGAAAAAGCAGAAGGTTTCAAGGGTCTTTGCGATTGCAAAACCATGAGCTGAATTATCCCAGGGTGAACTTCAGGCATCTGCTCATAAAAGATCCGTTTGTCCAAAGTTCTGGATGTAAAATAATAAACTCCCGGGTTGGGGAGGGCAGACTGAGATGAGTGACGTCAGATTTCACAGTGCCTGAGACAGCACCACAGCTCCGCTGTTTTACTTTACATTTCCTGCGCCCGCTTCACCCCTTATCTTGTTCCCTGTCTTTCAGTTTGGGTGGAGGTTTCATCAATGAAGGAGATCAGCTTTCTTTTGCTCACCCTTCTCCAACTCTCTCATATCACCGCCTCCTGCTCTGCTTGTCTCAAGAAAAGGAGGGAAGTGGGGGACAGCGTGGGGGCGGGGAAACGGAACACATCGACACGGTGATTCTCAACCTGGGGGTCGTGACCCCTGCAGTTGCACTTCAGACTCATAACATAGTTATGAAGTAGCAACGAAATAATTTTATGGTTGGGGAGTGAGAAACTGTATTAAAGGGTCACAGTATTAGAAGCTCAAGTACCACTGATCTCAGAGGAATCTTATCCAGTCCTTAGTCTTTCCTAGATGTGAGTCTAGAAAGTTTGTGAATCCAAGCCTCAGTTTCTGTATCTGTAAGATGGACAGAAACCTATCTACATTGTCTCTTGGGGAGTTTAAAGGAGAACAAATTAATAAATAGGTGACAGGTTAATTTACTGATACACACCAGTTGCTAATAAAGAATAATTTCACTAGTTTTCTGGCCTCAGGAAAGCTAGACAAGGGGCACAGGGAGTATTATTAACACGGAAAAATTCTTAGATGGAAGGGGTAGTGATGGCCTAGCAAGTTTCTTGAATGCAACAGGTTCACATGAACCGGCGAGGTAGCCTCTGAGGTAGACAGTGTCTCCTTTTCACAGGTGTGAAAACCAAGGCTCACAAGGTTTTCCCAAAGCTGCACAGCGTGTGCATAGCCTGTATTCAAGCCCCCTCCCCACAGGCTGCTCCATGCCAGCCCCCTGCTGTAGGTGGTGTAGCCTGTCCTGTGGCTGCATTGGCCAGTGAATCTGGAAGCACAGATGTGGCAGGAGAAGAGGGAGGGAGGCAGAGCTGCAGGAAGGAAAGAGACATTCTCTGTCTTTGAGCTGGGATTTTGGCTAGGTGTGATTGGAACCTAGGAAGTGAGCTGGGGTCAGGGACAGGTTGACTGGCAGATGGAGCTCCAGGCTATGAGTGATGACTTTCAGGGGCTGGAAAGGTCTGAGCTGATGGACCTGAAGAAACGCCTTTTATTGTTGCTTAGGAACGTTGGAAATCCAGCTCTGCCTTTGGCCAGAGCCTTTATTCTGTTAACTTAATGCTTCCAAGGTGAAGCTCACCTCTTCTAGAAAGTAACATATTTCTTTAAAGATTCACTTAGGGTGCTTGCCCCTCTGCTTGTGTGAACAGTGCACCCTCTCGTTCATGAGTAAAGCTTAGCCCCACTGAGACAATTCAGTTGGAGTGGTAGTCCGTCTTTTTATGACCCTGAATTTTCTCAAGAGTTTGTGGGTTCATTTGGCAATATGGCTTACTTGCAGAGGCATCATATCATCTCACAGAGGAGGCATCTATCTATCTATCTATCTATCTATCTATCTATCTATCTATCTATCTATTTTTGTGATCCTTGGTCACCGAGTCTCTGATACTCTTCAGGTTAGCAAAAAGGCCTGGGAATAGAAATTACTTAACCACACAGGGAGGGTCAGGGGTCAGCCCAAGGAAAATAGCAGGGCCAGCAGGAAAACTTTTTACGCAGAACAAAGGATCTTAAATCCCAGATGACACAGAAAGTCACAGATCCATCTGATCCCAGTCTGTATCATGCTTTCGTGGGATAAAATGGCACCAAGCTCGAGGCCCCCTTTCAGTGTCCCCCACCCGGCACCCCGTGCTCCTGGAGGAAAGCCCACCTATGGGCATCAGGTGTATGTTCCCATTTCTCTTGCTTTTTTCATGGCATTCTCCATAGTAACAGCCTGCACCTAACGACTGAGAGGAGGTCTACTCAGATCCAGATGATCTCAGTAGGTATCTAGCATTGGAATTTGTGTGAAGCCATTTGAGAGAGACCTCACACTGTGATTCTAGCCAGTCCAACCAGAGGCCAAAGATGCTTACGCCTCTAGAAAATATTTTGGGAGCTCTGACTCCTGATCTGGTTCCTAAGTGATTCAAGTGTTACCTCATATTCTTCTGGGGTCAGATCAATCTTCTGGCTAAGGGACCATCTCTAGGAATGTGGTGGGCTTGCTTTAAACCATGCTAATGAAATGTATGAAATAATTATTTCCAAACCCTAGGGGCAAAGTTCAGAGGCTTATTGAATTATTACTAAACAGGTACCCCATACCTACAGCAGTTTCATACTTTAAGATATGGCAGAGAGAGGGAGCCAACATCTTAAAAATTTGTGGACAACAATGCTTAAAAGTAAGAGGAAGGCTTTGTAAGAAACATTAAATATGTCCTTTATATCAAACAGTATAAAACTTGTATTTAGGATAAAAAATTCAAATCTTTTTATCTCTCCAACCTTGTACGTAAATACACTGCCTATCCCAGGTTAAACCTTTGCACACATAAGGCCCCGCTAGATTTTTGGATTAAAGTAGCAGCTGACTATTTTCCCCTTCATTTCCTCATATCAGTTCTTTTAAAACTAGCTAGTAGTGAAATAACATGAGGTCAGACTCCAGCTGATGGGAAAAGGTGTTAACTACTTTAGAATAAAGACCGTGTGTACTTCTTGCCCTGGTATGCTGGCTTCTCTGCTTGTTTGAGCAGGGCACCCTGTTGATCAAAAGTAAAGTGTTGCCTCGTCTGGAGGCTTAAGAAAAGCTTCACCTAGGGCTGGACAGAAGCCTGATATCACCAATTCGGTGGAAATCAGGGATGTCTTAAGGCCACCTCCTACTGCAGAATCTTACAGACAAGAATAGATGGTTTCCATTTCCCTGCAGCTGACCTTCCAACCCTGGGTTTTCTGCTCTCATCTAATATTTGATATTGGAGACCTGTCCCAGCCCATGTAAGGATACCAGAGGCTCTGTTCCATCCTGTGTCCTCATCCTCCTCAGATAGACACATTGCTGCCAAGACTCTGATGGAGTCTTGGTCCCACAGAGGTATGTTTCTCCTGGAGACTGGGTCTTCGTAACCAGCTTCGCCTTGTCCACGAGCCTTCCGGGCTCCAGTGCCACCAGCACTGCATCTTTGTTCCGCTGGTGCCCACACAAGGGAACCGAGCTCAAAGGGTGTCGCCCTGTACGACATCAGCATCACCAGTTCCCATGAGGCCCTCTGCCCTGGCACAGAGAATCCATGTCAATGCACACATACATGATTTGTGAGTCTCTTTTTAAGGATTTTTGGGCTCTTTCCTGAGAGATGCTGTCTCAGTTCGGTTTTCAATAAAGTAAGGTGTCAAAAGCCACAACCTTAATTCTTTCTACTAAGAAACCAGACAGACTCTTGTCCCTGGATGAGAATGTAATAACCCACAGTAAGGTCCACTTCCTCATTGTGCTGTGGCAAGCCTGCTCTGGTGATTCTGTCTCTGTCTCTGTGCCCGTCTGTCTCTGTGTTCTGTCTGTCTGTCTGTTTGTCTGTCTGTCTCTCTCCCCCCCTCTCTGTGTGTGTGTGTGTGTGTGTGTGTGTGTGTGTGTGTGTAGGTGTGCAAGGTACCACTTTGGGCCATCTGCCCCTTTTTGTAATTGTTCTTTACATGCAGGATTAGAAAGACCTGTGTCAAGATTCTATTTCTGCTGGGCGAGGTCCCCCAATACATAGGATAAACAGTTATTTGATGGCTCATGTAAGAGGGTAGTGTAGAGCAAAACCAACCTTTTTTTCCTAAAAAAAAAAAAATCAGAAAATTAGGTCACCTGTTGTGGTCGCATAGCTTTGCTAGCCCTGACTAGCATGATTCTATGACATTTTAAGGACCCTCTCCACTATCAGAACTTCCAAGTTCTTGCTGCAACGGAAGAATCATATATGCTTACTGACCTTATACTTTTATTATAAATTGTATTCCAGAATCCATGAAAGGCCAGGCTGAGGACTAGTTTTGTGTGCACTCCAAAGCTCGTTTTTTAGACAATTCAAGGACACAAGTACAGTCTAGATCCTAAATGTTCCACAAAGACTCGTGTCCTGAGTGCTGGATTCCCAGCCTGTGGCAGTATTAGGAGGTGGGAAGTAAACGGGGCCGGGTCGGAGGAAGCTTACTGTCATCGAGGTGATACCCGTTAGTAGATATTGGAAGTATTCAATTCTTGCTTTCTCTGTTCCCAGCTGCCACGAGGTGAGCAGCTTTGTTCCACCTCATACTTTGACAAGATGCTCACCACAGGCTCGGAGATGGATCCATTCAGCACACATGAAAATGCACATGTGTGTGCACGTGAGTGTGTGTGTTCGAATGTGTGTGTGTGTGTATGTGTGTGTGTTGTGCATTTCAAAGTGTCTTCATGAGTATGTGTGTTCATACATTTGAGAGTGTGTGTGTGAGTGTGCGTGAGAATGTATGTGGGCAAATATTTAAGAGTGTACGTGTGTGAATGTGTGTGAGTGTGCATACGAGAGTATGTGTGAGAGTGTGTATGAATATCTGTGCATTTGAGAGTGTGTGTGAGAATGTGTGTGCAAGCATTCAAGAGTGTATATGTGTTTGAGTGTGTATGAGAGTGTGTGTGTGTGAGTGCATGCAAGAGTGTGTGTGAGTGTGTCTGCAAGAGTATGTGTGAGAGTGCATGTGACCGTGTGATTGTGTGGGCATTTGAGAGTGTGTATGAGAGTGTATATGTATGAATGTGTGTACATTCGAGAATGTGTTTGTGAGTGTGAGTGTGTGTGTGTTCAAACACAATATTAAGAGGTAATGCTTTGTTCTAATCTTCATTTTGGTGTCTTCTTTTCTTTTTGCTTATCTTCATATGCCTCATTTCAAGTTATATTTATATATATGACCTAACCAACTTTAGATCCCAGTGGAGAAATAGACCGTGAGTATAATCTCTACACTATAAAAAATAAAGGTGAGGTATAATATTGTCAAGGCAAGAGGAAGCTAGGCGCTCTGGGGACTGTGGGGAATAATAATAACGTAAGTGAAGAATATCCATCACCTCCCCTAGGCATCTCCCGTGCAAATGATAACTGTTGAGCGTCTACAACACAGGGTTGTCATGGGTTTGTGATTGTGAATTGTGGGTTATTAGTTTGCCGTCTTTTACTCTGGGGTACAATTAGCCCCGTTTCATGGGAAAGGAAAATCTCAGCTTTCCTTTTGTAGTACTTCCTCCTCGTTCCTCAGGAAGCTCAAGGTCATCTGAAAATTAGAGATTTCAGGCTTCCCAAATACCTACAATGAAACCACAGTATTTACAGTGGAAGGTTAGAACACCAACCTCAGGAGACATGCTGGGCTTTGAAAGTGACGGGCTCCTCCCAGGGCTGCATGAATTTCCCCCCAGGAGCATACCGGGGGACTTAATTCTGGAATATTTTATAGGTGCTTGCACAGCCAGAGAGCACTTTATTTCATTGCATAAATAACCAAGATCTTTTGTACGTTCCTTTATTTCTCCCTTTGAGCTGCAAGAATGGTGGCAGATCTGAGGTTCTCGCACATATACCTGACATAAATGTGTACCAAAGAACGGGGAGTAATAAGGACTAACGTTTATAGACCTCTCTCATTAAAACTCACCTTCAGAAACCGCTGCTGCTCCCTTCTTATAATCCAATGATGCCTGGTAACCACCTAACCATTTTTAATATTCCCCAGACTCCACTGAACTATGCTGCAGCTCAGACAGCGTCTAGCTAGTCAGAAAACAGTCTGCCGTCATATTTAAAAGCTGTTATTGGGATGGGTTTTACAGGCACTGGGCTAGGACAATTCAGAAACAATTGCTTATGTGATAGTTGGAGGATTTGTCCCTGTCAAACAGTTAATATTGCTTTAATACATGAAGTAGGCTGTATAAGACAGCAATAATGAAAAATGTCAGGAAAGACAATATCAATTGTTATTCAACATCCACATCAAAGATTACTTTTTTGTCAGTAGCTTTCAGAAAATGTATTTTCCATCAGATCTGATTGCGTTCCCCTTTGAAGTGCTCCGCCCTCCCGGTAGATTTAATGTGACATCTAGGCACTTTTTAGTCCCTGGGCCTCTGAGGCGATTCAGAGAGGCACAACAAGCCATCACAGGTTTATCCTCAAAGGCCGACACTGTCTGTCTGATTTATTGTAACTTTAAGAATCATCTCCAGCAAAGCATGAGCCCTGCTACCCATCCACAGCGTCAGACTTTTATCAATTCATTTGTATGCAGCCAGTGCCTCTTGGAACCGAGAGCCCTATAGCCACTCATGGAAAATGCATTACCTGCGACTAATCCTTTTTATCTTTAAAGTCTGTATTTTTTATGTATAAGTCATTTTGGGTTATCATAAAATATACATAATTCTCCCTCCCCCAACTAGAAAAAAAAAGGCAAAATGGAAAGAGAATATATAATAAGTTATGAGTTTGTGGTGTCCTTATCAGCCAGGATTCTAAATAAACAGCTCTCTTTATGTAAACACCCAGGATATAAAGCCAGGATTACTTTCAATGGGAAATAGGAATGCTTCCTTTTTTTTTTTTTCCTTTTAGGTTTCAAAGTGAAACAGGGAGATTAATCATTGAAAACACGCTCGCTCAGCCCTCCTTTTCTGGTGTGTTTGCTGCCGAGGGGCGGCGGAGCTGCTGGTCGGAGTGGGGTGGGGGTGGGGCCGGGGCTGGCAGTCATTCTGTTTCACAGGTTTGACAAACTGTTCACTCTCCAATGTTTCCCAAGCCATTCGTGAAATGGCCTTAATTAAGAGTGCTAGAAGCCTGCGTCCTGTACAACGTCTTCTCCAGCCCCACCCTGGTGTCGTTCTGCTGTCTGACCTTCCTGGGCCCTGTGCGCCTGTGCCCGGCATCCCAAGTGTTAGCTTGCTGTTTTGTGTCTTGTGCCATTAACGGTTCTAGGCATTTTGATTCTGCTAAGGTCTGGGTCTTCATAAGCATGGGTAACTCTTCTCTTTTAGACTGAATACAAATGCTGACAGGCTTGTGCCCTCATCTAATTAAACTTCCTGCCTGCAGACCTGGTTCTGGTGTGCCTGCTAGGGACCATCTATGTTTACCGGCTCACCACACATGTGTCTGACAGCTTTCTGGCCACGACACTGGAGTAATATGTTTCACAGAATGCAAAATATTTACTATTGTACCCTTTTCAGAAATGAGCCTCCTCCCTGCCCTGGAACCAAATTGTAAATTTAAATGAATGGAGTTAGTTAGTCCAATCTGACATTTATTTCACATACAGAGTGCAGAGTGTTTTGGGGATGGTCAAAATGGTCTTGGGTGTGTTGCCACAGCTGGTAAAGACTTCTGAGTGGGGATTGACTGTGGATAGAGTTAAACAGCTGCTTTTTTTTTTAAAAAGTACTTTTGACTTTTATGACATAATATAGTAGACATTGTTTAGAATCTACCCAGTTTCAAAATCAACCAACCAGGTACCCCAGAGCTCCCAGGGACTAAACCACCAACCAAAGAACACACATGAACCAACCCATGGCTCCAGCTGCATATGTAGCAGAGGATGGCCTTGTTGGACATCAATGGGAGGAAAGGTCCTTAGTCCTGTGAAGGCTCGATGCCCCAGTGTAAGGGAATGCCAGGGTGCGGATGTGGGAGAGAGTGGGTGGGTGAGTGGGGGAGTACTCTTATAGAAGCAGGGGGCGGGAGGATAGCATGGGGGATTCCAGAGGGGAAACCAGGAAGGGGGATAATATTTGAAATGTAGATAAAGAAAATATCCACTAAGTAAAAAAAAAGAAAAAAGAAAAAAGAAAGGAAAAGAATCTGTTCAGTTTCTAGGGATACTGTTTTTCCTCTGTCTGGACTCTACTAGGTCTTTCTGTGGAAACAGAAAGGTAGGTTTTAGGATAGCATCCAATCATATGAGTTTACAAATCGACTTAATGTTTTTTTTTTTTTTAAATAAACTCAGTGTCAGGTAACATCTATATTCTTTACAAAGTTCAGCAAAAGGTGTGGTTTCTTTTATACATCTGAACAATGCAGTACTCCCAGGTCACCCTCTGTAAAGATTAAAGGGACAGGCCAAAGGCTTATACACCACAGTCAAACTCTGGGTCTGTAGGGAAGAGAGCTAGAAGATGTTATGTTTGCATGTGTTCTCCAGATGTGCTTGCTGGCAACAGTGTTAGGAGGTGATGGCTTTACCCTCATAGGTAGATCACTGCCAATCATAAAAAAGCTGATGGCCAGGGCTTTATCTCACTGGTCTGAGATGCATTTGATTCTATACTCACTTATGAGAAAAGGGGCTTAAGGATGTGGGTGTGATCTCTCGTTCCCTTAGCTTTTCTATGTCGTTATATAGCAGGGAGGCCCTCACTTGGAGGCCCCTTTATCTTGGACTTCAGACAGTAGAACTGACACAAATGAACCTAGCCCATGATGCTCTGTTAGAGCCACATGAAATGGACTGAGCTAGAGGGACAGATGGTCTATAGGATCGCTGCCCTCTCTCCTTCCAGGCCTAGTCAGGCTTCACTGTTTCTTCCCTAATAGAAAGAGAAGACAGAGAAGCATGACCCTTAGCCGAAGAGGGATTTTTAACTCGAGAAGTTGCAGTCATTCCATGTCCCCCCATTATTTTTATATGCAGCTCATCTTCTGGGAAATTATCTCAGAGATCTTGCCAGAACTTGCTTAGAGATAATAGGCTGAGTGTCAGTCTTCTGTTTTCCTTGAGAAAAGGAAAAAAAATCATTTTGAAATAATGTCAGAAGATGTTAAAGAGTTTTGAAGGCTTTCCGATGCAGCCCCATGTGCTACTTCAGCAACTGAACGCATAGAGGCTGCTGCAGTCACGGTAGCATTCTGTGATACCATGATGCATTGGAAGCTCAGACTCTTGCTTTGATCTCTCTGATTGTGGTGCATTCTCCGAATTCCCACCACACTGTCTTACTTGAATTTGTTCATGCCAGGTCTTTCCTCATGATGGCCTTTCTGTCTGGACTTCACTTGCCGTAATAATTTGACTGTGCCTCCTGATGATCCTCTGTTAGACCTTATTACTCTGTATGTTCATGGTATGTGGGTGTGGTCTTAGCGAGGTTTCTCAGTTTAGATGAGGTCACAGGGTGGGGTATCCATTGTAGGATTAATCGCTCTACAAGAACAACCTGAGCATGCCTCTTGCAATCTGATGCTCTCACAGTGATACAGAAAGGTCCTCAGCAGATACGAGCATCATGCTTTTGGGTTTCCCGGTCTCTAGAGCTGTAAAACAAATGAGCTTCTATTTCCAAACTACCCAGCGTGTGCTATTCTGTTAAAGCAGCAGAGAGCAGACTTAGACAACCAGCCCACCAGCTCCTCTTTCCAAAGGCCTCATCCATCTGGAAACTCGAGCAGATGTTTGACCTCGCTGCTGTTGCCTACAGCACTGTAGGTACTCTGCCATCGCATTTCTTAAATCGCATTGCTGAATTTTTAACCTGAGTTCCTGGAGGGTGGGAACTATGGCTGAAACTGACCTCTCTATGTCCCACACTTCGGATGGCAATTTACACGAGGGAGTGTTGAACGAATGTCCATTAAAAAATAGGGGGTTGTAGATCCTTTCGTGTCTGCCTCCTTCTGCAAATCTGACCAGCCTGTGCCACCAGAACGTGCAGAGTCAACTCAGCAGGGTTCACAGGGGCTCACATAGATTGAGAGGGGTAATCAGGGAGCCTGTATGGGTCCGAGCTAGGCCTTCTGCACACATGCTACAGTTGTCTACCTTGGTGTTCTGGGACTCCTAACAGTAGGAGTAGGGGTTGTCTCTGAGTCTTTTGCCTGCTCCTGGGACCCTTTACCTCCTACTGGGTTGCCTCATTCAGCCTTGAAATGAGGGCCTTGTCTTACTGTAACTTGTTCTGCCAGGGTTTGTTGATGTCCCTGGGAGGCCTGCTCTTTTCTGAAGGGAAATGGAGGAGCAATGGATCTGGGGGAGAGGGGAGGTGGGAGGCAGATACTGAGAGGAATTCAGGGAGGTGAAACTATGGTCAGGATGTACTGGATGAGAGAAGAAGAAATAAAAGACGAAAAAGAAAAAAATGGAATGATGTTTGCTGTGAGTGCTTATAATCCCATTTTGGAGGCAGATACACATGGACCTAGGAGTTTCCTGGCTGAAAAGACGAGCTATGGTTCAGAGAGAAACAGTGTTCCAGAGGGATAAAGTGTACAATGGAAGAGGAAGACACCAGACCACCTCCTCTGGCCTTCAGGTGCAGGTGTGTGAGTCAACGAATCTACCCACACATGTGTACATATACCACACACACACACACACACACACACACACACACCAGAACAAAGGGAAATAGCACAAAATGTAATGCTGTAATTCTAAACCAGAAAGTAACTTGGGGAACATCTCTTCCAAGCTCATGGACTTCAGGACTTTAGACAGTGCTTCATGTATCTCCCAGGCTGCAACTGCCTTCTATAGAGCTGGCCATTAAGGGAAAAGGACCAGGGACAGCTCTGTAAACTTCAGTTTCTTTTGTACCTTCTACTGACAGCAAAGCAAAGCACAGTGTAGATTATTTGCATGGACTCCACATTGGGAGGGGTTGAACTTTTATATACGTGTACAGTGAAGATTGTTGCTGGGGCTCAGCTACTTGGGCTCAGCCCCACCTCCTCTTCACCCAGTCCCAGATCAGGGCAAGGTTCCCCCCAGAACCAATGCTTGCGTCTCTAATTTTTTTCTTCTTTCAAAGACACTCAATAGCCTAGAGCAGTGGTTCCCAACCTTCCTAACGCTGTGACCCTTTACTGCAGTTTCTCATGTTGTGGTGACCCCCCATCATAGAATTATTTTTGTTGCTGCTTTATAATTATAATTTTGCTACTGGGATGAATTGTAATCTGATATGTAACCTCTACAAAGAGGTCATTTGACTCCCAGGAGGTTGTGACTCCCAGGTTGGGAACCACTGGCTTAGAGCCTTGTGTTGGCATTTTCATTTTGTTCAGAAAAGTACATGCCAATTTCTTCTTCTTCTCCTTTTTTGTTTTTCTCCTCTCCTTTCTTCCCTCCCTGCTGTCTGTCTTTTGAAGGTGTTCAGGTTGGATTTCAACTCTGTATCTTCTTACCTTAGCTTTCAGAATGCTGGGATTATGGGTGTGTGCACCACCAAACCCAACTCAAATATGGAAGAGAATCAGGGCTGAGGCCAGAAACATGGACAAAAGAAATGACAGAGGGAGTTGAATCTACGGATGAGAGTAACTCGGCCACAGTTGCTGTCACTTGCCATGAGGTTAGTGGCTCTGACTCCATCTAGTCTCAGTGGTATTCAAGTCTCTCTCTCTCTCTCTCTCTCTCTCTCTCTTCCCCCTTTTCTCTGCCTCTAGCATAGCTTTGTTCCTCTCGTGGATAAGTTTGCTTAGGCCTAGGATTTTTGTATTTCCCTCACCCCTGGCTGGTTGTACCTTCTGACTCTTTATCTGTAGGGGTTAGAGCACTTCTCAGTGTGAAAGTGGCTCTATAGTATGGGACACAAGAAAAGAGCTTGATCTCAAGTCTGGAAGATGGCTGGCAGTGGCCTAAGATGAGGGAAGGTACCACAGACTTCCCCTTGGTCTATTGGCTGATGCTGCTTCTCAAGGGAGTGCTTGAGGATGCTCTGAGCTAGGCATGGTCTAAGCCCTGTTCATAGCAGAAAAAAGCACAAAGGTAGATGGATAGATGGCCCATGTTCTAGTTACAGCTTTTCCCTAGCTATCTATGGGGCCCTTGTCAGTTACTTTACCTTTCTAGGTCACCCTGCCTTTATCTGAGGGGGGAAAATATGGACTAAATGTTCAATAGAGCTATTTATTTTCCCTCCTTCCCTCCCTCCCTTTCTTCTCCCCTCCCCATTCCTTCTTCCCTTCTTCCCCCATTCTTTCCTTCTTTCTTTGCTGTATGCCAGTACATGTACATCTGGCTGTGGTCACGGATGCACAGATACCTGTATGTGCTTGTGGAGGACATCAGCAGTCCTTTTCTACGATTCTCTGCTTTACTCCCTATCTCATAGAACCCAAAGCTGGGCTGGAGGCACAAGATACTCTTGTCTCTGTGGCATCCAGTGCTGGGATTCAACATGGTCAGCCAGACTCTTTATTTGGGGCCTTGAACTCCAGTTCAAGTTCTTTTACCTGCTTAGCAATCTATGTAGCCCTATGGGGTAGATGGCTTCTGAAGTGCTTTCTAGGTCTAGTGAGTTTTAATTCTTTGAATTGTGTTAGCATCTTAAAGGCATTAGAACAATCACATATTGTTAAGTATTTAGGCAGTGTTTAGAACAGGCGTATGAAATAAAAGGCCACCTTTAACTTCTGTGTCTGGGTGCAATTATTTATCTGGAAAAAAAAAGGGCAAACTCTGAGACACTTTCTGAAGAGCAGATTTTATTTCCCTTGCAATGGCCCTTAAATGCTACACTTGTTACATCTGAGTGCTAATTACTGGAGATTAATTAGTCAGTATGAATGTACTTCTGTGGCAGCCCTCTCCCCTCCCCCCACCAGTTACTGAACTGTACTTGATCTGATCTGTGCTACCTGCAGATTCTCTGCAGAGATCTTGGGAGGGGGACCCTTCTGGTGAGCCTTTTGACAATTCTGCAGTCCTGCTTTAGGAAGAACAACTATCAAAGGCAGTCACTTTGAAAATAATTAAATGGAAAATATACTTAACTCCAAGAATGAAGATTGTCTGGGTATCACCCCATGGAGCCGAGCTACTTTTGATGGCTAAAGGTCGGTAATGGGAAGTGATGCTTGTTGGTCTCTATCTGCCTCTGTGAGAGCCCTGAGGTCTAAACCTGGGTGGTACAATCCTCGCCACTTCTCTGCTTCTATCTTGGCCCTCAGAAGACACCTTCAGTAGGGATGTTGTGAGATTTAATCAATTATTATCTAAGGATGGAGAGATCCTGGGATGAAAGGCGAGAAGATAAAAGCCAAGTCTAGCAGCATTATCCTCACTTTCCTATGCTCCTCTTCTATTAGTGACACGGGGTGACAGCTGAAGTGTGCTTTGGTGCATGTTACAAAATAGAAAGAAGCCAGGAAATGGTAGTAATCTCAAAACCAAGTCCTTGTTCTTCTTTGTAACCCACACACAGTAGATTGGCTGGTGTTCATGCCTCATTTATCTCTTTCTATAGGGTTGTCCTTTGTGTCCAATTTTCCCTTATTAATGAATCTCCCCTTTTGTCCTGTACAGTCTGGGAGGATGACATTTATACAAGGTAATCGTTTTCATGCATTACCACAAGGATTATTTATTCGTGGTTATGCAGCAAAAGTATGCGTATCTATCACCGACATTGGATCTAGAGGGGCTGCTATTTCCTTAGCAAAATTATTTGCTGATTAGTTTTTTCCCCTGGTCTTTAGATTTATGGGTTAGGGGGGAAAAGGCCCATAAAACCCCTAGACATTGGGAAGGAGAGCTCTCATGGCAGGATGCTAAGCTCCTCTGACTTCTGTGTTCTGTGAGAAGAGACTTCAATCAAAACCTTGTTTTCAGATCTAGAGGCTTAAAAAGAAAGTTTTCTGTATGGTCAGGAATAGAGGGGCATGGGGAGCTCCCCAATCAACTCTAAAATGACCTGAATTGATGCCGAGATTAGACTGGTTTCTCTTTGTATAATCCCAGAGCTCTGTAAGTTAGGAAGTGGACCTGAATCTCAGTATAGACATGTGTGCAAGAAGCAAATTTCCCAATTTTTAAGTTCAACTTTATATTACTCTGACAGGATGAAATATTGTTTAAATTTCAAGTATTTCCTTTCTTTACCTAGGACTGTGGCTAAGTCCCAGGACTTAGTATCTGTCAAGATAATAAAGGTCCTGTCTTAGTTTCTACTGCCCATTTACACAGATGCTCTTTTAGAATCTGTGGTCCATTCACATCTCAGTGATAGACCAGCATCTCAGCAAGGATGCCACCACATGGATCGACCTACTAGGATGTGGAAAATAGGAAGCAGGAACATCTCCTGGAACCTGAATCTTTATCTCCTTTCCCCATTAAAGCTAGAGAAAGGATTCAACCTTCAAGTTAATTTTTTTTCTTATCTTTTGAATCATCCCCAAATCTTCTCTATTCCGTATGAGGGCTCTTATATTTAGCTGTGGGTCACGAGACATTGGCAAGTACAGTTTGTTATCTATATATTTGTCTTTTCTGCTGAATAAAAGCTATTCATTGGACTTGCTAGAGAAAGGACAAGAGGGGACAAGAGTTGATAATAGAAGGTGGGAAATACCCTTATCATTTGACATCACTTTCCCCAGTTTTGAATAAGGGCTTTGAATAACAGAAGGGAAGGCCCGTCTTCAGACTCACAGGTAGCAGGGAGGACACAGTGAGATTTGGAGGGAGGATAGAAGAGAAGCTATGGATGCCAGTTAGTTTGGGAGTTATATGCTACAGGGGCTTTAGAAGGAAATTGTGAGAGATAATGAAAGTCTTGATTCTAAAATGTCACTGATGACCCAGTGTGCCATTTCTATAGAATTTTAATGTTAAACGATAGATTCAACGCCAGAATTAAAAAAAATATAGTTGTAGGACTCGGCATGTAGTTCTGTGGTAGAGTGCATGCTGAAGAGTGCAAGGCTCTGGCTCAATCCTCAGCGTAGAAAGGAAAGAGTGATTGCTGTACCATATGGTGTGACTTGTGAGATGGAACATTAAAGCACTATGTAGCCACACTGAGAAACCTTACCTAATTGTGTATTAAAAGATAAAACAAAGTGCCAACCACAGCTTACTGGGAAAACCCAGGACCCCAAACTTGTTGAGAATGCTTTTTACAGAATGGAGTTTGAACAGCTACTCACTAATCATCTGCAATTGTCTAGGCAATGAGGCAAATGGAAAGACATTAAGAAGCCAACAGTGAATCAGCAACTCATATGGCAGTAGGAAATAAGGTATAGATTTGGTGGGGACGTTTTCCAGGCCTTGAGATCATGGGAAGTGGCACGGTACAAGCTGTGAATTGGTATCAACCGTCCAAGGCCCTGGAGAGGAGAGATGCTGGAGCTGTAAGAGATAGGCATGGGAGTGGAACCTGGCGGCTGGAGAGGTGGCTGAGTAAAGGTGACAAATTGAATTTGGACATGAATACTGTCAACCAATATATCCATCAAGCAGGTGGAAAGGTTCTGAGGACTGTTAGGGGACAGGGATAGGGCTAAAGCTGCATCAGAATTAATAATTGAGGTCATGGAATTGTGGAAGGGGGAGAAAGCAGGCAGAGGCAGGTGGCCATGACTTGTACACAGTATGGAGATATCTGGAGCCTTATGTTAACTTGACTATGAGGATATAATCAAGTCAGGTGATAGGTGGGAGATGATGAGGCTTACCAATGGGGATGGAAGACGGAAGCTCTGAGGACCAAGAAACTTTGCTCTTAGGGGGAACTGGTTAGCGATGATATCAAACATTAATCAATCACGCTGTTTACCTTCAATGTTGTTGCAAGAGTCTTAGTCCTGGGAACCTAACGTTTCAGTGGCTGGCTCATTGGAAGGGCATATGATGGAAAACGCATAATCTGCATTTATCCTGAGAAACTTTCATAAGCTCAAGGAGGCCTAATTTAGTACTAGGAACGTGATTAATTTTCAGCTAAAATCTACTATTCACATTTTCAAGACATCCAACTCCAGTTTTCTGACTAACTAGAAACCCACTTTAATTACACATCGTTCCCCCAAAGCAAATTAAAAATGTAAAACTTAACATATTAGGTTTTCAACAATAGGAAAATATATTAAAGCAGCATGGATCTTTCAAAGTAGATATATTTCATTCGCCTTTATATCCTCCAAACCTTTCATGATTCTTAACAAATAATACAAATTCTATAAACATGCGGAGGATGTACTGTGTAGGTTAAGGCATAATTTGAATTTCAAATGAATTTAAATTTCTGACAATTGTCAAGTAAGAACATTTCTCTAGTCGATACTATCATTTTTCAAAAGTAGAACCAAACCCTTTGCATCCATGTCCAGTTGGGCTTGATGGTTTGTTGTGGTAGCTCCATGAAGATAGCCTCGAACATCCTGAAGTACTTGTTTCTGTTTTATTAGTCTGCTCTCAGGTTCACAGTGATGAGCCGGAAGAGACCTCTGAGGTGCCAGCAATGAACCGACGCTCTATCCTCTTAGAGCCTCTGTTTGCTGTGATCTGTAAAACGGAGCTCGTCACTCATTTGCATGAGAGTAAGCAAGGAGGACTCTCTGACATAGCATGTAAAAGACAGGCATTGTGCTGAGAATAGTGCACATGTGTAAATAAAATGAGTTTTGTGTTTTGTGGTGCTGGGGATGGAATCAGGGTCTTGCCTATAGGCGTTCTCCAGCTGAGCTACGTCCTCAGTGCAAGTGTAGATTTGATTTGAAAGAATACATCTCTCAAAAAATATATCTTTAAAAGATTTATTTTATTATTTAGAAATTATATGTTTTTATAGTTTTATTATGTAATAATAGGAAATCATGTCTTTTTTTAAAAAAATCACCTACCTGGACAAGCTGGCGTTTTCTGAGTAGAGGGAACACAATTGAGAAGATGCCTCTGTAAGCCTGCGGGGGAGTTTCTTGATTAGTGATTGATATGGAAGAGACCAGCTCCTTGTGGGCAGTGCCCTTCTAGGAAGGGATCCTGGGTTGTAAAGAAAGCAGGCTGAATAAGTCATGAGGAGCAAGCCAGTAGCCATGTTCTTCCATGGCTTTAACTTTTGTTCCTGCCTCCAGGTTCCTGCTATACCTTCTTGCTCTTACCTCCCTCAAAAATGGACTGTTTTCCTTGAAGCGTAAGGTTAAATAAACCCTTTCCTCCTCATGTGGCTTTTGGTCATGGTGTTTTCTTATAGTAACAGAAACCTTAATGAAGGCATTGTATGGGAGTGTGGCTCTGTAGGTATGCACATGTGAATGCAGGTATCTGTGGAGTCCAGAAGATCCCCTGGCATTGGAGTTAGAGGTGGTTGTGAGGCATACAAGGTGGTTGCTGGGAACTGAATTCAGGTTGTCTGCAAGAGCAGTATGCATTCTTAATTGCTGAGCTATCTCCAGTATCTAGAAGGCATATCTCTTTATCATATGTTTTCTAAAGAACACAAGCATATCATAAGTGACAGAGAATTAAAAAAAAATAATTGTTGTATCTATTTCTACCTGATTCTCATTTCTTCTTTATAATACATTGATATCGTAAGGTTTGGTGCTCCTAGGAAGAAACTGAATTTCTCCCAATGACCAAAATCTATTTTAGGCACTATGCCTCCACCTTATTGTCAAGGATTATATTGAATTTCATAGTGAATACATGGGCTTTATATAATTTATGGTGGCTGGGTTACAACTTGTTAGAATTGGATGAAAATAAAGTATCTTAGGGCTTGAGAGATGGCTTAATGAATATAAGCTTGTTCTTTTAGAGGACCCAAGTTCAGTTCCTAGCATCAACAATGGGTGGTTTACAAGGCACCATAACTCCAAACTTCAGGGCATTTGACATTCTTTGTGGACTCTTATGTTTCCTTACACATGTGATGTATAATCCCCACCTCACATTGACTGACATTCACACATAAATAAAACAAATTTTTAGAGTGTGCGAGATAGCTAAATGGTAAGAAGCCCTTACTGTTCTTGTAGAGGATCTGGATTTGGTTCCAAGCAGCAACATCAGGTGGCTTACAGCTGGATGTAATTTCAATTCCAGGGGATCTGACATGCTCAGACATCCACTGGTATTGTGCATAAGAGGTACATGTAAAATCGCGAAGGCAGACACATATACTTAAAAATATCTTCTAAAAGGCTATTATATATTGAGATTGTATGTAACTCATGTCTTGGACAAAGCCAGCTCTTTATGATAGATTATTTTTCATTTTATAAGTAATTTCACAGAATCATGTTCAACTGAAACATCCTTAAGCAACTTACTATGTTTGTTTTGGTTTTACCTTACAATTAAATTTTATATATTGATTTTGCAAGGTATAGACCCCGAACTTTAAACAAATTATTTTGGTGCCATTTCACATTAATTTTGCACTGGCATTGGGAAGGTAAATGATTATTTGTTTACTTGCTGGTCATAACTGAAGCATATCCTGAGGATTGCTATGTAGGTAAAATGCTCTAGGGTCTTTAAATGAGTTGATAGATGTCTGAATAAAGCGTTTTTAATTATGAAAACACTATTTCTGTTTAATATTTGCTCAGCGACAAACCAAGGGTTTGGATACCGAATTCAAATCTGTCTTTGATGTTCAATAGCGTGAGCCTGGGCCCCAAGTTAAGGCTCTGTTAGTTTTTCAAGCATTGCTTTGCTAGTAGAGACTGAGCATCTGTTGTAACTGGCTTCTGCCTCTGTTTGCTCCATCAGAATCCATACCATACTTGTTGGTGATACTCTTGGTTACACTTACTGTGTTAGATAGCCTATTGTTGCTGTGACAGAATCACCAATGGAAACGACTTTAGCAAGGAGAGATTTGTATTGGCTCATGGTTTCAGAGGTCTCATTCTATCATGGTGGATGGGGAGAGTGCTTCTAGAAAGAATTAACTAAGCAAGTGTGGGCAGAACTAACCAAACAAGTGAGATGTCTATAAAGTTGGGACCATGGAAAGTGCTTCTAGTAAAGAAACTAGTTCTAATGAAAACTAAAAAAGTCAACTACTTTGCATCAGGACAGTGAAAGAGGTTTCTTGAGTCTATCTCAGAAATTTGCAGTCCTATCTATAATGGGTTCAGGAGTGTCAATGGTTTTCACTCCTTTGAAAGATTTGATATTGTTGTTCACCCTGTTCACATAGGACCACCTAAGGAAATGGTTGGGGTTCTAGTTTATCTACTGCTAAAATGGTGATAATTTTTACTATTAGAAAGATTATTATTATATAGAATATTTATTATTTTCCTTTGCAAATAGTAGGTGCTTATGGAATTGCTAGGTCTCATCTCCATTCCTTCCAGTTTCTTTGCACTATCAAGAATTCATATCATTTCTTATCCTAAGAACCATAGGACGCTAAGATCTCAGAGCCAAAAGAAAATGATGGGCATCGTGTACAACAGTTCCAGGCTCAAAGATCTACCTTGTTGGCATCTGAGCTGATATGGTTAGACTGACCAGTCAGTAAGCCCCAGTGGTCTTCCTTTATCATCCTCCTCCATGCTGGATATATAGCTATGTGCTACCATGGATAACCTTTAAAATTATTTTCATTTCATGTGTATTAGCATGTTGTATGTATGTATGTATGTGTATCACATATATGTCTGGTGTCTTTGGGAGGTTGATGAGTATGTTGATTCCCTTGGAGTCACAGATGATTTTGAACCACCAGGTGAATGCTCAGGATGGAATTCAGATCCTTTGCAAGAACAGCAAGTGGTCTTAACCACTGAGTCTTCTCTCCATCTTCCTTCAACTTAAAATATGAATTTATTAACTTTATTCAAAACACATGTTATAGGATGCTGTTTCTGTGCAGATCTCTTTCCTGCTGTAATTCATTCTATACCTTTATCACAAAGCCACTCCTTTACGTTCATCAAGAGAGTGTCTTGTCCTCCAAAGCTTCCTACATGCCCCTCTCTGCCCAGAGTATGATAATTGAGTTTTTGAATATTTTTCTTTAACAAAAGAGATCTATAAACCTTATCATTCCCATACTACCCAGCATGAGGGTCTGCAATAACTGTTGACTGGAATAATTTTGCCTATATATTGGGTAACAAGCAAATAACCAGAGGTAGCAAATCACCTCTGTGTTAGTTGATTTTACATTACTATAATGTATTCTTTGAGTTCAGATACTTTATAAAGAAAAGAAGGTTTACCTAGCCTTTGGTGTTTTGAATCTGAAAATCTAAGTTGCATCTTTCTACCTGTGTAATATTTTGTGTTCCTCTGCTGTATCACATGATGGCAGATAGCATCTTGGTGTGACATCCTGGCCAAAGCATGTGAGATGGTCAGGGCCTAGTCTTGCTTGCTTAAAGCACCCCTCCTGGGAACTAACTAGAGGCCCATCAGAACTACACTAATCCCTTCTGAGTCCAGTGTTCCCTATGACCTAGTTACTTTGCACTCAGCCCCATCTTTGAACCTCAATGTATTGGAAACCAAGCTTCTACGCATGAGTCTTTGGGGGAACCAAACCATGGCAACCCCTTGATTATATACCATACATGATTAGCTACTTTATTAGCACTGACCTATTTGTCTTATTTTCTTGTGTCTAGATCCGTGGCTCTCAACCTTCCTTATGCTGTGACCTTTAATTTTTATGGTGACCCCCTCAAACATAAAATTCTTTTTGTTCCTACTTCATAACTGTAATGTTGCTACTGTTATGAATAGTAATGTAAATATTTTTCAAGGTAGAGGTTTGCCAAAGGGGTCATGACCTGTGGGTTGAGAGACACTGATCAAGATCCTCTGCATTTGTTTTCTGTGCTGTTTCTCTTGTCTCCATCATGGCTGTCCTATAAGGAGATGATGGACTATCCTCACCAAGGCCAGAGGTAACAGTGGCACTGTCAAAAATATATTCTTCATCTGGATTCAGATGTATGTCAGCTAATGTGGACTTAGGGGGATGCTGAACTTTTAAGCGAGGAAAGCCAGTGAGGATGAAGGGAGGTGGTGGGGTAAGCCCTATCAGGCTGTCACCTGGGATGCTGCCTGAGAATGGCTGTGAATGGAAAACTCTTGTCGCTTGAAGGGGGAAACTGCAGGCAGCAGCAGGCGCCTTTATTCAGTGTCCTTCACAGTGTCCAATGTCCGCAGAGCGGTTGACCTCAGAGGGGCTCCATGGTGTGCCTGAGTCTCTCTAGTTTGTTGTTCCTATTTGCACTTGACTTTGTGGATTCCTCTTGGGTAAGGAGTTTTGAGAGGACCAAAAAAAAGGCTTGTACCCCAGAGACACCCAGAGGTGGCCTCTCAGGCAGTTTTCAACCCTCTGTTGTTTTCCTTGTAGGGGGAAAATTTCTTCTCCCTCTGAACATCTGGGTTCTGTGACGGAGGCACGCTTAGGTTTGGCAGCTTGAACTTTTAAAAATAATAATTACGCAGGGAACAGTCTCTCGGGTCTGTGGAAAGACTGGGAAATGTAGAGTTACTTCTGGAGCTTTTTAAAAGCTAAGCTTTCTCAAAGTGCTGTTTTTTAAACTATCATAAGTCAAATTTATCATGGGGATAATGTAATAAAGACAAATATTCAACCAATAATGAAAAGCTAAGTAAACGGGTCTGTTTAGGCTCTATTATATGCAGGGGAGTACATTAAGGCAGCTCTAAGAGACACTTTAATGGATTTAACATTAGCAATCAGACCTGGACTTGGTATAAATCAAACACCAGCACATTTCACCCCACTGCACACCCACTCATTCATTAGTACCATCAATGCGGATTATAAATATTAGCCAAGAAGCCTTCACTTCTTGAGATTCTTTCCACAGACACAGCAATAATTGAACAATAATGATGACAATTTTATTTTTATGAATCACTATGGCTTCCTTTTATTGATTTGCTCTTGGGCCTGGAGAACGCTTCCTCAGCCAGTATACAACAGGAAATGGTTATAGCATTATCAGATAGGCTGTAAAGATATAAATAAAGTAAAGGGGGGGTAGGAATGATGCTGGGGTTCAGCAAACTGCTGATAGAAGCAAGAATTGCTCTCTCCACTCCCAACAATAGGGCATCTTAAATGGCTTCCTCTCTCCCTCCTTTCGGCTTTCTCCTCAGTCAGTGCGAGGAAAATATTTCTAGGCTGTAAAAGTACATTAGCTTCGGAGCTGAGCATTTTGGGGTTCTTGGTAGCAGCTGAAGGAGAAGCAGTGAGATGGGAATAAATGAGCCTCTTTAGGCGGCACGCGGGAAAGAGGGCGGAATCCCATGGGAACACGGCCTTTTGCTGCTGTAGCTCTTTGTTGCTAAGATGCTCATGTCGAGCTTCTTAGGAACAAGGCAACGCAGCCTTCTGGAAATAGTCCCTCGAAGTCCGTGAGGAGGAGTGGATCTCACTCTGCCCACCCCTTCTCTGGAGCACACAGCAGTTAGCATTTTCTTTAGGCGATCCCTGCCCTTTGCCTCCCAGTGTGAACAAACTGAACATCTGGTGCATCGACCAGGAGGAAACAGATGTGGACCTGTACGCGAGCTTTCTCCCTTCTCAGCGACAGATCTCAGGGCTCGTTTCACACCCTTACCATCCCATCACCAGGGGAAAAAAAAAAATCAAAGTTTCTACATCCATTTCCTCATTGACTTTAGACCCTATCAAGCCTTTTAGGGAAAGGAGCAAGGTCAAATGCATCTTCCTGGGCCAGCAAACCCTCTTCAGACTCTATGCAGCAACAGAGATAAACCTGTTCCGTCATAGTGGAGTGGGATGTGTGTGTGTGTGTGTGTGTGTGTGTGTGTGTGTGTGCGTCTGTCTGTCTGTCTGTCTGTCTCTTTGTGTGTGTCTGTGCCAAATATACAGTAAAAGTATGAGCAAGTGATACCTAAGGTCTGTCCAGTGTATACATTTTGTTGCTTTGCCATTTGTGTCCATGGAATAATGGGGTACTGAGCTGCCCCCACAGGAGGGGGTTTGGCAGCCCAGGGCCTGCAGTGCTGTCTGCTGCACTCCTCAATACAGTTCATCATGCCACTCAGAGTCCATCTGTAAGACAAGGCAAGCCTGCTGGGTACTTGTCCTACCTACCATTCTATTGCTGTGAAGAGACACCATGGCCAAGGCGACTTAGGACAGAATGCATTTAACTGGGTACCTGCTTATAGTTTCAGAGTGTGAGTCTGTGACCACCATGGTGGGGGGCATGGTGGCAGGCAGGCAGGAGTGCTGCTGGAGGATAAGACGTAAGATTTCAGTGACTGCTCAAGTTGGGAATGGGAGAGGCACTGGGAATGGTGTGGACTTTGAAAACAAGACCATGTACCTTTCCCAAATAGCCCACCAATAGGAGACAAGCATTCAGTCATATGAGCCAACAGGGGCCTTCTTATTCAAACCACCATGGTACTATAATGAAATTCTTCAGAAAAGTAAGCTCTCTGTGTGTTTGAAACTGGGTCTCATGGAGCCCAGACTGGCCTGGATCACCTACGAAGCTGACAATGACCTGAAAGCTGTTTCGCCTGCTTCCATCCGGCCAAGTGCCGGGATTGATTACACGCTCATGTCCCATGCCCACAATAAGTTCTTTTGACTTAGATAATTAAACCATGGCTAAATTTAATACTTAATACACCCATAGATTTAAAGCAATATTTTAAAGAGTTTCAAGTTATTAGTCCAATATGACATCATGACAATGGGGAAAAACCTCAGACACAGCTGGAAATAGCTTGATTGTAGAGAGAGACCTGGGATTGGTTCCTGGCACGTAGATCAGGTGGCTCACAGCTGTCTGTTATGATAGCTCCGGGAGAGCTGGTGTCTTCTAGTCTCCCTGGGCACCTGAGTGGGCATGATAAATAAAACCTCAGCTAGGCATGCATGCACACATACATAAAAATAAAAACAAATGAAACTTTCCACAAGTTCAGTAGCAGGATTTTTAGTTCATGGAGAGAAGGCAGGCACAATGTTTTGCTTCATGGTTAAGTGGGAGATCTTATATCTTTGAAGGCAAAAGAAGTCACTCTGTAGGTCAAAAATTCCTTGGCAACCACAGGTTGTATTGGGTGTAATGTAACCCCAAGGCTGTGATGGTTTGTAAGGCTCCTTGGAGATCTGAATTCGAGGTGCTCCTTGGTTTCTGAAAGTAGCGACTGATGCTGTTGTTGGAGACTTTCAATGCGAAGAATCGAAATTCTTGTGCTAGAACATGCTGTCCTGCTTCCCAGTCGCATTTATACAGTACAAAAGAGGGCCGGGCACCATTCTGTCATGAATGAGCTAACTCATAGGTATACCAAATGCCTACTAGGAGGTGGGTGTTCTGCTAGGCTCTGAACAAATGACAGCAACGTAGGCTGTCCACAGGCTCCCATAGGCTCACACATTCTAAAAGACTCAGCTAAAATCTTTGCCTAAGGAACTTCAGACAGTGGTCAATGGTGGCTGGTGTTATGACAGTTCAGTTTGTGAGAGACAAAGGCACATTAATCCGAGTAACAAATATGGATTTCCTGTGTAAGAAGAATGATGCATTCAATCTCAGTTTTCAAAGACCACGATGGCGGCTGTGTGGGAGATCTGCTAACGTCTGATAGCACTTAGGGACGGCTCACTACTGGTGAGTTAGACTCTGTCTTTTTTTTGGGATGTCAGGTGGATTTTCAATCACTTAGAAGTTTAAGGGAAAGAACTGATTATAAGCATGAGAAGTGTTTCTCATTCTTTAAATGATTGTTAGGAATAACTTTGGGCAAAAGTGGAGTTCTAGAAATGAGTCTCCAGTTACAGAAATACAGTTTCATAGTTTATACTTCTGGATAGTTCTTGTGATTATCTAAGGGTGGAACTTCAATAAAGGGTGCCAAGAACTTCATTCCTCCAGCATTAGTGTGGGGCTCTGTCAGGCAACCATGCAAATACAGTGGTAGCCAATTGAAGCGCCCTGTGAGGAGCTTAGTGAACATGGTGCCTCGAACCTGGTGAGTGTTTGGTATACATTCTGAATGGGTAAAGTCAGGACTGTTAATAAAGGACAGTGGCTTCCTAGAAGACAGCAAAGGATAAGAACTAGGCCCAGAAGGTTTGTAAAAAGCAATGAACTCCCCAGATGATGTGGCTCCTGGTCTGACAGAGACCCTATGGTTCATGGAAGTGTATGTGGGTGCCTCCATAAAAAACTACTTGGGGACATACCTAACTTTAAGAAGCCTCTGGTTGTAATATCTGTCTAACATCGTAGTTCTTACCCTTCCTAAGGCAGTGATCCTTTAATAGAGTTCTTCATGTTATAGTGACCCTCCTCTAACATAAAGTTATTTCCTTGCTACTTCATAACTGTATTTTTGCTGCCATTGAAAATTGTAATTAAATATCTGATCTGAGAGCCCCAAAGGGGTCAGAACCCACAGGTAGAGAACCCCTGGTCTAAGGGGACTCAGGGCCTTTAATCTCATGGCAGTCTTGTGGTACTTGGTAGTGATCAGACCTTGATCAGACCTTGGTCTCTTAGTCATGTCCCTCTGTCCATTCCAGGAAGCTGCTGAGGGGTCAGGACTGGAGAACATGAAATGGGAGGGGGGAGACTATAAAATTTGGGGTACTCTAGTTGGAGAAGAGAATGACAGTGAGAAGAAATCCAGGGAATCTTGATCTTCTCCAGGCCAAACTTAAGTGACAAAACCAATTTCCTCTCCAGGTGACAGGTGCAGTAGTTTTATGAGGTAATATTCCAGGTTTCCTTGGTTGGATGTCAATATTGTCTGCTATAAGGTGAAGAATTAAATGTTGGTTTCAGAAATTTGTCGAGCCTAAAATTTGTCACACAATTTCCTGCCATCACACTGTACAGACCATGTGTCACTGGGGTCAGATGTCAAAGGACTTGTGGAGCAGGAGAAATGCTTTCTTGTTCATTCAGTTCTGGGGACTCCAAGAAAGAACCACTGTTCCCGAAGGTCCAGGAGAGATCTGAGGACTCTAAGAGGGGTCAAGAGCTGAGTTCCATAACAGTAAACCTGGAATGGGGAGGATGAAGAAACCTGTGAGGAACAGCGTGGAGTTATGGTGAACTGGCTTGCTGCGGGCAGGACTGAATGAGGTCTTGGAAGTGCATGGGGATTCCAGGGGCCTGATTATAAGAAGATTCAGTATTACACGGAGGCAATGTGGCACAAATAGGGTAACAGACCCAAGAAGATCTGAAAGAGTTGTAGTGGGCAGGGAATCTAGCAGGCATTAGGCTGTGCAGCTTCAGGGTGGACCTGGGGGCCAGGCTCTTGACAGCATGAGTTCATCAAATGCCTTGCACTGAGGGACCATTGGTCTGAGAAAAATCTCACCATGTTCAAGTCTCCAAGATGCTCATGAGTATATCTGTCTGTTTGTCTGTATATCCATCAGTCTGTCCTTTATGTCTTTAGCAAACTGCGTTTAGCATACTGTAAGTGGTAGACAGTCATGGATAATAAAAGAGAACTTCTTCAGTCAGGATCTTGCTTTTTTCTTTTTCTCTCATGCAAGAACATTTAATGTGAACTCTATCCTCTTAAGAAAATAGCAAGTGTACATTACACTGTGGTTGGTCTTCCTCACAGTGCTATGCAACAGCTCTCTAGGACTTACCTTCCATAACTCAGGCTCTGGCCATACTGAGCAGTGACTTTACATTCTCCTTCCTAGCCCAGCCCCTGGCAACTGCTATTCTACTCTAAGAGCCGGATATTATAGAACCTTCTTATTTGTATCAAAAATACAACTTCTTCGAAAGTTCCTGGAAAAACACCAGGAAAGCTGTTCAATAGGAGGAGAATCCACAATGTCCACCGTGGAATCCTGGGGTATCACCCTAGAAAATGCCTGTCTCTTGATCTCTTGTGTATACACTGCCTTAACATAGTAGTACTCGTCTTAGGGTTTTATCGCTCTGACAAGACTCCATGACCAAAAAGCAAGCTGGGAAGGAAAGGGTTTATTCAGCTTACAATTCTACAGCAATGTGCATCATTGAAGGAAGTTAGTGCAGGAATGAAAACAGGGTAGGAATCTGGACTCAGGCCCTGATGCAGATGCCGTGGAGGAGTGCTGCTTACGCACTTGCTCATTATGGCTCGCTCAACCTGCTTCTTTATACAACCCGGGACCACTGTCTCAAGAATGGCAACACCCACAATGGCCTGGACCTTCTCCCATAAATCACGTATTAAAACAATGCCTTTCAGCCAGATCTTATGGAGGCATTTCCTCAATTGAGGTTCCTTTCCTTTGCATAAATCTGTGTGTCAAGTGAACATAACACCAGCCAGCACAGTACTGGTTCTTAATAATGAATGAATGAATGAATGAATGAAATCCCATTTGGCTGCTTCATGGTTATGAAATGGTTGAAGCAGGTTCACATCTCTCATTCAGATTTCTCAGATTTCCCTTTTGCTATATCTCTTTTTAGGAGAATGGTAAAGCCTGTAGAGTCTTCGGCTTGCCAAATAGTTACCTAGTGCCACGATAAGGAAACGACAAATTGCCACAGACTCACTGCCTCTTCTGCCTGTAGATTGCGTTGATTGCATCTGGCCACCGAACACTGAGGAGCTCTCCTCAGTCAACAGTCTGTTGGCATTGGCTTCAGGCTGCAGGTTGGGTTCTAATGGCTTCTTGTGTGTTCATTTCTAGGCAGAGTTGAAGTAGCAACCACTGAGAACATCTCTTCCACTGGTGCATCTGTAGAAAGAAAAAGCCAGGCTTTCCACGTAGTGCATTTAAGCCCCGTGGTTCCCCATCTGTTAATATTCCATCAGCCAAAGAAGGATGCACAGCTCAATACAGAAGGATGGGAAGGAAAGGAAGGGAGGTGGCAAATACCTAACAATCTACTGATTAAACTCCTTGTTTCCCAAGCTGGCTTTGACTCAGGGAGCCTCAGTTAGAACTAGATCAGACACACATTTCTAAACCGATCTTCAAAAATGGGAAAAAGATGTTACCATCACGTCTTAGAGAGTAATCGGCAGGATGGTTGGGACTCAAGCAGCTTGGCTAGCACAGAACTTAGTAATCAAGCACCGATAAAATTCAGTAGTCATCACAGGGACTGTAAGGCGGCAGGTACACAGAGAAGCTCCCTGCCACTAGTGAATGGGCCCTGGAAGGATCAGATGTGTGCAGGCATGGACTCTTCATAGTCTGTTTGATTCCTGTTGTAGCTTCTGCTGGTCTGGTCCCTGTCCCAGATCCCTAACTCAACTTCTGCATCTCCCGATGCTGTCTCTCCTCTTGGCCCTGTTCCCCTCTCACTTCCCACAATTCTTTAGGGTTCATTGTGTGTACTTGACTATGTAAGCAAAGCAGTGACCTGAGGAGGGAAAGGCTCCTGGAGAGAGGTTCTTGGATACTTCAGATTTTTTCAGCACTTGTAATACTTTAAGGACACTGACAGGTTAGTGTGTGTATCTTAAATCCGAGTTCCTATAACACTCCTAGTGCCCTAATGAGGTGGCTGATTTCATTCTTTTTTTTTCAGCACATGGGGCCATTGTGGCCCAAGAAGATCAGATAAAGTGACCAAGATTATAAAACAGGTTTAGGGCAGAGTTGGGATTAGAACCCATAGACACCTGGTTCCACATTCATCCTCTTAACCACTAGGCACTTCTGTCTGTGAGGGATCTGTAATTTAGAAGCACATGAAGATACATAGTGTATTTTATTTTAAGCACTGAAAAAAAGATCACCACGTTTGGTGATACCCACTCCTCCCCACAGCATGGATCTAACAGAAGCCTTTCAGTGAAAGTAATAGTGTAAAAGTATTATTTTTATGGAGTTGTTAATTGTTTTATGGAGCAAGCTCATAAAAGTCACAGACCACAAAACATAATTACAAAATGCACTTGACATCAATTACAGGAAGTGTTGATCTCATTAATTCACATCTTGTCCAGAGCTGTAAATTATGGGAAGGAGGAGATGTATAGTCTTTGCTTCTCAGTGGCTAATCATATCTGCCCACACTGATCCATCACGGAGGCAGGGTTAAGCACGGATGCTCACAACACCCTCTGAGGAGTAGGAAGCGCACTGGTTCTTCTTTTTCCTTGGCACACCATATGTGTCTCATTTTTGAGCTGTGTTCTTGCACCTTTGTGATTCTTAAGGTGCCTTCCAGTGATCCCTGGGTGAAGACTCATTTCAAAGTTCTGGAGGTCCCAACTGTGCTCCTCCTAGTGCCCAGGTATTGCTTGACTTCTGTACCCATCATCTTGCAAGTATGTGGTGGAGTTTTCTGGATGCTTCAGCATGTGACATCATGACATATTTCAAGAAGCAGATAAGAGAATCAAGATCATAACAGAATTCATAAAATCATACAGCAATGACAACATTTGATTTCTTGTGGGAGGTATAGTTATTCCTATAAAATATTTTTCTGTTAATATGTAAAGGTTCATTATTATGTTAAGGTAAATGGCAAAACAATTGAGCATCTCAGTTTTAACTGCTAATAAGGTAAATATTGGTAAATATAACCCTTCCGATTAAAAGCTCTTAAAAAGCCCCATAACCTTTAAAACTGTGAATAGGTCTCCCTTGGAAAAACCATTTCTTTTTTTCTTTTTTTTTTCTTTTTTTTTTTAATTCAAGAGTATTTCTTTAAAACTGTGAATCCCTTCCTCCCCCTTCCTTAGGGTCCCTCCCCACCCTCCCCCATTGGCCCTGACAGTTTGGGGTTCAAAACCATTTCCTATAACCTCACCATGTATAGTCTTTGGGTATGGCCCTCTTGGTTGCTTGGCATTGTTTACATATGGGGTCTCAAGCCCCTTCAAGAATACCACAGTGTTGAAAACCATTTCTATAACCTACCATGTGCTCCCTCTTTGTTTAGAAGCCAGGAATACCACGCCCAATGTATAGCCAACCTTTCAGCCTTTCCCTGAGCTCGTAAGATATTAATATTTTCCCATGGGTTATTTTTTTAAACCTCACTTTATTCCTAATAATTTCATAATCTTTTTTTCCCATACGTTTATTTTTTATTTTAAAACACCAAGTCCTAAGCCTTTTGCAAGTTGCTACGGACTGTTGGAAATTAAACACTGGTAGAAAAGTGTGCGCTAGGCTTTTAGAACATGTGTAGGATGCAATTTTGAAGATTTTCATATAAATGTGCTCTCAGACTCAAATGCTGCTTCTCACAGACGGCAGGCAGGCTCTGCCTCTCATTGTTGCAGCCACTGCCACTGGATCTAAATGGATGGGACTTTTGTCCTGGACTCTCTTCAATCTCCCGTCTCTAAATTATGCATATCCTTTTAAGGTGCGGCCTCTCTCCCACTCTCACTGCCTTCTCCCCAAGCCTGCAGGAGTCCCCCTCCCTCTCTTCTACTTTGCATTTACATCCTGTATGACCTATTCTTAAAATATATTTTCAAATGCATTTCTTGAGTTCAGAATAAAAGGCTAGTACTTTCGGCATTACTTCGTCTTCGTTATTAGCCTCTCGTAGCTCTCTCTGATTTAAGGTTATTGTACAATACCCAAGCTCTCCGCTAATGCACGGTGCATTGGCCCTGTAATCAGTGCGCATTTCAAGGGCTTCCGTCAACAATGGTACCTGAAGCTTGGAATTTGAAAAAAGTATAATTATTTTTGCAAATTGGTATCTAAATAGGGAAGGGGATTAGATTGGTCTGAGCATTCAGTAAAGCATACCTTTCAACTTCTGCATTTATATTATGTGCAGATAATTAAACTTTTAGTGAGCATCAGTTGTCAATTATTATCATAGTTTGGATGAGTGAACCTGAGAGTAACCCCCCCCCGTGTGTGTGTGTGTGTATGTGTGTGTGTGTGTGTGTTGAAATCAATTGTTCATCTTGGAGGGAAATGTTTGTCTATTGTAGTGTTATCTGCGTTAGAGAATATTTTTGTCAAAGCTTCCTTAACCCTTAGGAGTGGAGTTGAATTCAGTGGGGAATGGAGAAAGGGATGGAAGGGAGAGGAGGAAGAAGGAGGGAGGGGATGGACTGCTCGACTTTTTTAAAAATACAATATTCTCTCTCTCTCTCTCTCTCTCTCTCTCTCTCTCTCTCTCTCTCTCTCTCCCCCCTCCCTCTTTCTGTGTAGTCATGGCTGTTTTGGAACTCACTATATAGACAAGGTAGACCTCAAAGTCACAGAAATTTACTGCCTCTGCCTCCTGAGTGCAGGATTAGAAGTGTGCATTCCCACGCCCAGCCGAATCTAATTCTCAGAAATATTAGAAAGGCAGTTAGTTTTCAACTACATCTACAGGAGAGAGAAAGAGAGAGAGAGAGTGAGAGAGAGAGACAGAGAGAGAGAGAGAGAGAGAGAGAGAGAGAGAGAGAGAATATGAGCTTGACTGTATCCATTCAAATGTAAGTGAATCTAAGAAGGGTTTCCTCTTTCCCCCTATTACCTGTTTATGTATCCATGAGCAGAGGACCCTTAAGAGCCTGCCTTTCCTCACATGAGGGAGGATAATGCTCCTGTTCATACATCTGCACCTAATCACACCTGGTTTGATTTCAAATGGCAGCAGCTATATCATGCCTAGAGGACAAAATTCTACAATGCTTTGATTTACCTAAACATGTCTTGAGAGGATATATAAACGATAGGGCTTATTTTTGTTTTTTGACCATAAAATGCTGTGACCAATCAAAACGAACTTGCCAGAAGAGAGGGCTCCCACAAGGCCATAGTTTCATAGAAGTAGCATGTCAGTGTGATGGACAGTAAAGATGGTGCTCAGGCACCTTAACACTCACATACTTACACCACAGATTAATACTCACAAAACCGGGGTTGGGGATTTAGCTCAGTGGTAGAGCGCTTGCCTAGGAAGCGCAAGGCCCTGGGTTCAGTCCCCAGCTCCGAAAAAAAGAACCAAAAAAAAAAAATACTCACAAAACCCATGGAAGACACACTGTCAGCCAGTGTATATTCTGGTGTGGGGCAAGAATTCCAGACAACTTGGCTTGGTCTGCAAGGTCCTCCATGTTCTTCTCTAGTCACTCTTTGGACACACTACCTCATGCTGCCACTGTACACACTCTCCTGTGCCTTCTGCCTCCTGCAATTTCTGTCCGTAGCACCTCCTGCTAGTGTAGGGGAGTAGTGATGAGGCCAGTTTCACATCGGGAGTCTCTGGTTGAATCCTCTTATCAAGATTCAACCATCTATAGGAAAGAGTGAAAGAGAGAGAGAGAGAGAGAGAGAGAGAGACTTTGTTGTATGACCTCTAAGAAGCTAATTTGTAATGAATAATAATGTGGAAAAATACTAAGATCAATATGATAGGAATTGTGGAGATTTTAAATTTATGTGTATGAATTTTTTCTTGTATGTACAGCAATGAACTATGAACACGAAATAACTGCAGAGGCCAGAAGAAGGTATCAGATCTCCTAGAACTGGAGATATAACCATTACAAGGCAGCATGGTGCCCAACTGCAGGCATTTTTAACTGCCTTTTAGCTCTCTAGCCCCTGGCATAAGACTTTTATTAGGACCAAATGCATGCTGCATTACTTTACACTCCATTCTCACAAGAGATTTTTATTTCCTAACAATTCCCCTGACTGGGGCTTTTGGGTTTGCCTGTCCCTCTACTGGAAGTGGTTTCTCAGTCACCTGAGATTATGCAGCTCCTCATACAATGCCTTGTCTTCGGTGATCCATGTTTGAGTAAGTTAAGTCATATCCCTCTCTATCCTATTAGCAATAGATAGACCTATATGTCTTTCCTGCAGGGCGGTGCAGAAGAGAGGAGAGGATGCTGTTCCTAACTTCAAGAGCTTTCCTTCTCTTTGGAGAAAGGAACTAAAACACTCAGCATTCAGAGAGAAAAGAGTGCCTAGAAGGAGAATTGCTTTGTGTGTGTGTGTGTGTGTGTGTGTGTGTGTGTGTGTGTGTGTGTGTGTGTTTCAGGAAGACAGAATATCGGTGAGACTCTCTAAAAGAGAATGTAGAGTTTTTGTTGTTGATTTTTCTCTTTTGAATATTCCTGGCTGTCCTGGGACTCACTCTGGAAGTGAGTTGTCCTCAAACTCAGAGATCTACCTGCTTTTGCCTCCTGAGTACTGGGATTAAAGGTGTATAACACTACCACCCGGTGAGAAAGCATTTTTGGATTGTAGCGAAATTTATCTGCAGTAAAACAGAAATAAACAGGGAATGCCCAAGTCTTCAGAACATGGTTGGATGGGTTTGGTAAATGTGGGTGCTTTGCATCCCTACCGTCATAAGGAAGCGCATTACTTCTCACAATGATCCATCATACACAGTTCCAGTTATTTCTGACCCCTACCTCTGATTTGTTCTTATGATGAAATTTTCTTGTTCTAAACATTAATATAAATGGCATTACACAGCCTCGTTTCCTGAAATTTAACGGGAAAGGATAGCACCGTGTTCTTTGGAAGCTGGCCTGCTTTGCTGTGCTGTTTCTAAGCTGCTCGCAGTGTAGCTCATGCCCCTCCCTTGGAGCGGCACCGTGTGCTCTTTGCTGACCTGATCACCGACTCACTCTGGGGCCTCCTCTAGTTTGTAGCTTTTATAAATTATGAACAATATGCCAATGTATCAAGCATTTTGGGAACCATGCATTTTCTCTAATTTTAGCTAACTACCTAGGTGTGGAATTGCTGCTGTATGCATCGGGTGTATATCGAACTTAATAAGAAACTGCCAAAGCTTGGCTGTACGGTTTTATATTCGTAGGGGCAAGTGAGAGAGCTCTGCTTGCTGGCATTTTGGCTGACATTTGGTGGCATCGCTCTGTTTAAATCGCTATTTTACTTTAGGACATTCATTTTAGTTTTAACCTGTATCTTCTTCATAACGTGGTAACTGTTTACATGCTTATTAGGTTTTACTTAGTTTTGTAAATTTTTATTAAAGAATTATTTTTAATTAGGTGTAAGGGCATGGGTGTGTGCATGTGAGTGTGGGGGCCAGAGGCTGGTGTGGGCTGCCTCACGGGGTTGCTAAGAAGCCAGCTCAGCCACCGAGTCACCTTTCCAGCTCCGCTTTTCTCAGGCAGGCTAGGCTCGAACCTGCGCCATCCTTCCTAGTGTAAGGATTAGAGCTATGTACCACCACACCGGCTTGCCTTTTACATTTATTATTTTAAGAACTTAATTATTTTAAATACCGAAAAAGCTCCCACTTTTCAGCTATGATCAGGAATTTGTGTATTTATCCTTTAATTCTTTTAGTTGTTTAATCATACAAAATTCACATGGCATAAAATTATCAGTTTAAACAGGTCTAATGATCCCAGCTACTCAGGAAACCGAGGCAGGAGGCCTCAGTCCAAGGCCTGCATAAGCTACAGGATGAGTTCAATGTCACTTAGTGAGACCCTCTCTCAAGTCAGACAAGTAAAACGGAAGTCCCAGGGTACAGTGCTCACTTAGCATGTGTAAACCCTAAGGTTGACCTCAGATTTGTAGGAGAAAAAGAAAAAAACCTACACTATTTAGTGTTTAAACTGCTCCCAGTGTTGGCAGGCATTATTATCTCTGTCTAGTTCCAAAACATTTTATTGCCACCCATGTTCCATCCCATGGAACAGCAACCATTTCTTCCTCCCCCAGCTAATGGAAACCACTGCTCTGTCTCTTGTCGCCATGATTTTTATCCTGTTCTGGATATTTAACAAGAACTGACTCACACCCTGTGTGGTGTTTTACCTCTGGCTTTTTCCTTTTCTGTATTAGATATTTTTAAATTTATGTTTCAAATGTTATCACCTTTCCCTGTTTCTTGTCCATAACCCCCCTATCCCATCCCCTGCTTCTATGAGGATGTTCCCCCACCCATCCACTCACCCCTTCCTGCCTCCCCGCCCTGGTATTCTCCTACACTGCGGGGGTCCAGGCTTGGCAGGACCAAGGGCTTCTCCTTCCAGTGGTGCCCAACAAAGCCATCCTGTGCTACATATGCGGCTGGAGCCATGGGTCTGTCCATGTGTACTCTTTGGATGGGGGTTTAGTCCCTGGGAGCTCTGGTTGGTTGGTATTGTTGTTTATGGAGTTGCAAGCCCCTTCAGGGCTTCCAACTTCCTTCAATCCTTTCTCTAACTCCTCCAATGGGGACCCCATTTTAGTCAATGGTTGACGGTGAGCATTTGCCTCTGTATTTGTCATGCTCTGGTAGAGCCTCTCAGGGGACAGTTATATCAGGCTCCTGTCAGCATGCACTTCTTGACTTCAGGAATATTGTCTGGGTTTGGTGACTGTATGTATATGGGCTGGATCACCAGATGGGGCAGGCTCTGAACGGTCATTCCTTCAGTTTCTGCTCCAAACTTTATCTCCATATCTCCTCCTATGAATATTTTTGCTCCCCCTTCTAAGAGGACAGAAGCATCCACACTTTGGTCATCTTTCTTCTTGAACTTCATGTGGTCTGTGGATTGAATCTTGGGTAATCTGAGCCTTTGGGCTAATATCCACTTATCAATGAGTGCTTACCATGTGTGGTTTTCTGTGATTGGGTCACCTCACTCAGGATGATATTCTCTAGTTCCATCCATTTGCCTATGGATTTTGTGAAATCACTGTTTTTGATAGCTGAGTAGTACTCCATTGTGTAGATGTACCACATTTTCTGCATCCATTCCTCTGTTGAAGGACAGCTGGGTTCTTTCCAGTTTCTGACTATTATAAATAAGGCTGCTATGAACATAGTGGAGCATGTGTCTCTTTTCAGTTAGCACAGTGTTTTTGTAATCAGCCATGCCGTGACATGGCTTAGTGCTGTCTTTCCCTTCTTTATTCCCAGGGCTAGTTTTTCTTATTTTCCTGCTATTACATATGTACCATCTAGGATGGCTGCTGCTTCCTGATGAAATAGCACTCTTTCTCTTGCAATCTCCCTGATTGATACTCTCTTTACAGTATATCTTTTTCAGATAGAACAGAGTTTTTCTTATGGCTACCCAATATGCATGTGATGAACACTGTTGAGTTTGGATGTTGGAACTGAGAATACCACACATGTACCAAGAGAATATGAAAGGGCTCGGTTCTCACATAATAAGGCTTCCATAGGAGAGGAAGGGCTGAACCCAAGCTGGTGAGAATAAGTAACTCTCTCTCTCTCTCTCTCTCTCTCTCTCTCTCTCTCTCTCTCTGAGTAATTGAGAAAGTGTCTTTTTATTTCTTATTTTTTTGTGACTTGGATCTGGAGTGAATACTCCTGTGAAAACTGAGTCTCACTTGGTCTGACCTTCCCTCTAGTGCCAGTTGGGTTTTTTCTGACCTGAGGTCAGTCTCAGACGTTCTTCCTCAGTGTCCTGTCCACCTTGATTTCTGAAGCCGTCTCTCACGGGTGTGGAACTTGCTGACTAATCTGCATCGATGGAGCAGTGAGCTCCAGGAATCTGTTTGACTTTGTCTCCCAGCACCGGGGTTACAAGGTTTGCATGAGTTCTGGGTTTCTAGCGTGAGTCCTCACTCTTGTAGAGCAAGTGGTTCAGTTTATAAGGCATTTCCCCGGCACCAAGTAGGAGTCTGGGGCTTCCTTAACAGCTTCCTTATACATGTGGACTGGAAAGAGGGTGAAGACTGCAAGGGCTTGAAAGCTGTCAACAAAAGAAATCCTGTCAAACTCTTCATACTTTTATGTAATAAATGGTGCTAGGATCTACATTACATGAATCCTAGGTGTTTAGAAAGCCAGCGTAGCAATTTGCCCTTTAACCATTTCATTAACGCATTGTGGTCATTAGCATTTCCTTTTGATTCTTCCAATGAGGTTTTGCCTCTGTCTGAATTACCCATCCATTCTTACTTGTTTACCTTTTCCTGTAGAATAATAATATTACTTCAATAATAATAATACTCAATAGTTAGTCTAAATCCCTATTCAGACAATTATTAAATCTCTGCTATCTCTATGACATTTTTGATGTTATGTTGGCTTTTCCACACAGGGTCTGTTTTTTGTTTTTTGTTTTTGTTTTTTTTTTGGCAAGCTTTATGTCTTTTGTTGAAACTGGACCTGAAGTCCTAGATAGTGACTACTGAGCAAAATAGACCATCAGAAGGTTTGTTTTTCTAGTTGATGTAAAGTATTTATTGTTTGCTGCTGTAATGTCCAGATCTAAAAATTATCCAAGTACACTTCTCTGTCTCTCCTGTTATTTTTAATGGCAGCATAGACTTTTACAAAACTTATTATTTTAAAATTGTGTGCCTGTATGTGTTTGTCTGTCTGTCTGTTTGTGTGTGTGTGTGTGTGTGTGTGTATGTGTGTGTGTGTGTGATGTATGTGTACATGTATACATGAATGCAAGTGCCTGTGGAAGCCAGAAGAGAGCATCCGATTCTCTGGAGCTGGAATTACAGGTGGTTCTGAGTCACTCAACGTGAGTGCTAGGAACCAAACTCAGGTCTGCAGTAATGGCTTACACTCTTAACTGCTGATCCATTTTCCAGCCCCACGTATAGACCTCTTAATAAGGTATAAGCTGCTTTGGGGTATATGTACAATAAGGTGAAATTGTGGCCTCAAAAGTCCTCTATTCCCATCTTATGCATATACATAATTGGGTATGTATATGACTAAAATAAAATGAATTGTAGGAGGGGACAAATGCAATATATTAATGATTTTATTGCCTGATACAAAAATCAAAACAGAGAATCCTCCTCACTGTGGCCCTTGGGAAGAAACTCTTCTTGTATAAGAAGAGGCCCTGGGCAATAATCAGGGGGCCCTTGAGAGTCTTTACTCTTGTGGCCGCTGATCTTCTGGTGTGTTTTATGTGTTCCATTGATCGGTTTCAAGAAAAGTTTCCTCGGTGCTTTTGTAAGTCTGTTCGAGCCTCGTTCCACTTCCTTGAATACAAGGCCAAGAACCTGGAAATACTCAACAAGACCTAGACTGCCAGTGAGCAGTAGGTGTGGGATGGGATGTAACTGTGATGATCCTTTCTGTTTTACTTCTTTAGTGAGCTGGACTTAGGTATTCTTTGTCTTGCACACCGAAGCTAATGGAGTTATTTCCCTTTTCCCAGACCAGAGAAGACTTGGTAACACCTCAGTCAGTGAGATATTGACAAAATAGATTCTCTCCAGGACAAGTCTGGCTATAGAATACTGGAGCTCTCGGTGTCATTTCAGAAGGATTGTTTTTCCCTCCCCTGGCAGAAGCACACAGTGAGACCACGAGAGCCTTCTCGAGGATAAAACTGTGAGTTAATTCCCAAGTGTGCTATTCTTGAGCATCCAGTGACTGTGCACTGTAGTGTTGAGTGCCCGAGCTAACAGTTTGTGCCATGAGGCTCTGCTTCTATGGCTCTCATCCACACTTATCTCCCTGGTTACTCTGACAGCAGGTTGTTCTGTGACCTTAGTTCTCATATCTAAAGAGAGTTGTTGGTTTTACTTACTTCTTGCTACGAGGGTAAGCGTGGTGATGTCTGAGAGTGGTGGACATTGGGTTTGGTGGGCACCTCCAGGAGAGCAGAGGGGGCCTGGGTTCTTATGTCCCAGAACAAGGGAGTGGGCAGTCATGGCTAAATGCTGAGCAAAGGACACTCTTAGACAAAGAAACAGTTCCAAGCAAAAGAGAGGGTGGGGCTGAGGAAGGTTTAGAAGCTCAGGGCCTCATTGTACAGAGGATAGATGAATATTACATCATATAGTTCAGGCTTTTTAGGTCACTTGTAACGTTATACGTCCTTTCCCTCTGAATCTCTGAACATGATTAAGTTCTCTCTCTCTCTCTCTCTCTCTCTCTCTCTCTCTCTCTCTCTCTCTCTCTCTCTCTCTCTCTCTCATAGATCTCATGTAGCCCAGGCTGGCCCTGAACACTATTGTATGTAACGATGATCTTGAATGTCAGATCTTCTTTCTTCCTCCCTCTTCCAGATACTGGAATTTGAGACATGTCTCACTGTACCTGCTTTAAGATTTTTTTAAACTTTGGACCCAAAATAATCTGTAACATTTCTATATATAGTTTTCTCTTCATTTGTTTTGCTGGGGATTCCACAAACTCAAGAAGAAAGAAATTTTCATTATTATTTTTTACTATATTTGGGAATCATGCTCTGAAAAAAAAAGAAAAGAAAAAAATAATTATTAATTTTTTTATTTTTCCTTTTGGGAGTCCAAGTACAGGCACAGGCAGTTACTAATGTCTTTCAAGCCACAGAAGAGCATTTATTATTATTTTTGATCATATTTTTTTCTGCTCCTCATACTGAACCCTGCTTTGATATTGCTTTTTATTCCCTTTCATTTTGGGTGTATAAGACATCTTCACAGATTAAAGTAATTCAGCTTTCAGCACTACACTGACCTGTTACTCTAGACTGCTGACTGCACCTATCTGCTTGGCATTCTCTAAACGTTGTCTGGTTACTCCAGCATTGCCATCCACAGGCACAGGGGAGACTTTCCGATTCATCCTTTTCCCTATTGACATTCCGGTCTGTAAGTGGACATTGAGTTTTCCCATTTCTTGAAGTAGAGGTCCTGCACTCCACAGGTCTTTCCTGGAGTAAAACCTGCACTGTTGTAAGAGTGCCTTGTGCCTGTCCATATTTTCTCCTTACTGACCTCACCCTTCTAAGTCCCCTCTGCTCATTTCCCCTTTTCTGCTGCTATTCCTCATCTGTGCCGTCATTCCGACCTGTGTTTCCTTTAAGTTCTTTAAAACAGCTGCTTCAGAACTGTGTTGTCTAATTCCAGTCTTGAGATCATTTCAGGGTGACATTATTCTGAATCTAATATCACACTTTCCTCTTTCTTTGACTATTTATGGCTTCTTTGTTATATGCTAGGCATTCTTTGGATGAGATATTGCAAAATCTATATTCTGATGATGAGCATTAGGTTTCTTTTTGAAGGCAGTTCAGTTAATGGCTGACCTGCTTGAACTCAGGGTAGCCTGGATTTTATTAAGGTGGGTCTATTGATTTCAGCCTCAGCATTACCAGAGTAAGTTCCTTAAATCAGAGACATACTTTAATTCTGAAATGCCCACCTCTGGAGTGTCAGTTAAAACCCAAGGGTCTTTATAAAGCCCTCACACTTGCAAACGCTGAGATCTCGTGACGTTGTCTCCTGCAGTAGGAGTACACTGGATGTTTCTTCTCAGTTTTGTTGTTGCTGTTGTTCATTTGTTTGTTTGTTTATTTGGAACAAATGTGTGCACGTCGTGCATTCCAGCAAAGGAGCTAATATGGAAACTGCATTATGAGAAGAGGGTGTGCATGGTCCAAACCAAGAGGAGTCCCAGGTTACTAAACCATTCCCTCAGCTTGCCTGTCTCAGTGCTCTGTGAAACTTAGCTTCAGAGTATCTTTTAGGCTGGGGAGGTTTCCAAAGGCAAAAGCTACAAATGTGAGTCGGCTGCTTTGGTTCTTTCCCCCCTCAGTTATTCTCCCATGCTTTCAAATAGCTTTTATCTTAAAAAATTTAGAGGGGTGTTTTAATTCTTAGCTGTGGGAAGTTTGTACTGCCATAAGTACTCCATCATCAGACATGCAACCTTTTTGTGTTTGTTTCCTAGTAGTAGGGCTGGCTAGTGATGAGGTTTTGTCAGGAGAAAAATTGGTTTGGCTGTGTGTGCTGGAGTACACAAGGCCTTAAAGGCCAGACAATGGCTATTTTACGCGAGGAGGCACGCAGTAGGGAAAGGGTCATGTCTGACTTATAGATAGCTTTTGTTTTTAAATATTAGAATGATGCTGACATTTATTATAATTCATGGAGAGACTTGACATGTATTTAAATGAATTGGCATGGTATTTCCATCATTTACATGAAGCAAATGTCAGAACAGAAGTAAGACCCTCAATTTATCCTTGTAATTATACGTCCTTCCCTCCCTCCTCTCTCCGTTTCTCCCACTCCCTTCTTTTAGTTTCTCCATTTTCTCTCTCCCCCAAGCCCAGCTCCCTTCATTCTCCTTCCAACTTTGTGACCAACATGAAACAACAGCTACATCTATTAAAACACATTTTAAGAATTCAAATTCAGGACATAGAATCCATTATTTTCCACCTAAACCTTTTTTGATTTAGTTTTAATAGTCTTAGAGCTAAATAAAAATGCCGTATACTAATAGTAAAACAGAGAGAAATTAAATATTACAATCAGGACTATCATCTGTCAAAATTGCAACACAACAACTTAAAATAACATTTAGCTTTAGAGCATCTCTTCTACAATTGTAATAGGTAATTCTATGCAAAATCTTGGAAAGGGGTTTTAATAGAGGCTTGATATAAAATTATAATATATCATGATAAAAACTGTGAAAAAGTTTTACTTGTGGTAAAGTCTAGAGAAAATGATCTAAAATGTGAAGAAATATACCACAATAGGGCTATGAAGGGATGTTTGCAATAAATTTTAAGATAGGATTTGGTTCTGTTAAAAATTTCTTTTTAGGACAACTTCAACAGGGGTGGACGGGCAGAGCTCTTTCCACCTGGGCATCAAGGATTTGGATTCTTCAATCTGTCACACTTGTGTGCTTATACTTCCTAGCTTAGACAGAAGACATGCTAAAAGCATTTGCTTAGGAACAACAACACTTGAACATCCATTTTGAACGGCAAACCTGGCAGCACAAAACTCGGGGGTGTGAAACAACTGGAGAGACTCAGAAAGGGATTCATGCCACACATGAACTAATATGTGAAAGCTTGCTCAGCACAGAGATGTGCTTCCTGGGACTCAGGTTTTGTCACTCTGCGTATCTGCAAATGAACTGAGGGGTCCATGGATACTGATTTGAGGGTAACACATAAATTGTGGCAAGTGGGGCTGTGCGGTCTCTGCAAGTGGAGATCAACTGTATTAATTAATGGCGTAGAGAGTGTGCATTCAAGCATGTACCTGATTATTTGTTCTGTGTTCTGTTGGAAGCATGGTCCTCAACCCGTGGGTCATGACCCTTTGGCCAACCTCTCTTTCTGAAAATATTTGCATTATGCTTCATAACTGTAGTAAGATTACAGTTATACAGTAGCAATGAAAGTAAATTTATGGTGGCGGGGGTCAGCACAACACATCAGGAACTGCATTAAAAGGTCACAGCATCAGGAAGGTTGAGAACCACTGTGTTAAAGGATCGAAGCGGACAATAGGGAACATTTGTCAATCATTTACCGATACTAGACACTTGCATGTAATTTCTTCCCTCTTTACGTCAATTCCTGAGATATTTATTAAAAAAGGGAACTCAAAATGAGTAAGTAGGACGACCAGATTTCCATACCCAACATGACCTAACTCAAGCTCAGCTCTGTAGAAGCCACTGTGGCACGGATGCTCCTGTCTCTTCCCTGCTAAGCCTTTGATTAGATGGGGAACGGAGGGACAGGAAAAGAAACGCGAAGTTAAACTGCTTGTTAGGATATGTGCTTGGGAGTGCTTCTAGAAGGAAGATAATGTGAGGCGGCTTCTCACTGGTGCAGTGTGAGAGAGATAGATGTAGGTGGCCTTTAGTCTGCAGGGCCCATCATCAGGTATGACTGGAGGGGAGAAAACAAAGGCTTGCATCCTGACTTCCTACAGGAGCCCAAGGGTGGATGGCCAAGGCCATTTCTTTATGCATTTCATACATAAAAATTTTTAAAAACATTTTTCATATATATGTATATATATCATATACTTTGATTTTATTCATCCCCTATGCTTCCCTTGGATTCACCTGTACAAACTACATGTTCTAAGCAACCTGCTTGGTTTAATTTCTGCTGCCCATATACTCATGGGTAGTAGGGTATGCAATGGACCAAGGTCAACCTACCAGGGGCCCTGGCCTTGTAGAAAACTTCCTTCCCTAGAATCTGACACTTGGGACACTTGCTTCCCACTGCTTCTTAGTTAGGGCATGGGGATCATGAACTCTCTCCTCTCCTTGCTGGAATGTTGACTGACTTGATTTTGTGTAGGCAGCAACAGCTGCTGGTTGTTCATGAGCACAGAGATTCTGTCTTGTCAGGATGACACTATTTTGCCCCACTATTCCCCAAATAAAAATAAAATCCCATATAATCCTACCTTATTGTTTCCAAGTAACTTTACAATCTCCTCCCTTTCTGAGATCGTCCCTAAAACCCAAGGGTATCTCTTTTCTTATTTTAAGTTTACTTTTTTACTTTAATAAATGTTTTCATATTTATATCATTTCCCATTCCTCTTGCCCCCTCCCATAATTCTAGCTCCCTCTAAAATTCATAGAATCTTTTAAATTATCATTACCTATATTATAATTAATAAATATATCAATCCGACCGGCTGAGTCCAATTTTGTATTGTTTGTATACGTATGATTTTTAGGTCTGGCCACTTGGTACTGAATAACCAAATCTGGCTTTCCTCTCTGGGAAAGAATGATTATCCTTCTCTCAGTGGTTATGAATAGTTTATAGCTCTTCATCTAGGGGTGGGGCCTTGTGAGGCTTCCTGATTCCCTAGCACATCATCTAGTGTTGAGGTCTTGTTTAGGCAACCACAATGTTGAAATTTCATGGGTGCAGCTTCCCTGTTACCTACAGAAGACACAATCTTGCAGCAGATGTGCTAGTTTTCTGGCTGTTATCACCTTACCAGCCTCCTGCAATGTTCCATGACTCAGCCCTAGGTATAGGGGCTATGCCGTAGATGTATCAGTTAGGCCTGGGTAACCCACAAGTCAGTTGTCTGCATTTTGGTCAGCTATGGCATTCTGTAACGCTCTCTATCTGCCACAAAGGAGAGTCTCTTTGATGAGGTGTAAAAGCTGCACTCATCTGTAGGTATAAATATACATTTCTAGATACATATTTATGCAGTTAGAGATTATATTGGTTTGGAAAAGCGGCAGTAATAAGTTCTACTCTAGGTTTCATGACCTCATTAGCCACTGGTAGTTGGCTGGGTTTATACTATCAAGCATGAATTCCCACCTCTTTAAGTCCAATTAGATGGCTGTTGGTTAATGCTCATGTAGAAGGGCCACTATCACACCTTTAGGACTATCAAAGGCCACTTTTTAAAAGAGTTATGGGATAAGGTCATGCTATTTCTCCTGGTGGTACGACTTCCCTTTGAGTCCTTATCCTTTATGAAGTTCCGTGCAGTGTTCAATGTGCTTACTGACAACGCATGCCTGAAAAAAGATAGCTACGTCTGCCCATTCTGTGTTCCTATGAGTGTGTCTTATCTAAAGACTAATTGTAAGGTTGCCAACGGGCATTACATTTTTGTGGCCTTTGTGATACAGTTAGTGTCAAACACAGTGCGCATTCTGAACTCATAAAACCAAGGTTGATTACATTAGTTTCCTGGTCAAGGTTTTGTGGATATGAAATAGGTATGGATTGAAAGTTCATATCACAGATTCTCCGAAATGAGGCCATTGTCTCCTTTGCCAGCTCCCGTTAGACTGTTGCTTTCAGCACTCGCAAATGTGCACGGATGTCTTCTCGTTCTGTCTCTTTGCCTTCTTTCGTTTGCTGGCATCTATTTGTGTCTCCCTAAAGCATAAAGCCCCCTTATCATTTGGCTCTGTCCTTGAACTGAACAAAATCCTCACAAGAAGGCCATGAGTTGAGTCACTCGCCTCTGTCTCCAGAGGAGTTGATCTCGCCTGACAAGGTTTTGTCTGGTTCTAGTGGCACAGTTAGTGACAGCCCAAGCATGTAGCAGCATGTGACCTGGCTCCTTGCTGAAAGCTGTGTAGTCGTCAGAACTGTCACACAGTCAGAACAAGTTAATTCTATGCCAGCCAAAGGGCAGGCAGCCATAATACAGGGCCTCTGGAGAGGGTGCTCTCAGGCAGTGTGTGTAGCTACCCCGCTGCTCTACTCTATGGCAGAGTTGACAGGCAGCATGAGGTTCCAGGAACCTATGGAAAAGTCGTGGCAATTTTCTGTCAGATGGGTGATGTTGCAGGTCCTGCTAGCTGTAATCTGGGACCAGCTATTTCAGCAGGGACCATTTTTTTTTTTAGCATAAAGAAACCTTGTCTGTTCATAGTGGAGACAGAAAACTGCTCTTGACCCTTCCCTGCTCTCGGTTCTTGTTTTTCTCCCCATAGCTAATGAGAGTGATTATTGGTTTGATGCATATGTGGGTTTCCCTGGAGACAGTGGCTGACGAGCTGTTGGTCTCATTAAAGAGTATTTTTCTTTTTTTTTGCACTGTGTTCTTAAAGAAACTCCCAATTTGTGATACCAAGAGAGATGTCCTAGAAAAAGTTCATGACTATAAAACAGCCGAGGAAAACAACATAATCACTGGGCTGAGTTTTTAAAATAGTCTGGCTATTAATGTATGCTATTTGTCATTTATGTTAAGTAATATTTAATGAATTATATGTGCTGTATAGTCTTTGCATGTCAAAACTTGCATATCCTTTAACATGGAGAGACTCATGGTTCCAGCCACATATGTAGCAGAGGATGGCCTTGTTGGGCATCAATGGGAGGAGAGGTCCTTGGTCCTGTGAAGGCTCCATGCCCCAGTGTAAGGGAATGCCAGGGTGGGGAGGTGGAGGGAGTGGGTGGGTAGATGGAGGAGCATCCTCATAGAAGCAGAGGGAGGAGGATGGTATAAGGGGTTTCCAGAGGGGAAACCAGAAAAGGGGATAACATTTGAAATATAAATAAAGAAAATATCCAATAAAAACACATACACACAAACACAATCTCTTTCAAAAAAATTTAGAAGAAAAGTCCTATCTTAAATGAAGCATTCTCCTTCCCTAGGAGGAGACTTGGGGCTTTGTAAGTGTATTTCTGTACATTTTTAGTGTATTTATAAGACAATATTTGAGTATGGCTCCTTGAATTTTTGTCTTTTTCACTGTATTGTGAGTGACGCAAGGAGCCAAGGACTATTACTTGTTTTACCTGTAATGCTTCAGAGATGCTTGGTGGATGCTTGAAGTTTGCACAGAAGATTTTTGCAATGAGGTGTGGCACAAGAAAAAGATTGTGAGGAGATGAAGAATGGAACTTAATCTGGAGAATGGAAAAATGATTAATATTTGCAAGAAAACTTATGAATTTGATATTATGAACTTTTAAGAATACTGCCAAAATTGAGGTCAGATATTTGAAGAGTGTTATAGAAAATCTAAAAGTTAAAAGAACATTTACAGGCTGCACTTAAGGCAATGATTGGACAGATGGTGTAAGGTCGACACATGACAGTTCTCAGACAACTCTGTGTTCTCTGCCCAGGAGAGTGATCTACAGAGACCCATACAGTTGAGGGCAAAACAAGATTAGAAGAAAAAACTTAGTAAATTTTAGTAGGTTCAAGTTTCTGGGACTAGGCTCCATATTGTATAAGGTATATTGGTGCTTGAGTGTGGACCCAGTTGGAATAAAAGTGATAGTCTCTGGAGAATGCTGTATCTTCTGCTTTGCAAGTCAGCTTATCCTCTCAATTTCTCCTGCTGCATAGTCGGCTTGTTACCCAGCCACTCAAGGGCCAATGTCTTTTGTCTCTATAATAGCCTTGTCCCTTGCAATATCTATATAGGAGCCAATGTGATAAGGATCTGGTCTTACTACTCTATTATCTAACCAATGCAACTTTCCTCTCATAGATGACATCTACAGGATGGTTGGAGGACAAAGGAGGGTAAGGGAAGGTATGAGTACAATATGTAAAAATGGCATTGCATTGGTCAGAGCTCTCTAAAGGAATACAAACAACAACAACAACAGCAACAGCAGCAGCAACAACAACAACAATACACATACACACATGCACACACACACACACACATGAACTTTTTAATGGAGGTTTATTAGGTTGGATTACAGGATGTAATCTGGGTAGTCAAACAATGACTGTGCACTAGAGAAGCTGAGAATCAGGTAGTTGCTGAGACTTCCAGCCTTAGGGTTTGAGCCTTGGCCCATAGGCTGGTACCCATTTCTCCTAGGATCATCTGAAGGCTTGATTCTAGAAAGCCTCCAGGAATTTGTTTATCAGCTTGGTTGGCTGCTTCTAATGTAGCTCTCTGACCTTTGTCCATCATTACAAATGATTATATTTTAATCTGTTTGTCCAGAATCTCAGATGAGAGTGGAAGAACCATGTTTGTCTTTTTTTAAACAAGAGATGTCTTCTTCCTCCTCCTCCTCCTCCTCCTCTTCACCTTTCATTGTGTATAGTAATGTGTTTCACATAGAAATTTCTTTTAATTTATGTATGATGATGCTTGATTATCTCCAACCCTCTGCCATTCATTCCTTTCCGTGTCCAGATTCTCCATCTTCAGCTCACATAGGTTGTTTCTTGGGCTGCCTTTACTCCACACCCATAGAGCGCTTCTTGGTGGATGTGTCATGGTTCTGGTGTCTCCAGTATCCTCTGTTCTCCAAAGCACCCTAGGTCTCACCTTGGCAGCTCCATATGGCAGTCTTTAAGGGTTTTCTTACAGGGACTCCATCTCACATGGTCTGGCCTCACCTTCTATTAGTGACTCTCTTCAATCTTGCATATTTCATTCTTTTAACAGCAGGACATTGCCAAGCCCCACTGCCGGCTTGGAATGGAACCTGGCTCCCTTGAACCACAGCTTCATTACTTCTGTGTGGACCCTGAGGAGTTACTTTTATATGTAGCTGATTGTGAGAAACAGGAAACCCTTCCGGCTTAGACTCTCCTTCTTTACATGAATTTGTCTCTTCCCTAGAGGGAAGGATTTGGGCTTTTCTTGTATCTTTCCTACTGTCCCTGTACACCACAGGAGTTTTCTCTTTAGAGGTGTTGATTATATCTTTAACAATTGTGGCTGCTTTCTCAGCACTAATCTGATTGCTAGTTGCCCAGTCCTTAAGTTTTCTCTGCCAAACAAATCACTCTGTTATTTTTTAATCAACTTGACTCAACTTTTTAGAACACTGGAAGAATGAAGGTCATAATGTCACACGAATATCCATTCTCAATGTCAGATGACAGTGTTCAGAACCTGTATTGATATTCTGTTACTCTTCTCACGTACGTGTGTGTGTGTGTGTGTGTGTGTGAGTGTGTGTGTGTGAGTGTGTGTGTGAGTGTGTGTGTGTGTGAGTGTGTGTGTGAGTGTGTGTGTGTGTGGTGTGTGTGTGAGAGAGACAGAGAGAGAGACACGGAGAGAGAGAGAGAGAGAGACAGAGAGAGACAGAGAGAGAGACAGAGAGACAGAGAGAGAGAGACAGAGAGAGAGACAGAAAGAGAGAGAGACAGAGAGAGACAGAGAGAGAGACAGAGAGAGAGAGACAGAAAGAGAGAGAGACAGAGAGAGACAGAGAGACAGAGTTCTTGCCCTTGCTCCAGTAGAGAATATTTCCTGGTGTCCCCTTTATTCTGAGGTTGCAACTACTAGATGTGGATTTTATTCCTTTTTCTTTTTCTTTTTCTTGTTGCTCTTAGAAAAATTCTTATTCCACTGAAGCTACAATGCAGATTTTCTAAGACTCTCTGTGGATTGCACTTGAAATTCCTCCCACTCTCCATAGACAGGTCCTCCAGGATAGATCTGAGTCTTTTTCTCTTGTTCTGTTCCCCATAGTGTTCTACTTTATTTTGCTATTAAAAGTAGAGATTTTCTGTCACTTGTCTCTTATGATAGCTGTCATCCAGCTATCTCAGCTGTCCCCCAGATATTCTAGTCTACTATTGCTTCTGTATCATCTGCTGCCAACATAAGAGAACCATGTTTATCTTATATTCCATTTTCTAGCAGAGTGCCACTCATAAGAGGGAGGGACTTTAGGCATTTTTTTCTTTTAAAATCTTTTCAGTTTAGAATAAATGTTAATGGATTTCTTCATGGCACCTTCATACACACGTCACTAGGCTTTGTTCTCAAGCACTTCCTGCCTTTCCCCCTTTTTGTTGCTCTCACCTGTGCCTCAGTTCCTGTAGATGATTCCTTTCCTCTCAATCTTCCTCCTCTGCTGTCTACCTACTACATGTATTCCAGAATCTTCTCTATCCTCTATTCCATATCCCCTGGATCTTATATCCATGTTCATCATCTACAAGTAAACACACACACACACACACACACACACACACACACACACGCACAAGCACATGCACACACCTTTAATTTAAGTTCTTTATACAAGTGAAAATATGATATTCACCTTTGTAAGTCTGAGTTTTATGCTTAAAATAATGATTTGCATTTCTATCTTTCCACAGATGTCACAGTTACAATAAAATCCCACTGTGTATATGTGTTATATTTCCTTTATCCTATCACCTATTTGGTCCCATTTTTTGGCTATTCTTATTGATGAAGTAATAAACACAGACATTTAAATACCTCCTAAGAAAAGGTTTATTTATTTTATATGTATGAGTGTTTTGCCACATGCATGTTTGTGCCTTGGTGAGCCAAGATCCCTGAAGAGAGTGTCAGGTCCCCTGAAACTGGGGTTTATGTATGGTTGTGAACCACTGTGGGTATTGTGAGTAGAATTCCAGTTCTTGGCAAGAGCAACAAGTTCTCTAGACCACTGGCCATCTATCTAGCCCTCTCTTCTCCTTTTGTACTTAAGTGTGTAAGCACTACAGTTGGTATAACTGGGTTATATGGTAGCTCTTGCCTCATTCCAGATTTTAGAAAAAATGCTATTAAGTTTTCTCCATTTATTATAATCAGGTATGGGCTTGTTGTATATAGTCTTTGTTATGTTGAGTTATGATACATCTATTCATAGTTTCCTCAAATGTATTATCATGAAGAAATATTGAACTATTGTCTAGTGACTTTTCTGCATGGAGATCATTATTTAGTTTCTGTCTTAAATATAGTTGATATATAAATTTATGCTTACAGATTTGTACATGTCTAACCAGTCTTGTACTGCTGGAACAAAACAAAAATTTCCATTATTATGATTATGATTACTATTTCCTTCACCTCCTCCTGAAACAGATTTCATTATGTAGTTCTGACTGACCTGCACCCTAGGCCAGATGAGCCTAACCTGGAACTTACAGAGGCTAGGCTGCATTTGCTTCCTGAATGCTAGGATTGAAGACATGAACCATCAGTTCAGGATTATATATATGATCTTCCTAATATACTCTTGAAATTGATTTTCATGAATTTTATGGAAAGGACTTGATTATGTGCTAATCAGGGAAACTGGTCTATATCTTACTTGATTTGCTGTATTCTTAACCAATTTTAGTATCAGGCTAGTGCCAACTTTATATAATGAGTTGAATAATGTTGTTTTCCTTTGTATATTGTAGAACAGACTGAGGAACAGTGGTATTTACTTTAAAGGTTTAATAGAACTTGGCAGTGAGTCCATTTTGTTCTGAGCTTTGTTGGGAGGCTTTTTGCTCTACAGTGCCATTCTTGATGATGGTTATTAATCTTTTAAAAGTTGTTTTTATCTTCTCAATTTAATTTTGTAACATATTTGCCTAGAAATTTGTTTTCTTCTGTATTTTGTACTTATATATAAAGTATATTTTCAAAGTACTCTCTAGTAATTTTTTTGTCTTTCATTGGAAGCTGTAATAACTATCTTTTTTGTGTATCTGATTTTATTAATTTGGGTCTATTCTTCTTTGATTAATTTGACTGCAGATTTTTCAGTTTTATCATTTCACTCCTTGTTTCATTGATTGTAGGTATTGACTTTTCAGTCTTCATTTCATTAATGTTTGCCCTGATCTTTGCCAATTCTTAACAGCTAACTGCTTTGGGGTTTAGATTCTTCTTCTTTTAGGACCTTGATGTGTGTCTTTAGATGATTTATTTATGATCTTCCTGGATTTTCAATGTAAACACACTCTCAGCTATGAACGTCCCTCTTAGAACTGTTTTGGCTGATCCCAAATGTTTCTGTTTCCATTTTTATTTTCTAGTAGGAAAATTTTAATTCCCTCATTGATTTGATTCACTACCAGTCAATTCCAGAATGTATTATTCAGTCCTCATGCATATTTTGTAGTCTTTGCAGTATGTTTGCTATTGATTTCTTGTTTTATTATTATTGGTCTGACCAGATAAATTATTTTGAATTCTTGCAGTATTTATTTATTTATTTATTTATTATTTTATTTATTTATGCATTTATTTTACATCCTGATTGCAGCCTCCACCATCTTGGTCTCCCCCCTCACATAGCCCCTCATTCCCCACTTCCTTTCTCCTCTGAGAAGGGGTAGGCCATTTCTGGCCATCTCTCCACCATCAAGTCACTACAGGACTAGATTCATCCTCTCCTACTGAAGCCAGACAAGGGAGTCCTGTTAGGGGAAAGGGTACTATATAGCCAACAGATTTGGGGACAGAACCTGCTTCAGTTGTTGGGGGGCTCACATTAAGATTTGGTTTATAGGGGCTGGAAAGATGGTTCAGTGAATGAGAGCACTGACTGCTCTTTCAGAGGTCCTGAGTTCAATGCCCAGCAACCACACAATGACTCACAACCACCTTTATTGGAATCTGATACCCTCTTTTGGTTTGTCTGAAGACAGCTACAGAGTATACACACACACACACACACACACACACACACACACACACACCACCACCACCACCACTACCACCAAAAAACACCAACCCCCCAAACCAACAACAACCAAACAAAAAACAAAACAAAAAACATAAAAACCTATAATGTGATCCATTTTAGAGGAGGTTTCATTAAGAGAAGATATATTTAATGTGTATGGCACATTCTGTCAATATTTATATAGTTGATCTGTAGTAAAGCTTATCTTTGGAATGCCTTTGTTAGTTTTTAATTTGGATGGCCAATGTAGATATCAAGTGTGCTAATGAAATCAGCCACTATTGTTATATCAGGACATATCTTTTAAATTGGGAGCCCCAATATTTGGCACATGTATATTTGCAATTGACGAATCTTTCTGATGAATTGTTTTCTTCGTTAACACACAGTGACTTTGTTAAGACATAGTGACTTCATTTGTCTTGACTAGCTTTAGTTTGCAATTTACTTTATCAGATACTAATAGATACACAGTTTGTCAGTTTTCTTTCACTTGATAGATTGTTTTTGATTCTCTGTGTGTATATACACCAGTGAAGTATTCCTTGGAGACAAAAGAAAGTAGTGATCTATTTCTTAATCTATTCAAGTAGTCTGTGTTTCTTTTCTGATGAATTGAGGCTCTTATTTACTTATGTGGTTATTATTAGAAATGTTACTAAATTCTTGTAATTTTGTTTGATCATTTTTGGTTGGTTGGATTATTATTCGTTCTTTACATTCTCCCTTTTTTAGTATCAGGAGTTTGCTAATTTACTAAGAAAGACATAATGGAATCCTTCCTTGGTCTCCCTTTGCCATCCATACACCTACTGAAATGTATCTTTCCTGGATTTGCACAATGGCAACTGTCTCTTCCTCCTCTGTTAGCTAGAACTCATCTGCAATGCTGGCTTGGTGGTCATTAATTACTTTAGTTTGTACTTGTCCTTATTTTTCCACTGATTTAAAAGGACACGTTTACAGAATATAGCCCTCTTATTTTATGTACGCTTTCAGGGTCTAGAGTATATCATTATGTGCTAGACTGCCTTTTTTAGCATTCATAGTGATTTGAATGACAATCCCTGCCCCCATCCCTGCCCCATATAAGCGCATATATTTGTATGCTTGTTTTCTAGTTGTTTAACTGTTTGGAAAGATTAGGAGGTGTGACCTTGTTGGAATAGGTGTGTCCTTTTGGGACAAGGTGTACTGCTGGGGGGTAGATTTGAGGTTTCAAAGCTCTCTCTCTCTCTGTGCATGATGCCTATGGATCAGGATGTAAAGCTTCCAGCTACTACTCCAATGCCATGCCTACCTGCTTCCCACATGACAATAATAGACTAACCCTCTGAATCTGTAGGCAAGCTTCAGTTAAATGCCTCCTTTTGCAGGAGTTGCTTTGGTCCCAATCTTTATTCATAGCAATAAAAGTGAACAAGACAGGACACTGGTAAGAAATCTAATGTTACTTCAATATTTATGCCTTTATATCCAAGTTACCATTTTTACTTATCACTTTTAACATTGGTATTTTTTCTTTTTTTGATATCTTGATTATATATTATCAAGAATTTCTACTCTGGTCATATCTGATCACCTCTTGTAGTTTAATGTCTATTACTTTATATTTGGAGAAATTTCTTCTTTGACTTTGCTGAATAGATTGTCTATGCCCTTGGTGTTTATTTTACTTTCTTCTTTTATCCCATGGTTTCTTAAGTTTGATTTCTTCATTGTATCCCAATCTTCTTGGGCACAGATTCATTCATTCATTCACTCATTCATGTTTATTTAGAGTTGTGGTGGTTTGAATGAGGAATGTCCCCCATAGTCGCTTGAAATGCCCCCATAGTTATTTGAACACTTGGCTCTCAGTTTGTGGTGCTATTTGGGGAGGTTTAGGAGATGGCCGTGCTGGAGGTAGTATGTCACTTGCCGGTGGCCTTTGAGAGCTTTAGGGTTCTTCTGCTTGACTCAGCCTATTAGTGATATTTTCTATTCCCAACATTGCTGTTCTGTTTTTTTCTTAGAAATCTCAATTTCCTTGGTCAATTTTTCTTCCATATTGTGGACTTTTTTTTCATTTTACAAACTTTCTTCTTCATGTTGTAAACTCTACTCTCCAGTCCTAGGTTGAACTCATTCAGTTATTTGTATCTTTTTTGGGGTGAGTAATTATGCTCACAAATAAGACTTGCTGAATTAGTAAAATTTTATGTTTTTAATCAATAAAATGAAAGGATTGAAATAGGGTTCCAAAGAACTTTTGTTTTTTATATTCCCAGATTAGAAAACAAAACTGGGAAGTTAAAAAGAATGTTTTCTTTATTAAAAAAGTAGTGTATTCATCATATATAATTATGTAACAAAATTTGTGAGCTATAATAGTGTTTTATAAAATAAAAACAAAATAATAATAATATTTAAAAAAATCTTGCCTGTTAGCAGATGATATCTATGATTTCAGATCTGCTTTTGGCTTTAGTCTTTTGTTCTATGAAAATATGTGAAGAAAAGTAGGCATCCTTGCTATGATTCAGCAAAGGACCTTTGCTGAGTGTTGAAGTCAGGCTATTGAATTTCCCAGAACCAAGAAGTATAAGCTGAATAAAATTCTATTATATAAACAGACACACACAGAGACACACACAGACATAGACACATACACACACACACACACCACATGTTGCTGGAAAAGAGAGAAATATTTTAATGACACTTTTCCTATTTTGGATATTATGTTAGGATGCTATATTAGAACTTGAAAAAATGATAGTTTCTTCAAAGTTAGCTGCTCTGTGGTACTTGAAGTCATATTAATGGCTTTTCACTACTTGTTACATTTATTCCATTAGAGTGCCTTTCACCATCTCCCTTTTAAAGAGTGGACATTATCACATAGCTAAGGGCATTCTTTAGTTTGAATACTGCTTCTGTTTCCTGAGTGCTGCGATTATAGGTATGCATTTTTGTCTTAGTTATTTCTACTGCTGTGATAAAACTCTGTCCAAAAGCAACTTGTAGGGCAAAGGGTTGATTTGGCTTACTCTTCCATGTGGTGGTCCATTATGAAGGGGAACAAGGGCAGAAGCTTGGAGATAGAAGACACAGAGACAATGGAGGAACACTGCTCATAGATTTGTTCCTCCTGGCTTGCTCCATTTGTTTGTATACCTCAGGATCACCTCCGAAGGGAGGGTACCACCCACACTGGGTTGACCTTATAGGCCTGACTATATATAAAAAAAATAACACAGTTACATTGCCAGTCTTCTCATATATGATTCTAGAGTCTTTGGAAAATACTGTTTTACTGAATAATGTGGATTTTCTAAATACTGGCATTCATTCCTCTCCTAAATAGTCACTAATATTACTAAGGTTTTTTTTTTTGGGGGGGGGGTTCAAGTATTTTATGTAGGCCTACCTGACCGTAAAGTTGATATTATCTTGCCTCAGCTTCCAAAGTGCTAGGACTATGGGCTTATGTCATCAACTCTGGCTAGTATCATTAATATTTTTCCTAGAAATCTTTTTTCTTTTTTTAAACATTTATAATTTTTATTGGATTTTAATTTATTTACATTTCAAATGTTATCTCCTTTCCCTGTTTCCCATCCATAAACCCACATCCCATCCCTCCTCCCCCTGCTTTTTTTGGGTGCTCCCCCACCCATTCACCGACCCCTTCCTGCCTCCCCACCCTGACATTCCTCTATACTGGGGCATCGAGCCTTGGCAGGACCAACGGATTCTCCTCCCACTGATGCCCAAAAAGGCCACTCTGTGCTACATATGTAGCTGGAGTCATGGGTCTGTCTATGTGTACTCTTTGGATGGTGATTTAGTCACTGGGAGCTGTAGTTGCTTGGTATTGTTGTTCTAATGGGGTTGCAAACCCTTTTAGCTCCTTCAGTCCTTTCTCTAACTTCCCCATTGGGGACCCTGTTCTCGGTTCAATGGTTGGCTATGAGCATTCACATCTGTATTTGTCATGCTCTGACATAGCCTCTCAGGAGAAAGCTATATCAGGCTCCTGTCAGCTATGTCAGGCTTCTTGGCATCAGCAATAATGTCTGGGTTTGGTGGCTGTAGGAGTAGATGGCTGGAAATAATCAAACTCATTGCTGAAATCAACCAAGTAGAAACAAAACAGAACTATACAAAGAATCAACAAAACCAGGAGCTGGTTCTTTGAGAAAATCAACAAGATAGATAAACCTTTAGCCAGACTAACCAGAGGGCATAGAGACAGTATCCAAATTAACAAAATCAGAACTGAAAAGTGAGACATAACAACAGAAACTGAGGAAATCAAAAACATTTTCAAATCCTCATATAAAAGACTATACTCAACCAAACTGGAAAATCTGGAGGAAATGGGCAATTTTCTAGATAAATACCAGGTACCAAAGTCAAATCAGAATCACATAAACTATCTAAACATGTCCATAACTCCTAAAGAAATAGAAAAAAAAAAAAAAAAAAGAAAGCACAGGACCAGATGGGTTTGGTCTTCATAGAAGACCTAATACCTATACTCTTTAAACTATTCAACAAAATAAAAAGGATGCTACTCAATTCCTTTTATGAAGCCACAATTATGCTTATACCTAAACCACTGAAAGACCCAAGAAGGAAAGAAAACTTCAGATCATTTTTCCTTATGAATATTGATGCAAAATTACTCAATAAATTTGTCACAAACTGAATCCAAGAACACATCAAAATGATCGTTCATCAAGTAGGCTTCATCCCTGGGATGCAGGGATGGTTCAATATAGGGAAATCCATCAATGTAATCCACTATATAAACAAACTTAAAGAAATAAAGCACATGATCATCTCATTAGATTCTGAGAAAGGATTTGACAAAATTCAATACCCCTTCATGTTAAAAGTCTTGGAAAGATCAGGAATTCAAGGCCCATACCTGAACATAGTAAAAGCCATATACAGCAAACCAGTAGCCAATATCAAACTAAATGGAGAGAAACTTGAAGCAATCCCACTAAAATCAGGAACTAGATAAGGCTGCCTACTGTCTCCCTACTTATTCAATATAGTACTTGAAGTCCTAGCCAGAGCAATCAGACAACAAAAGGTCAAAGGGATACAAAATGGAAAGGAAGAAGTCAAAATATCACTATTTGCAGATGATATGATAGTATACTTAAGTGGCCTCAAAAGTTCCACCAGAGAACACCTAAACCTGATAATCAAATTCAGCAAAGTGGCTGTGTATAAAATTAACTCAAACAAATCAGTAGCCTTCCTCTACTCAACAGATAAACAGGCTGAGAAAGACATTAGGGAAATGACACCCTTCACAATAGCCACACATAATATAAAATACCTTGCTGTGAGTCTAACCAAGCAAGTGAAAGATCTGTATGACAAGAACTTCAAGTCTCTGAAGAAAGAAATTGAAGAAGATCTCAGAAGATGGAAAGATCTCCCATGCTCATGGATTGTCAGGATTAATATTGTAAAAATGGCCATCTTGCCAAAAGCAATCTAAAGATACAATGAAATCCCCATCAAAATTCTAGTTCAATTCTTCAAAGACTTAGAAAGAGCAATTTTCAAATGCATTTGTAATAACAAAAAACCCAGAACAGTGAAAACTATTCTCAACAATGCAAGAACTTCTAGGGGAATCACCATCCCTGACCTCCAGCAGTGATTAAAATCTGTATGATATTGGTACAGAGACAGGCAAGTAGATAGTGGAATAGAATTGAAGATCCAGAAATGAACCCATACACCTATGGTCACTTGATTTTTGACAAAGGAGCTAAAACTACCCAATAGAAAAAAAGACAGCATTTTCAACAAATGGTGCTGGTTCAACTGGAGGTCAGCATGTAAAAGAATGCAAATCAATCCATTGTTATTGCCCTCAAGAAAGCTCAAGTCCAAGTGGATCAAGGACCTCCACATAAAACCAGATACACTCAAACTAATAGAAGAAAAAGTGGGGAAGAGCATTGAACACATGGGCACTGGAAATTTCCTGAACGGAACACCAATGGTTTATGGTCTAAGATCAAGAATTGACCAATGGGATTTCAAACAATTGCAAAACTTCTGCAAGGCGAAGGATACTGTCACTAAGACAAAATGGCAACCAACAAATTGGGAAAAGATCTTTACCAATCTTACATCCGATAGAGGGCTCATAGCCAATATATACAAAGAACTCAAGAAGTTAGAGTCCAGAGAATCAAATAACTCTATTAAAAATGGGGTACAGAGCTAAACAAAGAATTCTCAGCTAAGGAATATTGAATGACTGAGACGTACCTAAAGAAATGTTCAACATCCTTAGTCATCAGGGAAATGAACATCAAAACAGCCCTGAATTCTTTTAAGCGTTTGGAAGTTTTAAACTTAGTGGTAGAATGTTTAACCTTTTCAAATATTGAATTTCCAGTTGAAATCTAAAAAGTACTCATTGGTAATGAACACTGTCATTTATTTTCTTGGTTGCGACAGACTTGTTTTGATTAAAAATCTCAGTCCCCAGGTCTGAATAACTGATGTGTGACTGAGAGCCATTCTTCTAAGTTAAATGTTTCATGACAAAAGTGACTTGTACCGATTACTATTCCAAGAGCTGCTTATGTGACTTTCTGTGAGACAAGTGTCATCTTTGGACATGCGGCAAATTGCTTTATGCATAGTTTTTATTGTGACACATAAAACATTAGGAAGATGTATCTTCAAGAGTTTATATTTAATAACTAATTTTTACTGTTTTCATCAAGGATTTTGAGGCAAATCTTTTCTTCACATCCTAACCCATCAGTTTAATAAACAAAACCAAAACTGCGAGCACGTGAACTGATCTGGGCTATAAAACTCCAGCAGGTTTTATCACCATCAATTAGCATCACTAATGCACATGATAACAAATAAGACAATCAGTGTCTTAGAATTTTTTATAAAAATATTTTAAATTCATTCAAAAGATTATATTACAATTAAATCATTTCCTTCCTTCAAGCCCTCCCAAGATCCCCTCCTTGTTCTCTTTCAAAATTCATGGACTCTTTCATTCATTGTTGTTGGTGTTGTTTTGTGTTTGCATGTGAGTGTTCCCCAATAACACACATACAACCTGCTCTATCATATACTGTTTCTTGCACTTACGTTTTCAGGGTGATCATTTGGTATTATGTAACCAGTTGGTGTGCTCTTCCCTGGGAAGCCTGTTTTCTCCCATTCTCAGCATTCCTTAGTACTTTGTGTAGGGTTTAGGCCTTGTGAGCTTTTCCCTGTCATACCACTTCTCTTGGTGCTGTTCTTGCCCAGGTTATGTTTAGGCAGTCATGTTAGTGAAACTTTATGAGTATATCCTCTGATATTTCAGGGAGACACAGTCTACAACAAACTCCCTGTTCTCCGTCTCTTACATGTTTTCTGCCACATCACATACATATACATATATATGTATATATATCCCAGTGTACCAACCATTCTTTAAGAACCAATCATAAAAATTACATTATGTTATCAAGTGGTGACCTAGGGAGCAAAAATGGTAAATGATCAAATTATCCCAGATTTTGTCCTTGTTCAGGACTGATGTCATCACTAGAATACACCGGTCACAGAAGTTGTCATACTCATTGTATTCGTATCTTTCCGTTGGTCTTTCAAATTCTACTGGGGCATCAACGTCAATGTTGTGATAAGGATGGCCAGATATACCCCATATCCATTGCCCATTTTTGTCAGTAGCCTCTTTTGCTTAGATATGACCATTCAGCTATCAACTGTATCACTACAAGGCTGTTCAAGCTTTCTTGCCACTTTCTCAGTGTCCAAAAACCGATGGGATAGTGTAGTGAACCTGGGAATGACCTCTTGTAGAAGATGTGGCAGCCTTCTGAGTGTGCCTGAGTAAGTGAGATGAGATACTTTCCTATTGTTTTGAACTTTACAGTTTAGGGCTATTTATTATAGCAATTAGCTTTTCCTAACACTGACTTGAGTAACAACCTTTTAATTGGAATTCACAGCGATTCATCTTCCTCAATGAAATGTAAATTGAAGCTGCACTAAAAAGGCTAACATCATTAAAGCCCTCTTTTCACAGAGATATGCTGGAAGGGGACACCCTTCTCTAAATTTATGACAGATTCTCCGTTATCCTCTCAGCAAAAGATCTGGTTCCAAGTCAATGGATACTGCAAGGAATAATGAGGAACAAATATTTGTCCCTGAAATGTGTAGGAGAGTGCATTGCATTATTACGTACATATGTTCCACTCTGAGATGACTAGCGTCAGATACCCAGGGGTGTAGATGGAATTAAACAGGAAATTGGAAATGTATTCTATGCAAAGTACAATGAGAAAAGTAATTGAAGATAAAGGATAAATAGGATGACCGAGAAGCTTGAAAAGTGTTTTCAAATAATGGATGCAGCTTTTCAAGGGGGAAGTAATTGAGTTGATTCCAAATTTAAAGCCTTTGAGGAATTGATTCTTTCCCTAATTACTGATCTTTCTCCTTGGTTTGTGAGTGTGACGCTCGTTCCCTCTAGTGTCAGTTAGAGATGCAATTACAAAAACAATGGATGTGATCCCGCATGGTATTATACTTTTTTTTTCTTTTCCTATATTTGTATTCAATGCAAGTCAGCATTCAAAGCAAACAACTGGACCATTTTCACAAACATCGTGCTTCATTTTATCTTATGCACATGATTGACATTGCCGTCAAGGATGCTGCTTCTATTGATTCTTCGATGATCATTTCTCATCTCAACTATCCGCAGAGCCCAATTTTCAGCATTTTTTTTACCTTCTAAAACCTATAACATCAGAATTACCATCAAGCTACTTTGAAAAAAATGGCTAGTCACACTTATAATCCAAGAAACATGCATTTGCTCACTATATATTATGTTGTAAGTCCAGAGATGCAAATTATATGAGCAACTTCTGTTTTAAAGTTTCTCACAATCTCATGGGAAGATTACATTCTAATAGTTAGCTAGACAAGATCACCAGGCAGTAAGAAACATCTCTCTCAAATCCCAGGAAATTAATACTACCCAAATTTATTTCAAGCTTATACTTCATATTAGAGGGGAATATGAGTCCTTTTCTTAGGTAAGTAGGGATCATGCCTTGGGAAGTTTCATCTCCTCCTGTGATCTCCATCATGTGATCAAGAAAAGAACCATGCAAGTTGGTCTCTTTCTTTTTCTTTTAAATTGGATATTTCTTTATTTACATTTCAACTGTTATTACCTTTCCGAGTTTTCTGTCCATAAGCCTCCTATCCCCTCCCCCTCCCCTTCTATAAGGGTGTTCCCCTCTCCATCCACACCCCCTTCCCCACCTCCACCTGACATTCCCTTACACTGGGTGTCCAACCTTGGCAGGATCAAGGGCTTCTCCTTCCTTTGGTACTCAGCAAGGCCATCCTCTGCTACATTTACAGCTGGAGCCCCGGGTCAGTCCATGTATAGTCTTTGGGTAGTGGTTTAGTCCCTGGGAGTTCTGGTTGGTTGGCACTGTTGTTCTTATGGGGTTGCAAGTCCCGTCAGTTCTTTCAATCCTTTCCCTAATTCCTCCAACGAGGGTCCCTTTTGCAGTTCACTGGTTTGCTTCTAGCATTTGCCTCTGTATTTGACATGCTCTGACTGTGTCTCTCAGGAGACATCTATATCCGGCTCCTGTCAGCATGCACTTCTTAGCTTCATCCATCTTATCTAGTCTTAGTGGCTGTATATGTATGGGCCACATGTGGAGCAGGCTCTGAATGGCTGTTTCTTCAGTCTCTGCTCCAAATTCTTCAGTCTCTCTCCTCCTATGGATATTTTTGTTCCCCCTTTTAAGAAAAAGTGAAGCATCTGCATTTTGGTTATCCTTCTTCTTGAGCTTTATGTGGTCTGTGGATTGTATCTTGGGTAATTCAAGTGTTTGGGCTAATATCCATTTATCAGTGAGTGCATACCATGTATGTTTTTCTGTAATTGGGTTACCTCTCAGGATGATATTTTCTAGTTCAATCCATTTGCCTATGAATTTTATGAAGTCATTGTTTTTGATAGCTGAGTAGTACTCCATTTTATAGATGTACCACATTTTCTGTATCCATTCCTCTGTTGAAGGACATCTGGGTTCTTCCCAGCTTCTGGCTATTATAAATAAGGCTGCTATGAACATAGTGGAGCATGTGTCTTTGTTGTATGTTGGAGCACCTTTTGGGTATATGCTCAGGAGAGATATAGCTAGGTCCTCAGGTAGTGCAATGCCCAATTTTCTGAGGAATCTCCAGAGCGATTTCCAGAGTGGTTGTACCAGTTTGCAATCCTACCAACAATGGAAGAGTGTTCCACTTTCTCCACATCCTTGCCAGCATCTGTTGTGACCTGAGTTTTTGATCTTAGCCATTCTGACTGGTATGAGGTGCAATCTCAGGGTTGTTTTGATTTGCATTTCCCTGATGACTAAAGATGTTGAGCATTTCTTTAGGTACTTCTCAGCCATTCAATATATTCCTCAGCTGAGAATTCTTTGTTTAGCTCTGTAGCCCACTTTTTAATAGGGTTATTTGATTCTATGGACTCTAACTTCTTGAGTTCTTTGTATATTTTGGATATTAGCCCTCTATCAGATGTCGAATTGGTAAAGATCTTTTCCCAGTCTGTTGGTTGCCATTTTGTCCTAATGACAGTGTCCTTCGCCTTACGGAAGCTTTGCAGTTTTATGAGATCCCATTTGTTGATTCTTGCTCTTAGAGCATAAGCCATTGGTGTTCTCTTCAGGAAATTTTCCCCAGTGCCCATGTGATGGAGACTCTTCCCCACTTTTCTTATATTATCTTGAGTGTATCTGGTTTGATGTGGAGGTCCTTGATCCACTTGGACTTAAGCTTTGTACAGGGCAATAAGAATGGGTCAATTTGCATTCTTTTACATGCTGACCCCCAGTTGAACCAGCACCATTTATTAAAAATCCTATCTTTTTAACATTGGCTGGTTTTAGCTCCTTTGTCAAAGATCAAGTGACCATGGGTGTGTGGGTTCATTTCTGGGTCTTCAATTCTGTTCCACTGATCTATCTGCCTGTCTCTGTACCAATACCACACAGTTTTTTTTATCACTATTGCTCTGTAATATTGCTCGAGGTCAGGGATGGTGATTCCCCCAGAAGTTCTTGTATTGTTGAGAATAGTTTTTGATATCCTGGGTTTTTTGTTATTCCAAATGAATTTGAAAATTGCTCTTTCTAACTCTATGAAGAATTGAGTTGGAATTTTTTTATGAGGATTGCTTTTGGCAAAATGGCCATTTTTACTATATTAATCCTGCCAATCCATGAGCATGGGAGATCTTTCCATCTTCTGAGATCTTCTTCAATTTCTTTGTTCAGAGACTTGAAGTTCTTGTCATACTGATCTTTCACTAGCTTAGTTAGAATCACACCAAGGTGTTTTATATTATTAGGGACCATTGTGAAGGGTGTCATTTCCCTAATTTCTTTCCCAGCCTGTTAATACTTTGAGTAGAGGAAGGCTACTGATTTGTTTGAGTTAATTTTGTACCTAACCACTTTGCTGAAATTGTTTATCACGCTTAGTAGTTCTCTGGTGAAACTTTTAGGGTAACTTAAGTATACTATCACCTCATCTGCAAATAGTGAAATTTTGACTTCTTCCTTTCCAATCTGTATCCCTTTGACCTTTTGTTGTCTGATTGCTGTGGCTAGGACTTCAAGAACTATATTGAATAAGTAGGGAGAGAGTGGGCAGCATTGTCTAGTCTTTGATTTTAGTGGGATTCCTTCAAGTTTCTCTCCATTTAGTTTAATGTTAGCTACAGGTTTGCTGTATATTGCTTTTACTATGTTTAGGTATGGGCCTTGAATTCCCATTCTTTCCAGGACTTTTATCATGAAGGGGTGTTGAATTTTGTTGCTTTCTCAGCATCTAATGAAATGATCATGTGGTTTTTTTTTTTTTTTTGAGTTTCCTTTTATAGTAGATTATGTTGATGGATTTCCGTGTATTGAACCATCCCTGCATCCCTAGAATGAAGCCTACTTGATCAGGTGGATCATCATTTTGATGTGCTTGTGGATTTGGTTTGTAAGAATTTTATTGAGTATTTTTGCGTCGATATTCATAAGGGAAATTGGTCTGAAGTTCTCTTTCTTTCTTTGGTCTTTGTGTGGTTTTGGTATAACCATAATTGTGGCTTCATAGAAGGAACTGGGTAGTGCTCCTTCTGTTTCTATTTTGTGGAAGAGTTTGGGTAGTATTTGTATGAGGCCTTCTATGAAGGTCTGATAGACTTCTGCCCTAAACCCATCTGGTCCTGGGCTTTTTTTGGTTGGGAGACTTTTAATAACTGCTTCAATTTCTTAAGGACTTCTGGTATTTTTTAGATGGTTTATCTGATCCTGATTTAACTTTAGTACCTGGTATTTGTCTAGAAAACTGTCCATTTCCTCCAGATTTTTCAGTTTTGCTGAATATAGGCTTTTGTAGCATTTGATGATTTTTTTAATTTCCTCAGATTCTGTCATGCCTCCCTTTTCAGTTCTGATTTTGTTAATTTGGATTCTGTCTCTGTGTCCTCTGGTTAGTCTAGCTCAGGGTTTATCTATCTTGTTGATTTTCTCAAAGAACCAGCTCCTGCTTTTGTTGATTCTTTGTATAGTCCCTTTTGTTTCTACTTGGGTGATTTCAGCCCTGTGTTTGATTATTTCCTGCCTCCTACTCCTCTTGGGTATATTTGCTTCATTTTGTTGTAGAGCTTTTAGGTGTGCTGTCAAGCTGCTAATAGCTCTTTCCTGTTTCTTTTTGGAAACACTTAGAGCTATGATTTTTCCTCCTAGCACTGCTTTCATTGTGTCCCATAAGTTTGGGTATGTTGTGCCTCCATTTTCATTATATTCTAAAAAGTTTAATTTCTTTCTTTCTTTCTTCCTTGACCAAGTTATCATTGAGTAGAGTGTTGTTCAACTTTCATGTATATGTGGGCTTTCTGTCATTTCTATACTCCAGGAAGTGTAGAAAGTCGAACCATGAGAGGAAAACTGGATTGTTCATGAATAGGGCATGAAACTGTTTGTGTAAGTAGACAAGAACAGTGTGGAGGAGGAATACTCCATAAGCACTAAGGAGATACAGCAGCAAATGTTCTCATGCAGATTTGTGCAGGGCACTGACACATGCTGGATGAGTGGAGCCTCCCTTTTGGGCAGTTACTATTGAACCATAGCTCACAGAGCACTGCCTTGTCTATCTCTTTCCTCCAAAATCACAGAATCCCTGGACTGACTCACAACCCCTTCCAATCTTGCTCTCATGGTGTTCTACTCCTGCTTGCTCAGGGATTTCTTTCAGAATATATTTGCTCTGAAAGTGTACAGTTTTCACATGCCTGGTTTCCTCTCTTCCCTTCTCTTCTCTTCTCTTCTCTTCTCTTCTCTTCTCTTCTCTTCTCTTCTCTTCTCTTCTCTTCTCTTCTCTTCTCTTCTCTTCTCTTCCCTTCCCTCCCCTCCCCTCCCCTCCCCTTCCCTCCCCTTCCCTTTCTTTCTCTCTTCTCCCCTTCCCTCCCCTTTCCCTTTCCCTTTCCTTCTCTCCTTCTCTCCCCCATTCATTTCTTTCCTTTGTTGTAGTTTGTCTGTTTGTTTTTGTTTTGTTTCATTTTTCAAGACAGGGTTCTCTGTGTATCCCTGGATGTCCTAGAACTCAGTTTGTAGATCAGGTGGCCTTGAACTCAGATTTCCTCATGCCTCTACCTCCTGAGGTCTGGGATTAATGGCATGCTCCACCACTGCCTGAAAACTATGCCTGTCTTCTCTAAGGCTGTGCACAGGGCATATATTTTGAAAAGTTGCCTGACTTGGCACGCAGCATCCACATAGGTACAACACTTTGAGTTGAGGTATTACAGAAGCTGAATTAAAGCTCTCCCAGGCAGAAGGGAAGGTGGACACTATGGACTGACGGCTATCATGCTCTGGGGTAGGCCACTTTGAGACAAGCAACTGGAAAGCCTGTCATCTACTTCTGACCTTTAAGGAGTTTTTACTCACATATAGCTTAATGGCCATTTTAGGGGAAAGTGAGGAAGTGTGTTACTTTATAGCACTCGGTGTTCTCTTGTTGTGGCTTTGATGAACTGAGATCACCAGCTGGGCCCGGCTTCTACACTGTGGAAAAATGTCCACAAGGGGCAACAGCCAGGCTACATCATTTTCACATGTGATTTTAGCCCCAGCTTTAACCTTTCTCTAGAGGAGTAGATAATGCATTAACACCTCAAATCACTCCACTGTCTCCCAGGGCACAGTGGTATCTGTTGCTTCCTAGACTCTAGTGTAATTCCTATTTGCTTCTGATAATCACATAGCAGGAAGCAATTTCAAACAGGAGGCAGGATCTGCAAAGAGGAAAAACCTCTTATAGACTGGGATTTTTTTTGTCTTTCACCCTGTCTTTTGCGATCATAAGGTAACTGTATCTGGGTTCTAGAGGTATCAGGGTCTCACTCTGGGCCCGGAGATGCACCACAGAAGCCCACGGAATTATGAGGCAGCTGCTGAGAAAATTGCTGGGTTTAGCTGCAGCTTTTCTCCAGGGTGGGAACTGCAGATCCTTAGTAAGATCTCTTAAATCAAGGCTTAGTATTTGTGGGAAGAAACCCACTGTTTGATCAGGGATTGTTCCATGACGACAGAATTGAACTGATCAAACCGAAGCAGATGGCAGGTCTGGTCTCTGCCCCTTAACCACCTGGCCTGACTAACTCACAGAGACAGCTGATGTCTCCAGCTCAAAGGAGCAGTCTGGATATGCTTTTGAATATTTCATAAGACACGAGGAAAAGTTTTTTTTAAAAATTAAATTAAATTTTTTTTTACAACTTAAGATGATTAAATTAAATGTTTCCTTGGCATACATATTTCATCCATTGCCGTGCGTTTCACTCTCACAGTGAAAAAGCTGACTGACAACTTTCCTCTCTGCCCATCTGGGACAGAAACAGCTTAGACTCACTCCTTAGTCCCTGTTACATGCTATTATTTCAATTGAATTAAAATGAGTTAATTCCAAAAGCTTGCTTTCTCAGTCACACTAAGCACAAGGAAACGTTCAGCAGCTGTTTTGGATGTTTGTGTCTTCTGGGTGGTACAAGTGTAGGCTGTTGTTTTCAAAGTGGGATGGGAAAACCCCGTAGGGTTCATAGAACAGTCGCTTGTGGCGGAAGAAGAGAACATCTGGATTTGGGCTTACTCTATCTAGTTCCAGGGAGCAGACTTTGAGACGGAGCTCAGTGATGAAGAGGTTTAACAGGGCATGGACTCTTACCAACTGAGGAAATGAAAATGGGGTGAAACTGTAGAGGAGATTGGAGAGTTAGGCTTGGGCTAGTCATAGTTGCTAACAGCAAAAACAGCCCTTTACACCCACATCACTGCGTGTGTGTCCCAGGATGACTAGGGTTCTCCCCAGAAGCTGGGAGAATGTCTTCCAGTTCTGAAAGTTAATTGGTGCATAGGAATGTCTGTGCCTCCTTGTGTTCTTGCATTTGTTTCTAGAACGTTCTGATGAATGAATTTATCATAGAAGTTTGTACAGTGGAGTTGAGTTAAATATACTGTACTAATTAGAATCCGCAAATCCAAAGCCTGGCAATTAACTGGTGTAGACTCTGGATGGAAACCAGCTGGCTCAATTTAGCAGCAGGCTAATTTGTTCACGACTTCTTTTAAAATCATGTGCAAATGACTTTAGCTTTGGTCGGTTCAAGGTGGCTGTAGGTCTGACCTCTTTTTTTTTTTTTTTTTTTTTTTTTTCGGAGCTGGGGACCGAACCCAGGGCCTTGTGCTTCCTAGGCAAGCGCCTACCACTGAGCCAAATCCCAACCCCTAGGTCTGACCTCTTACTGTTATCTCAGACTTATTGATTTCACACATTTACCTGGTCTACTTGAGCTCTGTACTTTGAGCTTGAAGTCTCTGGTACACGCTCAGATTAGTAGAGGAAATTGCAGCAAATGCCTTTTGGTGGATCTTTTTATGACTTAATTTTATTCATTAAAAGCATATAATATTTATATTGTCTCTGTGTGTGTGTGTGTGTGTGTGTGTGTGTGTGTGTGTGTGTGTGTGTGTCTATTCAATTTGCTGAAGTTCATTTTCTTCCTTTCATTATGTGAGGTCCTAAGCACCCAACTCAGGTTGTAAGTCTGGGCAGCACTTTTACCTGCTGAGACATCCAGCTGGTTCATTTTTTTAAAATAATTTAAATTTGATTAGTGTTAGTCAATGGACCAAAGATAATTCAGAATGCTCTGTCCACTACATGGTGCAGATTGTACTTAGACTTAGAGGAAAGGAAGTCTAAAATGGAGGGGAGACACAGAGCTGCTCCATGGGTTGGTTAACTTTATTCCATCCTGGCTTACGTTGTCAATTGTGCATAGTTGAATGAAGTTTGGCTGCTCTGATTGGCTAAGACTTTGCTACTTGTTACAATAGTAAGTCATGGCCTGTTAAGATTACACTTGTGCAATTAGGTTAGGCTACAGTTTATGATGGACAGGATGCACCTTTAGTCTAAACTTCAGAAGCATAGGGAGGCAGCTTTAAATGAAGCCTCATTCGGTTTAACAATGGTGATAGTCGAGTGGTCTGAAAGCACCGGAGAAAAATGAACAATAGTAAGAAAGGGGGCGGAGCTCAGGACCAAGGATGGAGAATAGCGGGCCGGAAATGGGTAGAGATACTGTGCTGCACCTGGCTACTAAGCTTTCCTGAGCTCAGCACAAAAGAGAGGATTTCCCTTTCTTGTGGGTTTCCTCCTCTCCCAGCTGATTTCGGGAGACCTACCCCAATTTTCTACCTGAAGAATGTCATGTAAATCTTGATGAAATTATAGGCTCTTTTTTTTTTTTTGGAATTTCTCTCCATGCAAACGAGGTATTCAAAGAACTTTAGACCTTAGCCAATGTAACTTCACCCTAAGAAAAACCTCTCCCCACTTTCCAAGGTGTATATATATCCTGATTCTCCCAGGTAAAAATGCACGATACAACCTGTTTCATTGACTGTGGTCTAAGAGCTGTTTTCTAAAGGGGCTGTAACACTTTGTAATGTCTGTAGATCTCCCCGCCATGGTCCAGCATTCACCGCTGTGTGGAATCCTGCTGACTCACCTAACTCAGGACTTTACTTCAGCCTTTCCTGCTCAGTGTGCATCTGGGCCCAGATACTCCAAGGAAAGGCTCAGACTGAGGAACTTGGCTCTGCTCTATCCTTCCCCGCTTGGTGTGCAGCAGCTTGTGGATGTCCCAAGAGAAGAGACAGAAACAAAACAAAACAAACAACATTAAAAAAAAATGGAACTACAATACTGGGTATTGGTTTTAGGATGTAACGCATACACGTTTTCCTTGATGTATAAAAAGGCAAAAACTGAAAATAATACCATCTCCACAAACAATAACCACAAAACAGGCAAATGCATAAAAAACAGTTCATACAGAACCAGGCCTATTTCCTAATCTAATATTTATTCAGCATTTATTTCATTCAATTGTTTTGAGTTAAGATCTGGTCTCACTATGTAGCACAGGTCGGCCTTGAACTCAATATTTAGCCTGAGTTTCCCTTGAACTCAAAATCCTCTTGCTTCTGTCTCCGATGTATGGGGATTGTAGATATGTGTCGTCATACTAAGCTACACTTTGAAAAGACTGAGAGCTTTTTTATTGCCGGTCTCCAGATGGCGTGGGTCTGTTCAGCTTTTGTGCATTGTCAATTCAGGTTTGGGAAATTGAGAAGCCATTCGTGGCCTCTCATCTGCTAGAGGACGCTGGCATTGAGGACCCTTTTCAGAGACTGGCATGGATTTGTGAAGCACTGGAGAGCTGGGCAGCAAGGCAGCTCTGAGTGTGGAAGGCCTTAGCTCCTCGCTTCCAAAGTCAACAGAACTACACACCTGGAGACTTTATTTTCCTGGATCTTTCTTGGTTGCTGCTACAGCTAATTTTAGAAAACCGGATTTATTTCAACCTTCAGATATAGTCCTGCTCTTCTCTGTAGCCTCTTTGGCTATCCTGAACATCACTTTAGACTCTTAAACTAATTACAGAAATGTCACTGCAGTTAGCATCAGTTAGCACAATACTTTTAATCATTAGCAATTAGTAAACGTTTGACCTTTGCCTGGGGAGGGGAGAAAAACAGTAAAAGGGAAATACCAAGGTGGAACAATTTGCAGCCTCTGTGATGGTGACATAGTACCATTACCACTTGGCCACAGAGTTCATACTTAAGCTGTCTCCTTCCTAACAAGGAGGACGTGAGCAACAGCCTAGGGGAAGCTCTGTGGAACAGCACAGGGCACAATACGGCATGGGATTGGAAACAAGATTCAGAAGTAGAAGTCTGAAATTTGTTCTCTGTGTCGAGAGCCTGGGAAACGTTCAGAACCCTTGTCTTAGCTACTTCTCTTATTACCATGATGAAGTAGCTGGTGGAAGTGACATAAACGTTTTTTGTTTGTTTGTGTTGCTTAGATCAGAGTTTAGAGGGTTACCAGTCACCATAGTTGGGACGGTATGCCAGTGGGAGGAGGTGAATCCACGATGGCTGTTCCCATGGTGGCAGGTAGGAAGCTCGAGACAGAGGTGAATTTCCCATCCATGTCTCCCATCCTTGTACCAGTGACCAACTTCAGCTAGCCAGGTCAGACCCTACCTCCTAAATTCTCCAGACCTTCAGAACAGTGCCATAAGATGGGGACTGAGCATTCAAAACACGAGATTCTTTCATAGCTTCCTACTCAACACAGGATTCTCGTGGTAGTTTCCCTATTGCATAGTTGTATGTAGAGTCTCTAATTTAACTCAACAAGCCTAATGAACCACCCCCGTTTAGTTTCAGGTGAATTCTTCCTGCATCCTTTGTTCTGCCTTCAGGAAGATAAAATTAGAAGAAACCCATGGTTAAAAATTCAAATTATTATCTGGGCCGGATAGGCCTTGGTGGCAGACAGAGTTGTTCTCCCCTCCCAGTGCACTCCGTGAACTGAGCCTCTTTTGTTTGCTTGTGTTCTCTGTTACAAGGGTGTGCTTAGCAAGCTGGCAGATGTGGCTGGAGCTCTGCTGATCTGGACAAGTAGAAACGGACTTAGACATCTTTTCAAATAGGGCAGTCAATATGGTCCTCGTATGGGGTGGGTGGTGGCTAGAGAAAGAGATCTGGGGTTAATGTGTAGAGTCTAGTAAGACTACCTTCACCCTAAGTTTTCCAGCAAATTGATTACTGACAGAGAATAGAGAGAAGGTAAACTTTCAGAGGCTTCTTAAAAATGAGATAAATGTATGGGAAGATGCTCCCTCCTATGTTATGAAATCCATTCATCTATCTAACCAATATTCACAGAGCTCTTGTCGGGAAAATCATAAATTTATCACGCTGTTGCCATCCGAATGCTGAACAGTGGCCTGCTCACAACCCGGCCATTGATGTCGAATGTCATCTTTTCAGGGTTATTGCCCTCGCCCTTGACCCCCTCTCCCTTGCCTTAACTTGTCTCTTTCCTCTGCTTTCTCCAGTGCTTGTTTCTGCTGCCTTGCTCATCCCGTGAGTTCCCCTCCGGTGTCATGTGGCTCACCTAAAGTGTGCTCTGATATTAGCTTGCTGTGCCTTGTCAGTTCAAATCAAGTCTCAGTAGCTCCGGCCCACCCTGCAGGGCAGTCTTGACAGCTCTCCTTGTCAGTGTGCTGGCCGATGAAAGCCTGCAGCAGTGAGTGGTAACCAGTCAATTAGCAGTGACAACTACCAGGTTGGGAGTTTTTTTGTTTAATGCGTAGTTAATTTCACAGTAATTGAATTTAGGCTTGGCTCACAGAGACGGGGGCAAAAGGTTCTGTGTGGAGCCCTGGCAATCTTTGGCAGGAAACTGAACAGGGCTATTGTTCTAAGAGTAACCTGGTCTCTCCCAGAAGCTCTGTGGACATCTGGAGGCCTGCAGCTTTCTGCAGGGGGCTTTGAGGTACCCGCCACACACATAGAACGGCCACCCCTTCCTTATCGGAAGGGTTGGGTGTTCGGCCTGGTGGTATCTGCTATGCAAAGGGAATTTACTGAATGATTTCTTCATGCTGGCTGTGTCAGTGAGAATGCTACACATTTATTTTTTCCATACATTCTACTCATGAAGTGGGTAGTGTAATTATTAGGTAAAGAAGGCGAAGGTTAGATATGGTGAATGGTTGTATCAATAAGATCAGTAAGAAATAGGCCAAGAATGTGAAATGTTTTAGATAAGGTTGTATGGATTGCTGAGGGACAGTCTATCGGATGGTGTGTACGTGTGTACATGTGTACATTTCATCTGGGATGTAGTTAAACTCTGTAGTTTATTCGTTGAATTTAGTTTAGGTGATATAACTAAAGAGGAAAGTGCAATCTTGATGTCACTCAGTGTTGTTCTAACAAATCCTAGCTGACATTTTATGCCCACTGGTACTTGTTTTATGGAACTGCTAGCCACAGTATTATATATGAAGTTGTAGTTTGATCCCTCATTGCTTTTATAAATATGTTCTAATTTTTTGTGTGACAATGACTTTATTAAATACTAGAATATCTGTACCAGCTTGGTTTCCGCTTCCCCATCTTTTAATAAACTTACTTTGGTTTTTTTTAATTCTCATCAAGGCAAGGCAGCAATGAGATGTGGGTTTTGGTGACAACAGATGGTTGGATCTTGTTTCCTGATTGTGGCAGATAGTCTGTGCCTTTTTTTTCTGGTAAGTTGAGGCCATTTATATCCACGATTATTATTAAGTTAGATGTAGTAATTGCTATCATTTTGTTGATTGCTTTCTATTGGTTGGATGACTATTTATTCTTTTCTTTCTCCCTTGTAGGTATGGAAGACTTACTGATTTACAGTGTCAGACATGATGGATCCCTTCCTGCTTGTTGTTCAACTATTCCCTTAGGAAAGTTATTTTTTTCTTTGCTCTCATAAACAAAATGGTTTCTTTTCCTCTTCAGTGTATACTACGCCTCTGAGTACCTGCTGTAGTGAGGGGTGAGTGGTAAAGGAGTGTCAGGGTTGTCCTTCTCTTGAAATGTTCTTATTTTGACAAGTTTTAGGATAACTCTGCTGGGTATAGCACTCTTGATTGACAGTTATTTACTTCAGGAACAGAAATATTTCATTCAATGCTTTTCTGGATTTAGGGGTGATTACCAAAACTGAATGTTGGTCTTAGGTTCTGGACTTCAAAGTTGAGTTGGTGTTTTCCTTTCTAGTTTTACATAGATTGTTTCACATTTTTGACATCTTGGCTATCTCATCTCACGAAGAAGTTATTCTCTGACCATATCCGTTTGGTGTTCTAAATGCATCTTGTATTTGAATGTCATATTTCTCTAGGGTTCTGAAATTCTCTGCTATATTTTCCTTAAGTACATGGTGTCTTTAGTTTTTTTTTTTTCAGCTCCACCTACTTGGGATTCTTGTGTGCTTGATCTTTTCTTCATATCTTAGAGTTCTTGTCTTTAAGGATGTCTGGGTGTACGATGTCCTTGGTTTTGGCTTCGATCCTTGATACTCCATCTTCTGCTTGATCTCTGCCATAGGCGATGCTTTCTGTTGTGACTTTATTGACTTCACTGAACGTCTCATTCCCAACATGAACATTTACATATTTTAACTTTCAGCTTTCTTGCCAAATCTCTCTCCTTTTTGTTGCTGACTTTTTCATCCATACTGCTGATTTTCCTTCCATTTCAGTGACTTTCTTTTCTGTGTTTGCCGATTTCCTTCCAGGTCATGTATTCATCTCCTCACCTTTTCCAGGTGCTTGTTTTTTTTAATCCTTTTGACTGTAAACTTTAGATATGTTCATCTCGCTTTTATCCCTTCTGTATCTTTTTCATATTTAGATAAATGTTTGCCACACAGGATTGTGTAGGATCACTTTCCTTCCAGTATGTAAGGGACCTTGTGCGCAGTCTCCTCTGACCTTAGTTTTCCCCGGTATCATTTATCATCATCCATCTGCATTCTCCTTCCTTCCATTAGTCCTTTTGTTCTCTACAGGTGTGTTCCTACTTTCATGTCATGCTGCCATATATACTGATGTGCAGGTGTCTCTGTAATATGTGGGCTTGGAGTCCTTTTGGTAAACACACAGGAGTGGTTATAGCTGGGTCATAAATTCACATACACACAGACACACACACACAGACACACAGACACACACACATACACACACAGACAGAGACACACAGACACACAGACAGACACATACACACACACACAGACACAGACACACAGACACACACACACAGACACACACACACACACACACATACACACACAACACACAGACACACAGACACACAGACACACACACATACACACACAGACAGAGACACACAGACACACAGACACACACATACACACACAACACACACACACACACACACACACATACACACGGGTGGAGTTTTACATATGTATCTGCAAGCAGCAGGAAGAGAGAGTGAGCCACTGGGTCTGGCTTGAGCTTCTGAAACCTCAAAGCCCTTTCCCTCACTCCCATGCTTTCTCCAACAAGGCTACACCTACTCCAATAAAGTCACACCTTTAATGATGACTCTTTCGATGAGTCTATGGAAACCATTTTCATTCAAATCACCACTTGTAGTTAGAAATTATTTTCTTTCATTCTGAAGGCTGCCTCTTAACTCCATTAAATATTTCTTTCGCTGTATAGAAACTTTTAGTTTCATGAAGTCCTATTTGCTAATTGTTGGTGTTATGTCCTGAGCAACTGGAGTTCTGTTTAAAGAGTGCATGTATCTGCCCACTACTTAGAGAATCTTCCCTACTTTTTTGTTATCAGTTTCAGTGTTGTATGTATTATGGTAAGGTTTTTTTTGACACATCCTGAATTGATTGACATCCAGTGTTTGTGCGAGAAATCTAGTTTTATTCTCCTATATGTGGATGCTCAGTTTTGCTAACATCACTTGTTGAAGGGGCTATCATTTTTCCTATATGTGTTTTTGGCATCTTTGTCAATAGTCAGGTCTCTGTACCTGGCTGGGTTAACTTTGGGTCCTCTCTTCTGTCCCATTAGTCTCTATGTCTGGTGTCCTGACACTACTGTGCTGTACTTATCTATAGTACAACTTGGAATCGTGCACTGCAAAACCTTCAGTGTTGTTCCTTTGCTCAGGATTGTTTTAGCTTCTGAAGTCTTGTGTGCCTGTACATCTATTTTAAGATTTTTTTTCTATTTCTGTGAGAAACGAAATTGGAATTCTGATGGAGATCGCATTGAGTCTTCAGGTTGCTTTGGTAGTATAGCTGTTCCCACAATATTAGCTCTTCTAGTCTATGAGCATGGGGATCCCTTCTGCTTTTGAGCACTTCAGTTCGTTTCCTCAAATGCTTGGATGTTTTCATCATGGAAGTCATTTAGATCCTTTGCCAAACTTAATGGGTGTTTTCTTTTCTGAGGTAACTATAAATGCATCATTTTTATGCTTTTTTGCTTCACATTTTTTGTTACTGGTTTATTGTAAGACTACATACTATTGTACATGTATTAATACTTAAAAATTCTACTTTGTGAAAATGTTTATTAGAACTAAGCCTTTTTTCCATAGAGTTTAAAAGGTATAGAATGTATGGAATTATATCATCTGCAAATAAGGATAGTAACTTCTTCCTTTCCTATTTGCATCCCTTGTATTCCTCTCTTTTTCTATTGTGCTGGCAGGACTCTAAGAACTCTGTTGGATGAGAGTGGAGAATGTTCTTCTCCTGGTTCTAGTGGAAATGGCTTCAGTTTCATCCTATTTAGTATACTGTTGGTTGTGTGTTTGCTGTGTTTAGCCTTTACTATGTTGACATATATTCATGCTACTTTTAGTTTCTTCAGGGATTTCAGCATGAAAATATGTTGGATTTTTGTCAAAAGTTTTTTCTGCACTGTCAAGATAATAACTGTGATTTCTGTCCTCTAATCTGTTTAGATAGTAAGGTATTTTTATTTATTTTTTTTATTGGTTATCGTATTTATTTCCATTTCAAATGTTGTCTGTCCCCTTCCCAGCTTCCCCTCTGCAAATCCCCCGTCCCATCCCCCTCCCCGTTGTGGGTACTAAGAACAAAAGCTAGTCATCCTTGAAAGCAATAAGTGCTCTTATTTTTTGGACCCTCTCTTTCGCCTTTTCTCTATTTTTTCAAGTAGGCACTTCTAGTCATAAGTCTTTCTTAAGACTGCTTTTGTTGTATCCCATAGACTTTGTTAAGCCGTATCTTCATTTTTCTATTTAAAAATTAAAATTAAATTATTTATGCATAGTTTGGCATATGTATGTCCTTATATCCAGTGGCATATGTTTTATGAAATTAGATGCTCCTGTGTTTGGCTAATATGTGGTCATCTCTCCTGAATAATTTTGGTTGGAGTGTATTTTATTTGATCCTAGCATGACCATCCATGCTGGCTTTTTGTTCCATTTGCTTGGGACATCTTTTTTCATCCTTTTCCTAAGATTGTTTTTGACATTGATAATAAAGTATATTTCTTAGAGGTAAAAAAATAGATGGATCTTGTTTTGCAATTTAATCTGCTAGTGCCTTTTTTCATTGGGGAATTTAGCCACTGATATTCAAAGTCACAAATGGAAAGTATGTATCAATTCCTGTGACTTTGTAGTATTTGTCACCTTCCTGTTCCTTGACTAGTCTTCTGGTATGCTTTATTAGTTCCCGAATATGTTCTATTTTCTTTTCGGTATGAGGATTCCTTCAGCTCTCTTCTGTAGTGAAGGTTTACCACTCACACACTCCTTCAGCATATTTTTTATAATGGAAAGTTATTTGAAAAACAGATTTATAATTTTTATTTACCCTGTCTCTCTGTCTCTGTCTCTCTGTCTCTCTGTCTCTCTGTCTCTCTGTCTCTCTCTCTCTCTCTGTCTCTCTCTCTCTCTCTCTCTCTCTCTCTCTCTCTCTGTGTGGTACATGGTTATGGGAACATTCACATGCCATGGTGTGTGCAGAGTCAACCAAGTCAACAGACGCCCTTGTTGACCTCATTCTTTCCTTCTATCTTTAAGTGAGTTCTGCAGATCGAACTCTGGTTATCAGGCTTGCAAGACAAGTGCTTTTTCTGCTAAGCTATTTGCCAGGCACGTCTTGAATATATTCAGCATGCCTTTATACCAACGTTCTTCTTGTTCTCACCCCATAAGGCTTGCGTTTGAGCATTGTTCCAAAGAACTCACAGTCTTTTATATATTTTCTGATTGTCTTAATTGATGTCTGAATACTCGAATTCACTTATCTTGTCTTTCATCCTAGATGCCTTTTCTTTTACTTAATGCATTTTATTGGTGAAGCTTTCTCCTGAGCTACTTTTTATTTGACTTATGAATTTTTCATGTCTAAAGTTTCTAAATTTTGACTTTTATCACTATCTTTGTTGAATTTGCTTCATATGTATTGACTTTTCTTATTTCTTATTGAGCTGTTTATTTATCTTTTCTTTAGATTCATTTGGAAGTGTTATTTGAATCTTATTTCATTAGACATTCTTATAATCCTTCTTTTCAATTCTTTGTTTCGGCAGGATTTCGTTTAGTCCTCTTTCACTGGGAGACCTGACTGGGGAACTGGTATTTTAGTTGGAGGGTCTGTAGTCCGTATCCCATTGTTTCTCAGTGATAAATTGACATTTATATATCTGGGGTTGTTTTGTTAATTGGATTTTTTTCAGCTGTATTATCATTTGAAATATTTCCAAATTCGAAAGGGACTAAGTTGTGGGGGAGTTGAAGTTTAGATGTTCATACATCAGTCTCTGTGTTCAAGGAGTGGATTGTTAGTTGCAGAAGCAACCGCAACCACCACTTGGCTCCCTACACCAATATAATACTAGCCAGTTGTCTGTTTAACTTCAGTAATGAATAAAGGACCAATATCCAGCACAGTATTGGGAATACTAGGTTACTAGTTAACAGTGCAGGGAATGTGGACTGGGTAAGGTTACAGATCAGGATTAGCACCATTGAGAAAAAAAAGTGTGGTGAATAGAATATCTTGTAGGAATTAGGAAGCTGTTAGGAACTATGGAGTTTAGAGATTATTAAAGTTCTGAAGGGTTACAGTTAAGTAAAATGAAGGGTGTTTGGGGAAGAGAAAAAGGAGCAGAGGTTGGAAGGAGAGAAGAATGTGTGAGTGCGTGTAGGCAGAACGGTAAAGTACACTGTAGTAGCTGAGCAGAGGTGTTTACACAGCAATTGTGCAATATAACCAAGAAATATATAAACTAAAGCAATATTGTTGCAGGGTAGTTCTACAAAAGTGAAGATTAAAACAAAGAAGAACCATTAAAAATTAAAAAATAATAAAGCCCAACAATAGCAACTAAAAGTCAAAGTGTAATAACAATACATTAGTTTTAAAGAAGGCATCACAGCAGTCAGTATTTCTTCCCTGGTGGGATGGATTCTGAGTTCTTTCTTTCCCCAGTGATATTTCATACAGCAAACTGTGCTGTGGGGGGAGGTGCAGTTTGCAGTTCTAATTTAAAACTATTGAGCTAGGGGAGTACATATTGCTCCAATGGGGATTCAGCCAGCTCTACCTCTGGGATTGAGTTTCTGGAATAGTTCAATTGAGATGAGTATGGTTCTCGGGTCCCTCCTTGATCCTTCCTTGTTAGGCTGTGTGTGTGTGTGTGTGTGTGTGTGTGTGTGTGTGTGTGTGTGTGTGTGTGTGTGTGTTGGGCGGTGGTAAGGCATCATAGGAACCCCTGACATGCTTTGTTTCTGACCTCAGCAACAGCCTAACAGCCTTGGGGAGAGCTAGTCATACTGTAGTTACTTTGATTTGTGTCCATACAGCTGTTTAGGAACTTTTGATCAGAGACTAAAATCTACTGCAGCTCTTCCCTTGGACTATATGATGTCAGTGTACAGGAGCATAGCATAGGGTTCTTTACTGAGGGCTCCTACTGATATCCTACTGGTGACCCCACCAGGATGGGGCCTGCTCCAACCTCAGTGTCACATCTTAGTTCTTTTTTTTCTGCCCTCGAGGTATATAGGATTCTAGCCCTGCGAGTTCCAGGATCTACTGTAGTTTTCTGCCCATGGTGTTCTGTGGTCCTGGAATGTGAGGAAGGGAGAGTGCAAACTACCTGATTGCGGCAAATGCCTTGATTCTGTTTTAAAGTCTTCTGTCACCACATCATTGCCTATTGCATATCCTAATGCGTTCTGAGCCAGGTGTTCTGCAAACTTCTGGAGGGCAGAGCTGGCTGTCTAGCCAGTCTAGCTGAATTGGTAAACTCCAGGTTCATTAAGAGACAATACCTAGGCTTATGGAATGGCTAATGCTTCACAGGAAAGTATCTATCAAGCACATTGAGAATGGGGTGACACTGAGTTCTCTATAGACCTTTCTTGGTACTTTGAAGACATTGTCATCCTGTTGGAGTGATATAACTGAGGTGTCCACTGGTCCCCTGAAGCTTCATAGTCTCTGGCCTCTACAGTCAGTTTCGCATCAGATGCTGCTTCCAGAGACTGATACACCCAGTGACTCACCTTGACTACCAAAGCCAGACCTACACTGCTTTTAGGAGGCTGTGCCCAGACATGATATGTGGGGCTGCCTGTTCCTAAACACTTCCTTGTCTGGGTCAGGCCTCCAGTCATCCTGCTCTCCACAGCCGTCTCCTAGACTGTCATTCTGAAGCTCTGGTATGTGGAATTCTGTCTCCTGGCTTTGTGAATGTTACCTACTATTCAGCCTCTAGGACAGACAGCAGATCTTTCAAGTGGTGGTCAGAGGACTGTGCCTAGCCATAGCCTCCTGGAACTGGGGGAGTTGTTGGCCTAGTTCTACTGAAGGTGTCTTTGTCTCTGCAAGACTTATGACTAGACTGAGGCTTGTGGGAGCTGTGGGCTTGTCATGTGGTTTGGGTTGCCAGTCATTTGAGCAGAGCTGCCTGGTTTACCTTTGGGGAGAGGCTCTGTTCTCTTCCCTACTCCTTCTCCACTGGAGCTGTCTGGCTTCCCTTTCTTCATTTTCAATGCACATCTTGACTGGCTCTACCCTTCATCTTGTGAGTTTATAAAGCGATTTCTCTTTCTTCAGTGTGAAATCTATTTTTTTCTTTTTGAAAGATTTATTTTATTATCGTTAATTATGGGTGTGGGTGTGGGTGCATGTACATTAGAGCAGGTTTTCTGCCAAGGGCAGAAAAGATATCAGTTCTCCGGGACTGGAGTCGCACGAGGTTGTGAGCACATGCAAGGTCCTCTGCAAAGGCAGTGTGTGTCACTGAGCAATCTCCTTAGTGCTGCTAGTCCTACTTTCTCAGCCTGCTATTTCTTCTTTCTTCATTGCATCTCATCGAGGCAGTGGCTGGTCTGCTAGCTTCCCTGGAAGGCCCACTGTTTCTTTTTCTCTGGAAGAAGAGAGGAATAACAATGGTGCTAAGATTTTTTTTATTTCAACAGGGAATGGGGTCATGGATAAAGACATTTTAATCATAAATTTTACTTGAAAATTTTGCACACACACACAAATATATATCTCCTTCCCGCCAATTTTCCCAGCTGTACCCAACTACCCCAACATACCCCCCTTCTAACCTCATGTCTTCTTCATTTTTTTTTAATTTTTTTTTCATTTTTTTTGATAGCTTATGAAGTCTAATTAGCGCTACCCACTTGTTCACAATAGTGGGTTTATCCATGGGAGCATGATAAACTTACCTCAAAATAAGAATGTTCTTCCTCCCCAGCAATTATCTACTGCTAGTAGATGTCTGATAAAGGTGGGGTCTGGCAAGGACCTTCCCTGTCTATGATGTAATGTTGACTGGATTAATCTTGTGCAGGTGTTGTGCAGGCAACCGCAGTTGCAGTTAGTTCTTGAGTGGAGCAGCTATGTCATGTCTAGATGACAGCCTTTCACTGCACGGCTCCCCTACTCCCACCCTTTTGTTCCTGTATCTTTTCCCATAGGATATGAGCTTTGGTGGAGAGTGGGGTGATAATGATGTTTCATTAGGGACTGAGTACTAGTGTCAGCAGTGGCACGGTCTGTAGGAAGAACAGTAGGCCTCAATGACAAAGCAGTGGCCACCTCTGCATAAATGCTGGGGCATGGGTACAGCCACAGAGGACCTAATTGAAGACTGCCTGAGAGCCTAAAGATTGGTGAAGCAGACAATGCCAGCCAACCGGGAATTGCCACTTGGAAGAAGAGACTCTTGCTTGTGACCAATGGGATTTGGCTAGAGGGGATAAAGGGAGATTCCCTAGGATTAATAAACACGCTTGCCTTGGTGTTCTCAAGAGCTTGCTCCAGAGGCTGAGCGTGGATTCCAAGCCACCTCATTCCCAAGCTCCAAGGTCAGGCAGTGAGTGGTTCAGGGGACAAGCAGCAACTGTCCACTGCTAAAAGAAATTTCTCCAATCAAGTTTGAGAGCATCTTGGTTCCAAGGGTATAAACGTATATTTAGAATAGGAAAATAATTATAGGAGGTTACACCCTAGAGCCTATGAGCCATCCCAGCAATGGGTTTATGACCAAGATTACAATACCAGGTCCGTGGGGCAAGCCTCAAATCTAATCAGAGAGTGGTTAGTTACTCCATGCCACTACTGGTACCAGTGGGCTCATCTTGTCTGGCAGACTGGTATTTTCTGTCTGGCGTGTTGGTACTGTGGCATGCAGGGTCTAATGCTGGGTAAGAGCATGAATATCCTGCATAGCATCCTCTGGAATTGTAAAATGCCAGAATTTGCCCTGAGGGGAAGTTTCCTGGTTTGTATAAGGCTGATACTCCAAGTGAGTATATCTCCCCTCCCCCTCCCCAACTTTCTTTCTTTTAAATTTTCACATAATATATTTTGATCATGATTTCTCCTCTTCTAACTCCCCCAAGGTCCTCCCTCCCTTCCCCCTTCCTCCCCCCCACAAATAAAAAACAAAAGAACAAACAGACACATACAAAAATTAACAGCAAATTGAAATTAAGGCTCACAAAAACTATGGCATTCATTTTATGTTGGCCAACTACTATGGGGCACAGAGCTTGGCCTAAAGAATGGTAGCTGTACCCAGTGGTTGTCCATTGGAGAAAGCAGATTTTCCCTTTGCCAGCAGGTATCCATTGCAAATAGCTTCTTGGTTGGGCCCCATGTCTACTTCCTCCTCTCAGTTTTGGGATCCTACCTGACTTGATCCTGTGAGGGTCTTGCATGTGCTGCTGTAGTCTCTGAGTTCTTATGTACTTTAGTCCTGTTATGTCTGGAAGTCACAGTTTACCTGGAGTCATTCATCATATGGCTCTTACAATCTTTCCTTCTCCTCATCTGAATAGATCCATGATCCTTGAAGAGAGGGGTTTAATGAAATCATCCCATTATAGACCGAGTGCTTCAAAATCTCTCAGTCTCTGCTTATTGTGGGTTTCTGTGTTAATTCCCATCTACTGCAAGAAGCTCTTAAGACATGGGTTGAATGAGGCTCTGATTTATGGTATGACAATATGCCATTAAGAATCATTTAGTTGCTATGCTCATTCAGCAGATTGATTGTAGAATATTTCCTCCTAAGCCCACGACCTATTTAGTTCCATGTCCTTTGCAACTTTAGTGATGTCAGGTTTGGGTTGCATCTCATGGAGTTGGACTTCAATCTAATAATTCTGTAGTCAGTTCCTCTCATAACATTTGTGCATGTGTGTTAGTATACCTTGCAGACAGGTTGCTATTGTAGCTCTCAGGGTTGATGATTGCCTGTCTCCTCTGGTCACATACAAAGTATTTTCCAGCACCATGAATACTAGTCAGTAGGAGTAAAGCTTCTAGTAAGCCCCGGATTAACTTTTCTGTATTTGATGACATAATAATTGTCTTCAGAAATCAGGCCTTACCATCAGATTGTAGATAGAGACCAATAGCCTTAGCAATAGTCTGTGAGGTTTGTGGTAGTTCCAAGGCCCCTTTGGCCAACACTTCAACAAGATATAACCCATTCCTCGCAGTGGAGGTCTTACCTGGTGGCATAAGATGTCTAGTTGGGAGATTGTCTGTTCTATTATTTGGTGACTCTACTTAGAATCTTTTCATATGTTTGTCTGTCTGTATATCTATCTATCTATCTATCTATCTATCTATCTATCTATCTATCTATCTATCTATCTATCTATCTATCTATCTATCTATCTATCTATCTATCTAATCTATGTTTCTAAAGTACTATTCTACATGTTTCCTCCCCATATTCCTTCCTTTACTCTTCTCTTACTTCCCCTCCCTATTTAATCTTCCTATTCTAGTATCCAGTTTGTTTCTCCATAACACTATATTCTATTTCTCCTCATTAGTAGACTGTCTCCTTCCTGGAGTGAGTCTTAAATCCAGTCAGGTATCAGTTTTTTATCCCTTAACGTCCATGTCATTATTACATCCAATGGCATATCTTGCCACTCTAGTGTTATTGTAGTTCACATGTAGTTCATCATAGTTAGGTAAGACTTTGGTTAACTTTCTACTCCAGCAACTTGCATAGCACCTTCTCTACTATAAAGCTAGGCATCTGGGGGAAGCTATATATTAAGCATTAACTTGATTTCTACATGTCATATGACCAAACCGCAAATTCTGGTGGGCAACCAAGAACATTGGAAATAGTGTATTGTTTGTGGTTTCTGATAAACAAGGGGAAATATACTATCACTTACACTGGGCTTTTTAATTAGTAAACTGTGGTTTCTGGGAGAAACATTATTATTCTCTGTGTAGGGGAACTCCAATGAAACTATTTGATATTAACAAATCAATTATAAAATTTTAGTTTTCATATGTCCTTTCCCAACACTTTTTGTGTTAGTTACCTGTCCCCCTTCCTTTCCTCTGCCTACCCTTACAACATGTTTTTAATTCTTTTTAAAAAAATTAAAAATTTTGAGCATATCAAATATTTGATATATCTCATATTTGATAATGTCAGTTGTAGAAGTCTTTTGTCAGTTGCTTTTGCTGGTTGTTATTTTCTGACTCTTGATAACAGTACAGTTATGCACTTGAATTTTTGGGGGACTTCACTGAGAGCTGTAAGGTGTCTGTAAGAAAACAGAGGGAATCTTTAGGGACTGATTGATGCTTTGGCCATAGATCTGGAAGGACTTTCATTGGGCTGTGTTTAAATCTGTCAACTTGATTGGATTAAGAGATGCCTAAAAGTCAGTAAATCACACCTCTGTGCATCTGTGTGCATTTACAGAGAGGATTAGACCATAAGGATTCTGACCTAATCAAACTAAACAATCTACTGATGGATTCAAAATTCGAACGGCCTATTGGGAGGTGGAAGTACTCTAGAGAGTGGGACCTAGTTAAAGTCGTTGAAGGGAGGGTATGTCTTTGGAATGCTGGGCACCAGCTCCTTTCTGTTTTTCTTGTTTCTTTTTGGCTGCCATGAGTTTTTCTTTTTTAATTTTTTTCATCTTTATTAACTTGAGTATTTCTTATTTACATTTCAATTGTTATTCCCCTTCCCAGTTTCCAGGCCAACAACCCCCTAACCCCTTCCCCTCCCCTTCCCCAAGGGTGTTCCCCTCCCCATCCTCCCCCCATTACCACCCTCCCCCCAACAATCACGTTCACTGGGGGTTCAGTCTTGGCAGGGCCAAGGGCTTCCCCTTCCACTGGTGCTCTTACTAGGATATTCATTGCTACGTATGCAGTTGGAGCCCAGGGTCAGTCCATGTATAGTCTTTGGGTAGTGGCTTAGTCCCTGGAAGCTCTGGTTTGGTTGGCATTGTTGTTCATATGGGGTCTCAAGCCCCTTCAAGCTCTTTCAGTCCTTTCTAAGATTCCTTCAATGAGGGTCCCGTTCTCAGTTCAGTGGTTTAATGATGGCATTCGCCTATGTATTTGCTGTATTCTGGCTGTGTCTCTCAGGAGAGATCTACATCCGGTTCCTGTAGTCCTGCACTTCTTTGCTTCATCCATCTTATCTAATTGGGTGGCTGTATATGTATGGGCCACATGTGGGGCAGGCTCTGAATGGGTGTTCCTTCTGCCTCTGTTCTAAACTTTTTGGCTGCCATGAATTAAGCATCCCTGCTCCACCATGTTTTCTCTGCCTAGATATTTAGTCTCACAAGTCTAGAGCTATTGAGCTACATAACCATGGATTGAAACCATGATCTAAAATAAGTGATTTCTTCTCTTATTTGTTTTGTTAGTATGAAATTAACTAACACGAATACACTTTAGCTTCTCAGTCTTTGATTCTTGTGACCTTGAAAATAGTGAGGTCTCACCTATGGTCCTGGTTTCCTAACTTCATGCCTCTGTAGGCAGAGTAAAATTCTAGCCCCTGGAATTGATGTCTGACACCAAGGCCAATGTTACCCATGAGATAGATATCTGGTTTGTGCATCTTGCTGAGTAAATGCAGGGTTTTTGCTTTGTCTCTGCCTTTAAAAGTGTTTTTCCTATCACCACCTGTGCTTAACCATGCTCATATGAATGTGTGTATAAAACCAGGCCCCTGAACTATGCTATTAATCTTCAGGTGAGTAGTAAGCTTGTATGATGGTTCTGTTTGCTGCCACAACGGTTCTCTGGTCTTGGTTTGATTGGATCCAATCCAATCTCCAAAGCTGGGATTTAACAGGACACCCTCCCCTTTCTTCTCTGTCTCCCTGGCTCTTCTAACTGGTGTGGTCTTCGCTTTTATGATGCTATCCTATTTTTGGCATGTCATTGTGGGTTCCAGGTCCCAATTTCTGCCTGTCATTTTCTCCTGCCTTTCTTCTCATGTAAAGCCCTTTCCTGGGTGTTCCTTTTACCCTACCTACCCACTAGGACTGCTTGTATCCTACTCTTTTTTACAGCTTGATTCTAAGGCTCCTTCTCTAGTCTGCCTCTGTCCTTATTTCTGAACGGGAGAGCTACCCTCCTTCCTGCCTCTCTCTTTTCTCTTTTTCTTTAATTCTTTTTAACTTATTCACTTTACAGCCCACTGGCTGCCCCCATCCCAGTCACTCCTCCCACAATCTTTCCATCATTTCCCCTCTCCTTCTCTGAGCAGGTGGGGACCCCTGGGTATCCCGTCACCCTGGCGTTTAAAGTCTCTGTGAGGCTAGTCGCTTCCTCTTTTACTGAGGCCAGACAAGGCAATCCATCTAGTGGAACATATCCCACATACGGGCATCACCTTTTGGGATAGCCTCTGTTCTAGATGTTTGGGACCCACATGAAGACAAAGCTGAATATCTGTTACATGTGTGCTGGGAGGCCTGGGTCCAGTTTGTGTATGTTCTTTGGTTGGTGATTCAGACTGCGAGCCCCAAGGGTCCAGGTTAGTTGACTCTGTTGGTCTTCCTGTGGCATTCCTGTCCTCGTTGGGCCTGTCTCCTACTCTTCCATAGGAGTCCCCAAGCTTCATCCATTGTTTCGCTGCCCCTCTCTCTTCATCACACTTACCCATTTGGATCACTGACTAATGACGGTTTGCTTGTATCTCTTTCCACTGGCTGCTGTTGGGAATGTAGAGGGGAAAGTATTCTACAGAGCAGGCCAAGAACAATGCATGGTTTAAAATATGTCAGCCATGCTGGAATTAATACATATTTAATTAATCTAAAGAGTATGCTTGATATTTTATTTAGCAGTTTAAAGTACTTTTAGGTATGTAATTTTCAGATTTTTAGGAAACAGACCACACAAGGTTTATTTATATTGCTTTAATCTTTTTCAGACTTGATAAGCATATAAAACAGGTATATGTTTGCACTTGCAGAGTATTGGGTGCATTTCTGTGTGTGCATGTATGTGTGGTGTTTTTACAATAAGCACAGAGGTATACAGTCTTCTTGAAATTTTTTATGTGTTAGAAACATGCAAATTGTCGTCTCGAAGCTCTCTGAATTGGTTTTCTGTCTCTGTCTCTGTGTCTCTATCTCTGTCTCTCTCTGTCTCTCTCTGTCTCTGTCTTTCTCTCTCTGTCTCTGTCTGTCTCTGTCTCTGTCTGTCTCTGTCTCTGTCTGTCTCTGTCTCTGTCTCTCTCTGTCTCTCTCTCCCACTCATATGAGCACAGAAAGTTTTTATCACTTCAGAAGGCTTCCATGTGCCCTTTCCTATTTATGAGTCCCTCTGTGCCCCGAGATAGCACTTGAATTTAATATGACAGCATTAGCAACAAACAGCTAATTTCCACATCTTCCTCTCTAAGCTGCTAAGTTCGTTCTGTTCACTTTTATTGGAGGTACTGAACAATTTGTATTTATTTTATCCTTTTATTTTGTGTCCTGTATTGACAATGCCTTAAAAAAAACCTTTAAACCCATTCTCCTTTCTATTAATCAAGCTTAGACTGAGGTTTCAGTTACAATGAGAATTCAATTATTTTGATGAAAAGATTCTCATACATATTTGACTTAACAATGACCTAAAATGAATCAGGATTTTTATTCTTCCCTTGAAACTCTCAGGGCCTTAGAATGCTTTAATTCCAACATTTGCCTGCATTCTTTGATATTGTATACAGCTAGTTTAGTTTCATTCTATTGAAAAGGAAACTTTAGATCAGCCAATGCTATTCTTTTCCCCTGTAGGTATTGTTGTTTCTTACATCTCCCCTGATGTCTCTGCTGGCTGTTGTGTCTCACATCCACTCCACCTACTTCATTATCATTTTCTTCTTGCTCATATACACTTTTTATATTTCTCAAGGAAATAAGCCCAAATAGGGAACTCTCTTATATTTTTGTATCGAAGTATGTTTGCTTTACTTGACCAATGATGAGTTTGCACTTCTGAATATATAGTTACTTTCCTTCAGGGTTAGTCAGGCTGGAGCAGCATATATATATATGCATGTATGAATATAGGTATTTAAAATCATAATCTGATGGATGCAGAAACCTTTTAAGAATCATAGCATTTCACAGGTGGCAGTTCCTAGCTCTGTCTAAAATGCAGCTAAATCCAATGGATCTTACCCTGGGGTAACCTTAAAAGAAGCCCTGACAGTATGAGTGTTTATATCATGTTCTATAGCTTTGAAGACTACCATAGCTCTGCCTTCCTGTTCTGACTTTGTGTATAGCTCTGTGATTTATGTGTAAGACGTAATGCATAAAAGGTAACAATGCTCAGTTCTTCATGTTAGCCATCTGGAAGTTTCCTAGAGAACCATCATTAGCCTCTCTATCCCACCTTGCCTTATTCTCACACTTCCTTCTCCTGATCAACCTCTGAAAGCATTTGAATCCATTATCCTGAGCACACCATGTATAAACCTGCCTAAATTATGTTCACAGGCATTTGTATGATCTGTGATTTGTTCATGCATTTTTGTGTGTTTTGAGAACACTGTATAATGTCTCAGATAAAGTCATGGAAAAAAGGTGCCAAGTACCTAATTCTGTATAGCTTAAAGCATAGTTATGGGAACATAAAACCAAATGTATCTACTTAACATGCATTGTGTCTCAGTCAATAATGACTATTAAAGAAACAAGTCAATCAGAGAAATGGGAGACAGATGTTGATAGTGGTGGTGTGGTTGTTATTTTAAGTAGATTGTCAAGGTTGTCTTACAGATGGAGAAACACTGGGCAGAGACTGGGTGGGGGAGAAGCATACTTTGCAGGGTCTTGTCAGGGGAAACTTTGAAGCTGAGGGAATAACAGTGCAAAGACCCTGTGGCAGCAAAAGAGATGCCAATAGATTTGACGCTAGAGTAAGGGAGAAAAGCAGAACAGGGAGAGTCCAAGTCAAGCTGGAAGAAGTTAATGCCAGGTAGAATGAAGAGTCCTTCTGCTTTCACAGAGGAGGACATACTCATGGCTTACTTGATAATTCTGGGTAAGAATAAGTTTTATCTAAACCATCACTCATGTTGGCAAAGTACAAACTTGAAAGATGAAGTTCACTGATGTCCTTATTTCATCTGAACTACTCGATGTTTCAAAATATGACAAAAAGAACTTGAGAGAATTGTTCTTGCAGCATCTTGGGAAGAGAAACTTGAATATGGTTATTACAGAGCATTCAAATTTGATAAGGTGTGGATATATTGCTAGGTACATAACATTTATTTTGCTCAACAGTAAGAGGCTATTTCCACAATATCTTGACAACTAATATTCCATTAATTATTTGAATAATGTACATCATTACAACAATGACTGTAAGTGGTATCTAATTGTTGTTTGTTGTAACATGAGAGCCTACTCAGTTGGAATTTACAGTTTGTCTCTTTTTCAATATCTGACTCTAATTGAGATTAGGCTGTGACAGAATAGGAATCTCAAGGACGATAATGTATTATCAGTGCTATTACTGATGCATTGGCACTGATTATTAATTTCTCACATAATTGTTATGAATAGGCACATACATGTGCATATCTGCTGGCTATCATGGTTGAGGTGAAGAGGTTGCTATGCCATTAGTAAATCTTTTTTAAATATTATTTTTCCTGGATATTCTATGTATTTACATTTCAAATGTTATCTACTTTCCCCTCTTTCCCATACCCCTCCCCCTGCTTCTGTGAAGATGCTCCCACACCTAACCACTCACTCCAACCTCAATGCTGTGGCATTACCCTACATTGGGGAAATGAGCCTTTACAGGACCAAGGGCTTTTCTTCCTATTGATGCAGGACAATGCCATCCTCTGCTACATATGTGGCTGGAGTCATGGGTCCCTCCATGTGTACTCATTGGTTGGTGGTGTAGTCCCTGGTAGCTCTGGTGGGTCTGGTTGGTTGATATTGTTGTTCTGCCTATAGTGTTGCAAACCCCTTCAGCTCCTTCCATCTTTTCTCTAACTGCTCCACTGGAGTCCCATTGTTCAGTCCAATGGTTAGCTGCAGGCATCCTCATCTGTATCAGTAGGGCTCTGGCAGAGCTTCTCAGGAGACACCCATATCTGGCTCCTGTCAGCAAGCGCTTCTTGGCATCAGCAATAGTGACTGGGTTTAGTGACTGCATATGGGATGAATCCCCAGGTGGGTCAGTCTCTAGATGGTCTTTCCTTTAGTCTGTGTTCCACTCTTTGTCCCTGTATTTCCTTTCATGAGTATTTTGTTCTCCCTTCTAAGAAGGAATGAAGCATGCACATTTTGGTCTTCCTTATTCTTGGGCTTCATATGATCTGTGAATTTTTTTCTTAGGCATTCTAAGCTTTTGGGTTAATATCCATTTATCATTGAGTGCATACCATGTGTGCTCTTTTGTGACTGGGTTACCTCACTTAGGATGATGTTTTCTAGTTCCATCCATTTGCTTAAGAATTTCATGTAGTTATTGTTTTTAATAGCTGAGTAGTACTCCATTGTATAAATATACTACATTTTCTGTATCCTTTCTGCTCTCTGTTGAAGGACATGTGGGTTTTTACCAGATTCTGGCTATTATAAATAAGGCTGCTATGAACATACTGGAGCATGTGCCCTTGTTTTATGTTGAAGATTTTTTTGGATGTATGCACAGGAATGGTATAGCTGGGTCCTCAGGTAGTACTATGTCCAATTTTCTGAGGAACCTCCAGACTGATATCCAGAGTGGTTATACCAGTTTGCAATCCCACTAACAATGGAGGAGTATTCCTCTTTCTCTATATCCTTGCCAACATCTACTGTCACCTGAGGTTCTGATCTTTACCATGATGACTGGTGTGAGGTAGTATATAAGGGTTGTTTTGATTTGCATTTCCCTGATGACTAAGGATGTTGAACATACCATTAGGTGTTTCTCAGTCATTCAATATATTCTTCAGCTGAGAATTCTTTGTTTAGCTCTGTACCCCATTTTATAACAGGATTATTTGATTCTCTGGAGTCTAAGTTCTTGAGTTCTTTTGTATATATTAGACATTAGCCCTCTATTGGATGTAAGATTGGTAAAGACCTTTTCCCAATCTGTTGGCTGCCATTTTGTCCAAATGCAAAAACTTGGTACTTATGAGGTCCCTTTTGTTGATTCTTGATCTTAGAGCAAAAGCCATTGGTGTTCTGTTCAGAAAATTTCTCCTTGTGCCTGTGTTCAGGTTCTTCCTCACTTTTTCTTCTATTAGTTTGAGTGTATCTGGTTTTATGTGGAGGTCTTTGATCCATTTGGAGTTGAGCTTTGTAAAAGGAGATAAGAATGGGTCAATTTGCATTCTTTTACATGCTGACCATCAGTTGGACCAGCACAATTTGTTGAAAATGCTTATTTTTCACTGGATGGTTTTAACTCCTTTGTCAAAGAACAAGTGACCATAGATGGATGGGTTCATTTCTGGGTCTTCAACTCTATTCCATTAATCTACCTGCCTGTCTCTGTACCAATACCATACAGTTTCTATCATAATTGTTCTGTAATACAACTTGAGATAAGGGATGGTGATTCCCCCAGAAGTTCTTTTACTGTTGAGGATAGTTTTCGCTACCCTGGGTTTTTTGTTATTCCAAATGAATTTGCAAATTGCTCTTCCTAAGTCTGTGAAGAATTGAGTTGGAATTTTGATGGGGATGGATCTACTGAATCAGTAGATTGCTTTTGGCAAGATGGCCATTTTTACAATATTAATCCTGCCAATATACGAGCATGGGAAATCTTTCCATCTTCTAAGATCTTCAATTTCTTTCTTTGGAGACTTGCAGTTCTTGTCATACAGATCATTCACTTGCTTGGTTAGAGTCACACCAAGGTATTTTATATTATTTGAGACCATTGTGAACAGTGTCATTTCCCTAATTTTTTCCTCAGCCTGTTTACCCTTTGAGTACAGGAGAACTACAGATTTGTTTGAGTTAATTTTATATACAGTCACTTTGCTGAAATTGTTTAGGGGTTCTCTGGTGGAATTTTGGGGGTCACTCAATTATACTATCATATCGTCTTTAAATAGTGGTATTTTGACTTCTTCCTTCCCAATTTGTATCCCTTTGACCCCCTTTTGTTGTCTGATTGCTTTGGCAAGGACTTTGAGTACTATAAGTAGGGAGAGTGAGCAGCCTTGTCTAGTCCCTGATTTTAGTTGGATTGCTTCAAGTTTCTCTCCATTTAGTTTGATGTTAGCTACTGGTTTGCTGTATATTGCTTTTACTATGTTTAGGTATGGGCTTTGAATTCCTGATCTTCCCAATACTTTTATCATGAAGGGGTGTTGAATTTTGTCAATTGCTTTCTCAGCATCTAATGAGATGATCGTGTGTTTTTTTCCTTGAATTTGTTTATACAGTAGATTAAATTGATGTGTTTCTGTATATTGAACCACTCCTGCCTCCCTGGGATGAAACCTATAGGGTCATGGTAAATGTTCATTTTGATGTGTTCTTGGATTTGGTTTGCAAGAGTTTTATTGAGTATTTTTTTCATCTATATTTATGAGAGAAATTTGTCTGTATTTCTCTTTCTTTGTAGGTTACTCGTGTGGTTTAGGTATAAGCATAATTTTGGGTAGTGTTCCTTCTGTTTCTGTTTTGTGGAATAATTTGAAGAGTATTGGTATTAGGTCTTCTTTGAAGGTCTGATAGAATTCTGCACTAAACCCATCTGGTCTTAGGCCTTCTTTTTTTGGTTGGGAGATATTCAATGACTACTTCTATTTCTTTAGGGGTTAGATGGTTTATCTGATCCCGATTTAACTTTTGTACCTGGTATCTGTCTACAAAATTGTTCATTTCCTCCAGATTTTCCAGTTTTGATGAATATAGTCTTTTGTAGTAGGATCTGATGACTTTTTGAATTTCCTCAGTTTTTGTTGTTATGTCTTGCTTTTCATTTCTGATTTTGTTAATTTGGATACTGTCTCTGTGCCCTCTGGCTAGTCTGGCTATTTATCTATCTTGTTGATTTTGTCAAAGAACCAGCTCCTAGTTTTGTTGATTCTTTGTATAGTTCTTTTTTTTTTTCTACTGGGTTCATTTCAACCCTGAATTTGATTATGTTCTGCTCTCTACTCCTCTTGGCTGAATTTGATTTTTGTTCTAGAGCTTTTAGATATGCTGTCAAGCTGTTAGTGTATGCTCTCTCCAATTTCTTTTTGCAGGCACTCAGAGCTATGAGATTTTTTTCTTTGCACTGCTTTCATTGTATCCCATAAGTTTGGGTATGTTGTGCCTTAATTTTCATTAAATTCTAAAAAGTCTTTAATTTCTTTCTTTATTTCTTCCTGGACTTTATTTCTACTCAATGTTATTGAGTAGAGCATTGTTCAGTTTCCACTTGTATATGCTTTCTGTTGTTTTTGCTGTTATTGAAGACCAACCTTAGTCCATGGTGATCTGATAGAATGTATGGGATTATTTCTATCATCTTGTATCTGTTGACACATGTTTTGTGACCAATTATAAGATGAATTTTGGAGAATGTACCATGAGGTGCTGAGAATAAGGTATAATCCTTTTGTTTTAGGATGAAATGTTCAATAGATGTCTGTTAAGTCCATTTGGTTCATAACTCCTGTTAGTTTCACTATGTCTCTGTTTAGTTTCTGTTTCCATGATTTGTCTATTGATGAGAGTGGTGTGTTGAAGTTTCCTACTATTGTAAAGTTTCTTTTAATGATGTGAGTGCCCTTGTATTTGGAGCCTAGATGTTTAGAAATGAGAGTTCATCTTGGGAGATTTTTCTTTTGATGAATAGGAAGTATCCTTTTAAAAAATCTTTTTGATAACTTTTGGTTGAAAGTCAACTTTATTTGATATTAGAATGGCTACTCCAGCTTGTTTCTTTGGACCATTTGGTTGGAAAAAATTTTCCCAGCCTTTTACTCTGACGTAGTGTCTGTCTTTGTCACTGAGATCTGTTTCCTGTATGCAACAAAATGCTGCATCCTGTTCTTGTATCCAGTCTTTCAGTCTATGTCTTTTGATTGGGGAATTGAGTCCATTGATGTTAAGATATATTAAGGAAAAGTGATTGTTTCTTCCTATTATTTTTGTTGTTAGAGGTGGAATTAGGTTTGTGTGGCTATCTTCTTTTTGGTTTGTTGAAAGAAGTTTACTTTCTTCCTTTTTCTAGTGTGTAGTTTCCCTGCTTGTGTTGGACTTTTCCATCTATTATTCCTTATAGGGCTGGATTTATATACATTAGATTTTGTCATGGAATATCTTGGTTTGTTCATCTATGTTAATTGAGAAGTTTGCTGAATATAGTAGCCTGGGCTTGCTTTTGTGTTCTCTTAGGGTCTGGATGTCATGTGCCCAGAATCTTCTCTTTTAGAATCTCTGGTGAGAAGTCTAGTCTATTTTTGATAGGTCTACCTTTATATGCTACTTGATCTTTTTCCTTTACTGCTTTTAATATATTTTTTTATTTTGTGTATTTAGTGTTTTGATTGACTATGTGACATGAGGAATTTCTTTTCTGGTCCAGTCTATTTGGAATTCTGTAGTCCTCTTGTATGTTCATGAGCATCTCTTTCTTTAGGTTAGGAAACTTTTCTTCTATAATTTCATTGAAGATATTTACTGGCTCTTTTATGTTGGGAATCTTTACTCTCTTCCTTACCTGTTATCCTTAGGTTTGGCCTTCTCATCCTGGATTTCCTGGATATTTTGGGTTAGGAACTTTTTGCATTTTCTTTAACTGTTTGTGTCAATTTTTTTAATGGTATCTTCTGCCCCTGAGATTCTTTCTTCTATCTCTTGTATTCTGTTGGTGATGCTTGCATCTATAACTCCTGATCTCTTTCCTAGGTTTTCTATCTCCAGGATTGTCTCTCTTTGTTGTTCCTTTATGGTTTCTATTTCCATTTTTTAGATTCTGGATGTTTTTGTTAAAGTCCTTAACCTCTTTGTTTGTGTTTTTCTGTAATTCTTTAAGGGATTTTTGTGTTTTCTCTTTAAGGGCTTCTGCTTGTTTATTTATGTTGTTCTATATTTCTTTAAGGGAATCATTTATGTCCTTCTGAAAGTCCTCTATCATCACCATGAGATGTGATTTTAAATCCAAATCTTGAGTTTTTTGTGTATTTGGATATCTAGTGGTTGCTTTGGTGGAAGAACTGGGCTCTGATGGTGCAAGTAGTCTTGGTTTCTGTTTCTTAGGTCCTTGTGCTTGCCTCTCGCCATCAGGTTGTTTCTGGTGTTAGCTGGTCTTGCTGTCTCTGACAGTGGCTTCACCTTCCTGTGAGCCTGTGATCTTAGTTGTGTTAACACTCCTGGGAGACCAGTTTTCTCAGGAGGGATTTGGGTATGGAGAGCTGTGCCACAGGGTTAACTTCTGGGCGCAGATGGAGACCGGAAGGATCCTGTCCCAGGCTGCTCTGTTGTTCTGGTGCACAGTGGTCTCTTGGTGAGTCCCTCTTTGGTTAGTTATTGGGAGCAAAAGTGTTGGTCTCACCTGTGAACTTAGGAATGACAGCACTCCTAAGAGACCAGCTCTCTTCAGGCAGGGGTTGGCAGGGTAACTCTGGGGCTCAGATGGAGACTGAAAATCTGGTCTCTAAAACTTAACAAAGAATAGACACAATAGAATTGGTCTACTCAAAAATAAATTAATACCAGAAAGAGCATTGATTTAGAGACCCAAAATTTATACATTATGAAATTAAAATGAAGTCATGGCTATACCCTCAACTCTTCAAACAAAACAAAACAAAAATCATTGGATATAAACTGGCCTTGATGAAGCTCAGACTTAGTGATTATTAAGCAATCACTTTTGTTTAAAATTTGTTCAAAGAACTAAAATAAATTAAATTAAAGAAGTGAAAATGATTCCTCATGAAGTAGAGTGGCAGGAAATAAAAACATTTATATATTGTTTGGTATTTCTCTCAATTTTTACAAGGGTAGATTTATTTTGGCTTATGATTTGAGTGTATAGTCCAACATGTCAGGGAAAGACTCGAGGTAGGTAACTCCATGGCAGTTTGTATGTTTCTGGGACTCCTTAATTCTTCACTTCCCAGTCAAACAGGAAGTAGAGTTAAGACAGGGAGCAGGAACCAAGTACGAACCAGAGGGCCTAGCCCAATAACCCATTTCTTCCAGAACCACATCTTCCAAAGGTTTCACAACCACAAAAAAATAGTGCCAACAAGTTCAGGAATATACATTCAAACACATGATCCTGCAGAGGAAATTTCACACTCAATAACACTTGTCCTTGATCCCCATAGGCTTATAGCATCTTATAATGCAAAATGTGCATTCAGTCCAACTTCAAAAGTTCCAACACTACTGAAAGGTTCAAAGTCTCTTTTAAGACTCAAAGTAATCTCTTGATTGTGGATTCCTATACCATGAACAAACAAATAAATTACATACTTCCAGTACATGGAATGTAGGCTCCAGTCCCCCTTCCCCACAAAAGTCAAACTAAGAAAACAAGCAGGGCAATCATTAAATTCTGTAGCTTCAAGTCTGGCCCCTGAGACTCTTGGTAGAATTGTCTGGGCTTCAACAAGCTTTGGTAGCCTCACCCTCTGAGCTCTGTAGCCTGTCCCATATGAGGCCTTTCTCCTGGGCTGATTCTACTTGGTGCCTGAAGCCTCTCTAAGCAAACACACCATATTTCATGCATCTCTGATATCCTGGAGTCTGCACTGCAATTTCAGCTTCACCTTCCCAACTGCATGTGCAGTCTATGCAGAAGATGCTCCATGCATGGAATCCAACCTTGTTAAACATTGCCTATGTTGAGTGGCTCTTTACTCCTGCACTTACATGACTGTAAAGCTTGATGCATGGCCCCAAGTTCTACTTTCTACCTTGAGATGTAACTTTGCTCCTTTGGACAATAAGTGCAATGTTTTCTGTATTCCTTCACAATCGAAGTTGGGAAGGCTCTTCTCTAGACAGTAAGTGTATTCTGGAAGCTTTCTGTTTCAGAACTGTATTTTTAAATAAAATTTTATCAAATAGGTTTACATTGTTATGCCCTGAATTTTTTAAAAAAAAATGTAGTCTTTTGCTTAGTGTATATTTTTCTTCTTTTTCAGTGCCAAGTGTGAAGTTGGTTCTTGTATTAATCACGTTGACAATTATCACTGTTCTGTCAGCACATTCCTTGTCCACCTGTCTGAAACATACCTGTACTCCTTTCCTGGTTAGACTATATATTTTCACATATTTCTGCTCTGCTTTTCTTTTGAGTTCTTACTCTAAGTTTCAATAAAAGCAGATGGTAACAACCATGCCTCAGAGTTATTGCCATGCTCTTATGAAATTTCCTCTGCCAAACGACTTAGTCCATTACTTTTGAATTTAGTCTCTCTTAGAGTTTCAGCACAGGGGAAGAATGCAGATAGATATTTAACCAGAATGTTATATGAATGGTTCTAATTTTAATGGCGCACTTGTTTCTTTCTTAAGGCTCACACCCAGGCCTTCTGCTGTCCACATTTTCAACAGCTTTCTGGTCTTCTAAACACCCATTAGAATTGCCCATTAAGCTCTACCCATGGCATTCAAGGACTTCTGTTGTGTGAAGCTCCAAAATCAACAAATTATGAAGGCGTATAAACCACATGGTTAATTTTATGATGGAAACAATCCCACTCTTGGTGCCTAGCAATTTTCTTCATTCTTTATTATTTTAATTGCTACTTAATATATAAACTTAAAGAAGGATTTATTTTGAATTATATTTGGGAGGAATAGCCTATCATGGCTGGGGAAGCATGGCAGCTCGATTGTAATGGGAATATCTAGCCTTGACACCTTACTCCTCCCATTTCAGTGAAACAGGAAAAAAAAAGAGACTGCTATATTTTGTGGTTCCTTGGAATGCCTGAAATCTAAAGCAATGCACACACACACACACACACACACACACACACACACACACACACCCCACAGAAATTCTAGGGTTCAAAATTAACTACTGGGATTTTAAAGTAGACCTTAAAAGGCAGAGAAATAATCAGAAACTTGGAGATGTGTTAACTGAGACTATTTAGTAAAAAGCATAGACAGGAATGATGAGTGAAGCTTGAGAGACCTTTTGGATACCATTAACTTTACCAAGATACTCACAATAATAGACCCAGCATGAGAAAAGAGAAAAGATCAGAAAATATTTAAAGAAATAATGACTTGAGATTTCCCAAATTTGATGAAAAACATTAATCTAAAAAGATTCAGCAAGCTTGGTGACATTCATGTGGGATGAACTGAGAAAGGGCTCCATCTAAAAATGGTATAATCAACTTGGAGACAGTCTTCAGATCAGCAAAGGAGAAGCAGCTCATCGGGGGCATCTGTGATTCTGGGGTGTGTGTGTGTGTGTGTGTGTGTGTGTGTGTGTGTGTGTGTGTGTGCATCCTGTCTTCAGGAAGACCAGAAGAGGACATTAGGTCACATTACAGATGGTGGTGAGCTACCATGTGCTTGCTGGGACTTGAACTCAGGACCTCTGGCAGAGCTGTTAAGTGCTCTTAAGTGCTGAACCATCTCTCCAGTTATTCTACTTGGTGGCACTGATTTGGGAGTATAAGCCATGGGAGCTCTGAAGCAGTGGAAAGACATTTTAAGCCCCCCCCCCAAAGACTTTCAGACAAAAAAATTCATGTCCACTAAATAATCACTTTAAAGTTGATGATAAATTAAAATACTGTCTTATACAAATGGGGATAGTCACTGGAGAGTCCCAAATGCCAGGGAAATGAGAGACTCCTATGACCCAACAGGGATGATTTTAGCAGAGAAGGGGAGATAGAACCTGTAGAAACCACCTGCAGTAGATAGGCATGGCCCCCAGTCAAGGGATGAGGCCACACATCCATCTCAAGGCTTTTAACCCAGAAATGTTCCTGTCCAAAGGAAGAACAGGGACAAAAAAATGGAGCAGAGGCTGAAGGATGGACCATCAGGGGACTGCCGCACCTGGGGATCCATCCTGTCAGCAGACACCAAACTGGATACTGTTGCCATTGCCGAGAGGCACTGGTGTGGTTGCTCCTTGGGAGGTTCAGCCAGCAACTGACCAATGCAGACATGGATGCTTAGAAACCATCGGACTGAGCTCAGGAACCCCTGTGAGGGAGCTGGCAGAAGGACTGAGGAGTGGAGAGGGATTACAACCCCACAGGAAGAACAACATCAGCTGGCCAGACCACCCAGTGCTCCCAGGGACTAGACCACCAACCACGGAGTGCACAGAGAGGAATCCATGGCTCCAGATACATGGCTTCGTCTGACGTCATTGGGCGGGGAGGCCCTTGGTCCTGTGGAGGTAGGGGGATCCTGAAGGGGTGGGAGGGGAGAGGTTGGGTGGGTGGGAGGAACAACCTTATGGAGGCAAATCGGAGGGAGAAAGGGAGGTTGTGGGATGAATGGTTTTTGGAGGGGTAACTGGGAAGTGGGATATCATTTGAGATGTAAATGAATAGAATAATTAATAAAAAAAATAAAAAAAATAAAAAACATTTGTCTTTGATGAACCTCTTGTGAAAGAAACATTACAAAGTCAGGATGGTGAGATGGCTCAGCAGGTAAAATGCTTGTCCTACAAGTTTTATGTCCTACAAGTTTGTTAAACTGAGTTCAATGTCTTAAACCTGTGTAAAGGGAGGGGGAGAGAAGAGATTCTGCAATGCTGTACTCTGACATCTATGTGCCATAACACCCCCATCGGGAACATAGATAAATTAACAGATTTTTAGAATTATTTCACAGTCCTTTAAGCTGGCAGTAAATGAATTAGACAAGAACTTGAATCCTGATGAGAAAACATACAGCATTAGATATATTAATTGCACATGCAAATTGAAAAAAATGGTATAAATACAGTTTTTGTAACTTTCTCCTATATGACTTAAAGGAAACTTCATAGAGCAATAATTGAGTGGGAAAGTCAAAAGTCAAAGAGGAATAATGATATATATCTATGTTAATGGGCACATTTTAGATAAAGGTCCAATTTGTGTGAATATATTCTGGAGGAGAGTAGACAGAAATGGTGAGAATTGAAGTTTTCTGTAGTATTAAAATTAATGTGATATTAATCCAAACTAGGTTACTGTAAATGAAGATGCTAATTGTTCTCTTCGGAGGATCAAGATGTGATTTTATTTTATTTTTGCTATTTCTACTCCTACTTTACTAGAGACACTAGCTAGATAATAGTGAAAGAAACAAATACAAAGCAAGAATACTGGAAAAGAACTGGGCTTATATATGCAGATCATATGCAGATCTTACGTGTAATAAATTCCAAGACATCATCAAAAAGGCCATAAAAGCTGAAAAGGTCATCAAGTTTGTAGGATTTACAAATAATACATTAAACCAGTTTCATCTGGTTTAATATATAATTAGTATTAAGTAACCAAAAATCCAAATAAATCAAGTGAATTTATAATAGCATTAAAAAGATAAGCAGTTAGGAATACGTTGGACAATGGAAGTAAAACAGTGGTGTCCTGAAAACCGCAGAGATGGTTGAAGACACGTTGTAAATTCTAAACGAATGGGAAGACAATGCTCACAGATGAGCTACTGAATGTTGTTGATGTAACTGCTTCCATGTAGGTCTGCAGAATGAACAGAATCCCTTTCAAAATCTCAGCAGCCTTTTTCCTCCCTGTGATTGACAAGCTGAGTTTGATATTCATTTGGAAATTCAAGGTGCCAAGACAATCTGAAAATGACTGTAGGACTCATATTACCCAGTTTCATGATTTCTTATGAGTATGAATGCCGTGTATATGTGTGTGTGTGTGTGTGTATCTATATCTATGTGCAGCATGGCAGCATGTATATGCTTTATAACCCATGTCAAAGTATGGCTTCAGATTCCCTGGAGTTGGGCTTAAGGACATTTGTAAGCCACCATGTTGGTGCTGGAATGGAACCCCGGTCTGTCTTTTTCCAATAATAGCAAGTGCTTATAACTGCTGAGCCATCGCTCCAGCTCCAATCATTTCTTAGATATGCTTTACCATGTAAAGCAGAATGAACCAATTAAAAATATATTTGGCTTCATCAAAATTAAACTCCTGAGTTATATAAAAACATTAAAATGAAAAGGCAAGCTACAAAGGTGGGGAAATATTTACACTTCATGTATTTTATAGCAATTTGACATCAAGAATGACCAATTCTTTTAATAATAAGACACATAACCCAGTTAAAAATGCATGAAATAATTTTAAAATAAACATTTATGCTAAAATATACATAAGTGACCAATAAGCTGTGGAGAAATGTTTACTACCAATGGGCAATATGAATATTCACATAACGTTATGCTATGTTACTACTGCCTACCACCAAAATGCTGCATCATGCATACAATGGGCAGCCCAAGTGTGGACCAAGTGGAAAAGGGTCTGCGGCCCATCATATGTTGCTAGTAAGGATGTAAAATGGTTCATTTGGGGGGAAATTTGGTAGTTTCTCAGATTATAAAAAGTGAAGGTACCTTATTGCCCAGCGATTCTACTTCAAGGGATATCTAGGCACATAAAAACTACATGTCATTTAACTACTGAACTACTTATACTGGAAATGACGGTAGCTGATACGTCCACTAACTGCTTAAAGGCTATACAGAATATGTTGTAACCAAACTATGAAATGAAAGAAAGCCAGAGTAAGGAGATAACTAGGAAAAGATCGTTGCATTTTGCATAAGCAAGAGCACTGGACCAAGAGTCTCTATTATTTCAACAGTTCAGAAACCTTTCTACTCAGAGGCATCTAGTAACAAAAGTCGTTACAGAACAGGAAAGAGGAGTTGACGTTTACTAGCTCTGGCGAGCAAGGGTGAACTTGCCATTGAGGTGTCTTCTTTGTTTTCCAAAGAGGCCAGAATTTTTGTTTTTTGCCAAGTACAGCTTTGCCTAGCTCACCCTACATAATATGTTAATACAGAGACTGCATGTTGTATTTTATTTGTGTTTCAGAACATGGGCTACTATGAACATAATCATACATGTGACATGTTGACTAATACATGTGCTCTGTATGGTTATGTATCATATTTATGTGTCTACACATGTGAATAAACACAGACTGGGAAAATAGGACCCACGTCTTCCTTAAATTTGATGTTCTTTTACCTAATATTATTCACAGATGCCCATGTTTGAAATATGTTTCTGATCTTTTTTGTGTTGAAAATATAAAAAGCCCTTCTAAGAATAGCAATCCGTACGGGAATGAAACTTCCTCCCTTGCTTAGAGGGCTGTGTTTTCCTATGCAAATGTAGCAAAGCCCAGAAATTAGCAATGACTGCTAAATTAACACACTTGAAGAGCTTGGCTGGTTCTAATAGGCAGTCAAATGGTCTTGTTACATTGTAATGGTGCCAAGCTAATTGAAGTGATTACTGTTGCTCATGAACAGCCTTTCTGAAGTAGAAGTCTTTTAAATTATCCATAGACGTTAAATGTCAGACACTATTGTGTAATTATACTTTGTAAATGCTGAATGTCATAAGGCATCACAGGTAATTGAGGTTTACAGAGAGGAGCTTTTTCTAAACCTAATTGGGCATCAATTCTTTGTCACTTTTTCTAAATCTAATTGGGCATCAACTTTTTGTGCCAGGGGACACTCCAATGCCTCACAGTCTCCCTTTCTTCCCTCCCGTCTCCTTGCTAGACTTCCTCATGGGGCCCTACATGCCAAGATGTTTCCAAACCACTGGGCTAACAAACGGCTGTTTGTCTCACCCTGTGGCATCTTCTGGGATTGGAATGCTGGTTTGGGATTTCACAGACTGAAGATTTCTGAAGCCTGATGTGGCTATCATGGCAGAATGAGGCCATCTGAGTGAAGCATCGCCCTTTGGAATCTCACTGTGTCCTGGCCTTTTCATTGGTGTGGGGATGGGGGTGCTGCACGTGATTTCTGAGATACTAGAAATAAACATTTTTTTTTCATGAACCTAAAATGGCTCTTTGTCTTCTTACCCCCCCCATTTCTTAGGGTATATTAGAATTCATACCTTCCCTTCCAATTAAAAAAATATTAATGCAAGCAATTTTTTTACTTTGCTTCAATTACCAGCAATATGAACATGAGGGCAAACTTCAGAGGGTTTGTGTTTCTGACCTATGTGAGCCCTGCTCTGACCAAATGGACAAGCTGGGTTTAATGATGAAGACAGACAAACGTCTTGCTGTTTACTATGAATTCTTGAGCATGACTGACTGGAAATATATTAAAAGAACACTGAATTTAATCAGCGGCTAGAAAAAAATACACGAAAGTGCTTTTGCTGCATATATTCTTCACATATATATGCATATATATTTAATTGTTTACTAATTTCATTACTTAAAAAGGTTATTTCGCTATAGTCTCATGGATGCAGCCTCAGTATGTGCTTCTAGCAGGTATAACCTTATGAAAGTTGTGGCCAATCAGGATATATTTGTGCTTTTTCGAAAAAGTATTTATTATGCTCTGTGATAAATTGAGTTGCAAGTAAAATGTTCTTTGACCTGAACAAGGAGACCCTGGCAGAAGCATTGGTGCCGACAAAAAGAAATATGAATATTTTCAATGCCAGAAAACAAAACGAAGAGCCAGGTGTTCCTGCCGAGTGCATTGGAGGAGTCTAAAGATAGATTCAAGGATGCTCACTCTGATGCTCTGAATGGTCCAGCCTTGTTATGGGCTGCAAAGAAGAACTCATGTTCATCGATTATGATTCTTCTCATTGTGATACTGAAAAGGCAAATTAAATGAGTACTTTTTATACATTACAAGCAGTATACAGATACCTGTCAGAAGTAACACTAAGCATTAAGTGCAGTTTTCTAAGCATCACTTTGGAAGGTGCCTTTTGTGATACGCCTGTCAGAGAACAAGGTTCAAGGATATTATTAAAGTTGTTAGAAGTTTAAAGTAATAATGTGCCAGGTACTGCACAAAATGTTGAATTATACATTTTTTTCTTTTGCACAGTGAGCACATACAATCCCTTTCCCTTTGCTTCCTCGCTGAGCAAATCACACCTCTCTTGTAAGAGTCTCACCCCAGTGTCTTAGAAATCTTGCTTTCATTATCAGTTACTATCTCCATTGTCCACATATAATAAGGATGCTTAAAACAGAGGTGTGTTGATTCTTCCTGGCTGAGCTACTCAAGGGCTGGTGGTTTATGGTTTTGCAGAATTCCTTAGTTCTATTTTCTAGCAAAATATTATGTGTGTCTCTGTTAACTTGGGCTTTGAATGGATTCTCTGCTGGCCCCTGGCCCAGTTGAGTATCAAACACATGAGGAACATGGTGTCAGAAGGCTGATTCTCCATGCTCTGAGGAGAGTGGAACATTCTCAGTACAGTGTGCTGTAGGCGTCAAGGGACATAGATCGATGTTGCTTATTATTTAATTCCAGCTCTTTGTCCTGGCCCAAGATGTTCTTGTATTTCCTTAAAGTTGGGTTTGGATTATGTGATTTTATTCAGTTAGTTGTGAATACAGTCACACTTCATTTTCAGATTGGAGCATTTATTGACCAAATTGCAACCTCAATCTCAGTGACAATAAATTTCCCTCCTCTTCTTTGTCCTTCTCTTCTCTTCCCACCTCCATTCCACCTCTCACACACATCTCTCTCCTGATAGGATCTCACTCTGTGACACAGGATGACCTCACATTTGCAAAAACCCTTCTGACTCAGAATCTTGAGTACTAAGATTACAGAGATGAGCCTTGACACTTGGCTTAAAGCTGGTACCTCTCGAGAACCTTCGTCCTGTTTACTGTAACTGACAGGATTGAAGATGATGGCCGCTCTGTCCAACAGTGCAGAGACCTGAATCAGAGCCATTGCTTGCTTGCCTCAGTGGATCTGTAGGGCAGTGAAGTGAAATTTGCTATTATTGGCCTTTTCCTTGCTGCAAAGAACAATAGCCTACTTGTTAAGCTGTACCTTGAGCAACAACTCATTGAACCAGTCATTAAACCATTAGGATCTACGTCAGGGGTTACAAATACAAATGCATGAAACCACACTGGATGGAAGGAGACGGGCAGGCATGAGAAAAGACACGCTGTGTTTACATATCAAGAATAAGCACACATTCTTTACAAAGGTGTGTATTCTGGGCTTGTCATATTTTAGTGCGTGCCCTTTGCTCTCTCTCTCTTGTAGTGCCAGCAGCAGTAGCTATGTCTATATTTGATGTACAACAGAGGCCGTGCCCGATGCCTAGTGACTGTTGACACTCTCCTTATGTGTTGAGAACTCTGTTGTAAGGATGGTGGCTGAGACACTTCAGACCAGGCGAACCTTGTCTATATGAGGCAGCTGGCTTTTCCTCAGCTCAAGGAACCCTTGACCTGAAGGGACACAGAATACGCAGTTTTCATTTTCCCAGGAGAAGCTAAAGTTCAGATTTTACATGAAATGTTCTGAATTTAAATATTCTCAGGAACAACAAAGCATCCCATAGAACTGACAGTGTGTGACTTTGACCCTAGCCAAGTGCCTCACAGCCTTTGATCATCAAGCTGCCATCAACGATGATGGTTTTTGTTTTTTTCCCCCCCTTTATTAAAGAGGTTTCATCTTAGGAACAAGATAAACATCAGCTGACAATGCAAGGAGACAGGATTGAAGCAAAACACCAGCAAATATCTGTTGATTTCTCATTACATGCTCAAAACCTTGCCAGTCATAATGAGAGGCACAGAGAAACACAAACAGAGCTCTGATTTATAGAACTGATCCAGTTGGGCAAAATTTCTAAAAAAACAAATTGAAAAACAATTTCAATAGAATAAATAATAGGTCAGATTTAAATGAGACAGTATTACAATGAGCAAAGAACTTCCATTAGTTTGAATTTTCCAAAGTATCTCTCTCGCTCTCTTTCTCTCTCTCTCTCTCCCTCCCTCCCTCTCTCTCTCTCTCTTTCTCTCTCTCTGTATATGTGTGTGAATGCTTATGCATGTGTGTAAAATGAAGTGTGGACTAACATGATGGTACATGCTGAGAAATTCTGTGATCTCCTGACCACAGGTTGGAAACACAGGGAGTGTGATGGTGGACTTTGTGGCCTTCATACTGGGGAGTGGAGGGTGTGGCTTTGAGTCCAGTTCTGAAGGCCTGTGAACTAGAAGCCTGGAGGGTTGGAAAGAATCTCAGTTTAGCTAGTGAGATAGAAATTGTATTCAACAATTCCCATTTTTTTCTTCTACCTAGGTGCTCACCAGACTATATGATTTCCCACTCACAGCCCAGAAGGTGTCTTAGTTAGGGACCAAAAGCAAGCTGAGGAGAAAAGGATTTGTGCTTCCATATCACTGTTCACCTCCAAAGGAAGTCAGGGCAGGAACTCAAACAAGGCAGGAACTGAGAGGCAGGAGCAGATGCTGAGGCTGTGGAGTGCTACTTACTCACTTCCTCCTCATGGCTTGCTTAGCTTGCTTTCCTATGGAACCCAGGACCGCCGTCACAGAGATGATCCCACCTCTGGGCTCCGTCCTCCCCATCAATCGTTAATTAAGAACATGCCCTAGAGGCTTGCCCGAAGCCTGATCTTAGGAGCCATTTTCTCAATTGAGTTTTCCTCTTCCCCTGTGAACCTCGCTTGTGTCAAGTGGACATAAAATTGGGTCCAGAGCACAGGGCATCTGTTTTACTTTGATTCATATGTGAATCTCTGCTAAATAGGCATGCAGAAGCAACCCGAGAAATGATGTTTACTCAGATTCCTGAGTGACCCACGGCCTAGTTAAACTCACCATCCTGGAAGTGATGCAGGGATGTATATTTTATGGCCAACCTGGGCACTAAGTACTGCAGTGTGAGCAGAGACCGGAAGGAGAAAAGAGAGCTGGTGGTGCAGCCTTGGGAGGATGCAGGAAAGGGAGTTACACAGAAAGTTGAACAATCGAGAGGGAGCTAGGAAAGAAACAAAGACAAAACAGGAAGGGAGGCAGGGCAACGAGCACTGCTTAGCTGAAGTAGAGGCTGTCTGGAGCGAGTCGGGCTGCAAGCTGCTTTAAAAGGAGCCTTAGATGTCAGAATCCACGGCACAGAAGTCATCACCGGCCTTTACATATGGTAGGATGAACTACATCAGTGTCGGATTCACTTGTCAAGCCTATTAAAACTCAAGACACTCCAGGATGCTGTATGGCAGCCTTCTTGGGACAGGGATTTGAGTGAGCGTCGTGTAATGGGTTCTGAAGCAGGCTAGTATGGAAGTATGCCAGGCAAGAGCCGCCAGCCAAGATCCAGCATGCCTCAGGTAAAGAGCAACCAGGGGAAGGCTGAGCCTTCAGAGAATCTAGGCTGATTTGTGGCATGCCTCCTGCCCAATCCCACTAGCAAGCAAAGAGAAAATTACTTGTGATATTTGTTAAAGCACACACACACACACACACACACACACACACACACACACACACACACACACACATATATATATATATATAGAGAGAGAGAGAGAGAGGGAAGGTAGGAAAGGTGTTAGGGTATAGGGACCACTATCAAAGTTTTGCTGTGGGGGAAGAGAAATTGAACTCAACTGCAACAAAGACCTGTGGGATTTAAAACCAAGAAAAGGTGGTACATGAGGGATGGGAAATTGCTAAGAGGAAGCATTCAAGATGAATGCTTTTGACTATGATAATGTATTGTCACATGTATGTATGTATATATGCACAAAGACACAAAATAGCCTGCTGAATTTGTTTTGTTGTTTGCGTGTGTATGGTTTCAGGGGTGACCAATTTGTATCAGATAGCCAGCTAGGAGACTGGCTCACAGGAAAGGCATATTCTCCTCTTGGCAGTCATCAGTTGACTGAAGCTCTTTGCCCAGGGCTGGGACCCTCTCGTGCTCCCTTGTGCCTTAGCTCATCTGTTGTTCAGTGTTGTTTGTGCAGCCATTTCCAGGAGAGGCTGTTTCACAGCAGACTTCCTGGTTTTCTGGCCCTTATACCCTTTCCACTATCCATCCATGTGCCTGAGCCTTGGGAGGAGACGCCCCGATGTGCTTGTGTCCAGTGGTGCTGGGCTCCTCACGAGCTGCTGATTTGCCGTAAAGAGAAGCTTCTTTGATGAGGAATGCTAGCTGCAGTCATCAGCCCGTATAACATGTAGACGATAGTTAGAAATTATACTGTAAAGTGGTGATAGAGGTTTTTCTTCTAAGCTCCATGTGTTCATTAGCCCTGGATCTACTCTCATTCTTCTGCAAGTGGGCATCCAGTTTTCCCGTCTGTTGCTGATACGATCTTTGTACAGCATGTTTTTGTCTCTGTCGACTGTCAGATGGCTGAGTGATGAGTGCTCAGGTTTGTGTCTTCTGTGCTATTCCTTTGGTCTATTTCTTGACTCAGTTTCATGGTGTTTTTATTTCTATAGCTCGAAAATATGTGTTTAGGTCTGGTATGCCAGTCTGTCCATTATTATTATTTTTGCTCGTGATAGCTCTGGCTATCTGAGTTCTTTTCTGGTTCCATGTGGATGTTTGGATTCTTTTCTATTTCTGTGATGAATGTTGCATGTGTGGGTTCTTACTGGATTGTATTGAATCTACAAATGGCTTTTGGTAGAATGGTCCTATTCTGTGGTGTCTATTATATTTCTCTGTGTCTTTTGGGGTCTCTTCATTTGGGTACTCTCTTTCTTTTGGTTGGGCCAATTAATTAGTTGGACAATTAATTAATTGTCTGGTTTAGATGGACTTTTTGTGCTGCTTTTATTTATGTGAGTATGTCTTTCTTTAGTTTGGGGGAGTTTTCTTCTTTGATCGTGTTAAGGATCTGATCAACAGCACTAACTCGCCATTATTTTCTTTCAGCTATGCCTATTACTAGAAAATTTGGCCTTCAGGTGGTATCTCATGTTTCTTGCATATTCTTTCCCTGTGCTTTAATTTTTAAAATATTCTTGGCTTCTTTTGTCTATATCCTCTGCTTTGTCATTAGAGTTCTAATATTTCATTTTCTGCTTGATTTACTCTACTTGTAATGTTTTCCCCTGAATTTTCTAATTGGGTTTTTTAATTACATCTTCATTTGAGCATGTGTTCTCTTCAGTGTTTCTATATCTTTACTGAATTCACTCTTTAAGTCCTGAATTTTATTCATCATTTCATTCAGCAATGTATTTTTATTGTTCTAGGAATCACTCAACAGTCTGTTGTTATCTTCTTTGAGTTCAATGAGATTTTTGTTCATGTCTTACTTAAATCCATTAAATTCTTGTTAAGTTTATTTTTCTTTTAAATTCTGTTACATGGGTTCATTAATGCACTGCTCATTAGAGAACATTTTTTTTTTAGAACTGGTAGGGTTGATGGAAGACCTGCTATCTTGGCCTTTCATGTTATTTTTATAATTTGACATAGGGATGTGGTCTTTGCCTGGGTGTCTGATATGATAATCTGGCCTTCCTTAGATTGGGCCAGTGCAGCAGATGTATGATCTGAGCTTGACTGGGTAAAGCTGGTGGAGGATCTGTTTTAATTGGACCTGGCATATGGCTCCCAAAGCACAAACTTGAACCTAGGCCTGTAGATGCAGAAATGGCAATGGGCAGAGGGAAGGATGGGAAAGGGAAGGAGCATCTCACCAGTCAAAGGCAGCTCTCAAAGGAAGCAGGTTCACAAGCCACTGATCTGTTGGTAGACCTGGGGAGGTAGCATGTGGGAAGCAGGAGGGATGAGAAAGCTAAGAAGTGACTTTCCCATCAGAACCTGAAGAGTAACAAAAAGTTCATGGGATGAGGTCTGGAACTAGGCTGAAGGGTTTGCCGATGGTGGTGGGAAGGAAAACCATCGTTGGGAGAATAGTAACCAGAAATAGGCTTAAATTCTACATTGCTTTCTCTCCCTCCCCCCTTTTCTCATCTCTTATCTAAGGAGCATCCTTGGCTGCCACATCTTCCAACATGTTGCCAGAGAAACATTTCAGCCTAACCTGCCTGATGCAATCCCATGGATAGCCACAAAGATGCAAAGCATTAAACTGACCTTTGATAGCTGTGCAGTCCCTAATAATGGAATGAAAGGCTTCATTTGGGGTAGAGTATTCAGATCCACTGAGATAGGCCATTGCCAGAGCTGTCCAAGGCAGGAATTACTCTTGCCAGAAGTAGAAATAAGGTAAAACACATGGGAGAGGTTTCTAAAATGGAGAAATTAGTGGGAAATTAAGATGCAAACAGCATGTCCTGAGGATCGAAAACAATTTAGACAAATGAAGCAATCGGTAAATATTGTTTGTTACATTGATAAATAGGATTTGGCAGCCATCCAAAGCTTGCATTCAGTTTGAAGCCAAAAGTATCTTTTATTTGACAAGGTAATTTTATGTGTTGGTACAGACTGAATATTTGTGCCCCTCAATTTATATATTGAAACTTAATCTCCCATATAATAACATTACAAAGTGGGTCCTTCAGTATTGATCTCCTTTGGAGAACTCTTATGGGTGGGAATAGGGACCTGCTTAGGGGCTCACAAAATCAGACTTTCCCCTTTTCTTCATGTAAATACAGAGCTAGATGGTTTCATCCAGAAACTATGGAGATGCTCTTTCTTGGACTTTCTGTGTCCAGAACAGAGGACCATCATGTATGTTCACCATCTGCTCATAGCAAGCTGCTATAGAAGCTGAAATTGATAGGGCTGGGCTAGCAGATTTGTGTCACAAAATGGGCAGGTGGTGGTAATGGTGAAGTAATGACATTTGAGGAATGTCATAGTTTGGGGGTGTGGCCCTGTAGGAATTGATCTCTAATTTTTCTGACATAAGGGATATGATCAGAGTTATGACACACAGAGTTGGAGAGTTTCCTTTTATGAGCACTGCCTTTGTGGTATTTTGCTTATGCTATATGAAATTGGGTGGGGGCAAGGGAAGGAGAATGGTGGACCCATCACTGAAGTCTGAATTCCTTAAAATTTTAAAATGTGTTCTCTAAGACCTGTGTGCAAGGCAAAGTTCTGGGTATTCTAGGAGAAAGGGGAACATGCTAAGAAACTCTCACTTCACTCTTTGAGATTACTTTGCTAGCTAGCCATGTGCAGGTTACTTTTTAAACTCCTAGATTAAGGAGTACATAAAATAAGGAGGTGAATGGATATTGATATTACAGCTGGGTATATAAGGAGAAGTGTCTGTGCTCTCAGGATCCTAATGTCATTTTAGGCCTGTGCCATACAAATTGTAGCAAAAATACATTTAAAAAAATACCTGAATTGGCAGGATTAATATTGTAAAAATGACCATTTTACCAAAAGCGATCTACAGATTCAATGCAATCCCCATCAAAATACCAATCCAATTCTTCAAAGAGTTAGACAGAACAATTTGCAAATTCATCTGGAATAACAAAAAACCCAGGATAGCTAAAACTATCCTCAACAATAAAAGGACTTCAGGGGGAATCACTATCCCTGAACTCAAGCAGTATTACAGAGCAATAGTGATAAAAACTACATGGTATTGGTACAGAGACAGACAGATAGACCAATGGAACAGAATTGAAGACCCAGAAATGAACCCACACACCTATGGTCACTTGATTTTTGACAAAGGAGCCAAAACCATCCAATGGAAAAAAGATAGCATTTTCAGCAAATGGTGCTGGTTCAACTGGAGGTCAACATGTAGAAGAATGCAGATCGATCCATGCTTATCACCCTGTACAAAGCTTAAGTCCAAGTGGATCAAGGACCTCCACATCAAACCAGACACACTCAAACTAATAGAAGAAAAACTAGAGAAGCATCTGGAACACATGGGCACTGGAAAAAATTTCCTGAACAAAACACCAATGGCTTATGCTCTAAGATCAAGAATCGACAAATGGGATCTCATAAAACTGCAAAGCTTCTGTAAGGCAAAGGACACTGTGGTTAGGACAAAACGGCAACCAACAGATTGGGAAAAGATCTTCACCAATCCTACAACAGATAGAGGCCTTATATCCAAAATATACAAAGAACTCAAGAAGTTAGACCGCAGGGAGACAAATAACCTTATTAAAAAACGGGGTTCAGAGCTAAACAAACAATTCACAGCTGAGGAATGCCGAATGGCTGAGAAACACCTAAAGAAATGTTCAACATCTTTAGTCATAAGGAAATGCAAATCAAAACAACCCTGAGATTTCACCTCACACCAGTGAGAATGGCTAAGATCAAAAACTCAGGTGACAGCAAATGCTGGCGAGGATGTGAGAAAGAGGAACACTCCTCCATTGTTGGTGGGGTTGCAGACTGGTACAACCATTCTGGAAATCAGTCTGGAGGTTCCTCAGAAAATTGGACATTGAACTGCCTGAGGATCCAGCTATACCTCTCTTGGGCATATACCCAAAAGATGCCCCAACATATAAAAAAAAGACACGTGCTCCACTATATTTCATCGTAGCCTTATTTATAATAGCCAGAAGCTGGAAAGAACCCAGATGCCCTTCAACAGAGGAATGGATACAGAAAATGTGGTACCTCTACAATGGAATATTACTCAGCTATCAAAAACAATGACTTTATGAAATTAAATAGGCAAATGGTCGAACTGGAAAATATCATCCTGAGTGAGCTAACCCAATCACAGAAAGACATACATGGTATGCACTCATTGATAAGTGGCTATTAGCCCAAATGCTTGAATTACCCTAGATGCCTAGAACAAATGAAACTCAAGACGGATGATCAAAATGTGAAGGCTTCACTCCTTCTTTAAAAGGGGAACAAGAATACCCTTGGCAGGGAAGAGAGAGGCAAAGATTAAAACAGAGACTGAAGGAACACCCATTCAGAGCCTGCCCCACATGTGGCCCATACATATACAGCCACCCAATTAGACAAGATGGATGAAGCAAAGAAGTGCAGACCGACAGGAGCCGGATGTAGATCGCTCCTGAGAGACACAGCCAGAATACAGCAAATACATGGCGAATGCCAGCAGCAAACGACTGAACTGAGAATAGGACCCCTGTTGAAGGATTCAGAGAAAGAACTGGAAGAGCTTGAAGGGGCTCGAGACCCCATATGAACAACAATGCCAAGCAACCAGAGCTTCCAGGGACTAAGCCACTACCTAAAGACTATACATGGACTGACCCTGGACTCTGACCTCATAGGTAGCAATGAATATCCTAGTAAGAGCACCAGTGGAAGGGGAAGCCCTTGGTCCTGCTAAGACTGAACCCCCAGTGAACTAGACTGTCGGGGGAGGGCGGCAATGGGGGGGGGTTGGGAGGGGAACACCCATAAGGAAGGGGAGGGGGAGGGGGATGTTTGCCGAAACCGGAAAGGAATAACACTTGAAATGTATATAAGAAATACTCAAGTTAATAAAAAAAAAAAAAAAAAAAAAATACCTGAAATGGACAATAATGTCCTTCAGGTGCCTTAGGATTCTAAACTATATTTATCTTGATGCAGCTGTTAACGTTATATGACCCTGGTATATGAGAGCTGCAAGGGCAGACTATCATTTTTGCCTTATGAGAAGACCAGGCTATTCTATCACCTACATTTGTGTCAGATGTTGATGACGTTAGAAAGCTGTTAACTAGAGACAAAATTCTGACACAGGAAGATTGCCCCCCACCTTCCTTTATAGCAACAGTAACAACAGCTGCAGCTAATATTAATCCAGGAATAATAACACTACCTTTAAACACTCAGATTTATTATTTATTTATTTTTACCTATTAAGACAGGGTTTCATATAGATCCTGTTGACCTCAAACTTGCTATGTAGCTAGGGATTACCATGAACTCCCGATTCCTCCTCCACCTGTGAGTGCTGAAATTTATGGCTGGTTTAGGTAGTGCAGGGAATTGAACCTTGGTCCAGTATATGCTAGGCAAATATTCTATCAATTGAGCTACATCCCTAGCCACCCCGTTATTTTGATTCACAGGATCAGGTTATAAAGATGTTGTCATGATCCTGCTTTCTCAAAAGAGACTATCAAGGCACAGAGATGTTGAGAATGTGCTCGTAGTTACACAGCTAAGGATGTGGGAGAGCCAGTGGTGTAGGTGGGCAGTACGGCCTCAAAATCTGTATTCTGTTAATAACTATCTTTGCAGGCATCCCTACTGAAAGTGAGAAATAGAAATCACAGTTGTACTTCAACTACAGTCATACTTGTCTTCCTGACAGCAATCAAATAGAGAAATCCTAACAGGCCTAACCAAAAACAAAGAAGCAAAACAAAACAAAACACAAAACACAGTTGGTCTATTACAGTATTTCAGTGACATGACATCGAAATTGAGGATTTGGGGCATGAATCCAGAGAGATTATAAACTCAAGGAACTATTTCTTTAGAGTAAAAAGTAAGTGTAAGTCCCACTTATAGTTTTCTTATACTTTCATCTTTCAAGCATTTAAGAAAGAATTAAGATTACAGCAATTAATGTCAATATAATGTAGAAATGATGCCAAACTCAGTCGTCACTGAAATAAAAATTTTAGAGTGGACATGACTCTATGATGCATTTGACTAGAGGATAGAGTTGTCATTTGATACAAATATAGATTATATCAATTAAAAGGTGCTGTGTTCTTACCAGGAAACTGAATCAGCTCCCCCATCATTAGGCAAGAATCATGTAGCATTTCTGATGACTCCTGAAAGGGATACTGACAAATGCTTTTCTGGATGTGTTCTAAATGTATTGATGTGCTCTAATTACATAGAAATATTGGAAAAATGATAAAATTTGTCTTAAGCTCAGTACAACAGGCAAGTTAATAGTTGTTTCCAGTTTCATTGCTCAATGTTATGTGTTTAATTAAAAACAACTTGATAAACACTGAACTCCTAAAACTCTAATTCAACTAATATTTATTGAACACCCACTGTGTGCTCAGTAGGGTTGTGAGAGAGATCTAACTAGAATATGACAAAAGCTTGGTGCTATTAAAGGCCTTTCTGTCTTTGAAATCTTAAGCTCTCGCATTTGTGTTGTTCAGAAAGGTAAAACCAGTGGGGTATAAATGTGGACATAAGTAGCTACATGAGTGTGGATTTATTAGAGGAATAGGCTCAAGCAATCTTAATGGTCTTAATAAAGACCCATTAAGTTCTATTGTCAGCCTTCTAAAAGCTAGAGACCTCAGATGCTGGTAACACTACTTAGCACAGGTTCAAAAGTCTGAGAATCTTGGGCCACTGCTGAAGCTTTTGATCCAAGGGCAATGACTCGAGAACCCAAAGGATGCAAGTCCTGGTGACTAAGTGTCACAGAACTTGGAGATTTCATTTCAAGGGACATAACTGTGCATTTTAGCTCTGAGGTAGATAGATAAATGATAGATAGATATAGATCATTGATACAAATGTTAGATAGGTAGATAGAGGCTAGAGATAGTCTATAAATAATCATCAGACATTGATGGAGAGGGGCAACTATGAGGGAGAGGGGGTGAGGAGGGGAGTGATGGGGGGAGCAGATGTGGGGAGGGGGCCGGAGAGGACTGGAGTGAGAATGAAAATCAGCAGGGAATATCTCTGTGACTACCTGGAGCCCTGGGACAGAAGAGGCTCTGAGGAGTCTATGGGGGTGAACTGACTGTGATTCCTACCAGCAGGGGATTTGGAGACTGAAGTGATCACTTTCCATAGCCAGGTAGGACTTACAGTGGAGAGAGGGGTACATTAACCCACCGACAAAACCTTCAACCCAAAATTTGTCCTGCCTACAAGATGTGCAGGCATAAAGATAGAGCAGAGGTTGAGGGAACTGTCAACCAGTGACTGGCCCAACTTGAGATCTATCCTATGGGAAAGAGTCAACCCCTGACATTATTAATGATACTCTACTATACTTACAGGCAGGAACCTTGCTAATTGTCACCTGGGTGGCTTCATCCAGCAGCAGATGGAAACAGATGCAGAGACCCATAGCCAAACATGAAGGAGAGCTTAGGAAGGTCTGTGAAAGAGCAGAGAATAGAAGTGAGCAAGCCAGAGGGGTTGAGGACACCCCAAAATAACTACAGAGTCAACTAACTTGGGTCTATGGAGACTCCCAGAGACTGAACCACCAACAAAAAAGCATGCAGGGGCTGGACCTAGGCCCCCCCATATATTTTTAGTAGATGTGCAACTTAGTCTTTATAAGGGAGCAGAGGCGGTCTCTTACTCTGTTGCTTGACATTGGATCCCCTACCTGGACTACCTGGTTGGGCCTCAATGGGAGAGGATATACTTAATCCTTCTGGGACTAGACATCCCAAGGTGGAGTGATACCCAAGGGGGACTTCCCTTCTTTGAGAAGGGGAAGGGAAAATGGGAGCATGGATTATAACCAGATTGGACTGGAACTGTAACAATGGATTGGAAGGGGGAGTACTGAAATCCAGATGTAAAGTGAATAAGTAAATTGAGTAAAAAAGAAATCTCTGGTTTCTGGTCAACTATTGCTGAAGAGTCTAATCGATAAGAAACTAGTACCACTGATGTGAAACCTTCGATTTACTGGAATAATTGATACTGATTAGCTGGAGCTAAAAGTTTAGCTGTGGTTAGTAAAAGACTAGCATAATTAAGGCAATGCTTTCTAGGAAGCACTTGCTCAAGTCAGCACCTAAAAGTTATGGTCCAGAGGTGACCAAGATGCATCTCAAGGTGGAAGCCAATCTTGTTTATGTGCAAGAGTTTCCCACATGGTTCTGGTTTTGGTAGCATGAAAGTTACAAGACTGAAGGTGTTACAGAAAGCAGTTGGGGTTAGCACAGAGAGAGGCCAGCAGAAAGCACTGGTGAAGGATATGAGAAATGCCAGGTCATGAAATGTCAGCCAAGAATAGTGGCAGGTAGAGGGTGCAGCTTCTCTGAGCATGCAGGACAAGCTGCATGTGTTATGAATGGCAAAGCCAGAAAACTGGACTATCTAAATCCATTGGAGTCCAGAAGTTTATGAGTGAGTCCAAGATGTCAGACACTGTAGTCTTTATATTGTTGAATTGTGGTTTTCCTTTGATCTGATTGCCAATGAGCCCAAGTTCTTTATTTTTGAAATTTAAAAAAGTATGTAACTTAGTTTCGATATTTCAAGATCTCTCAATGAAGAGACTTTGTTTTTTAAAGAGATATTAAACTTTTTGTTTGTTCTTTTTTTGTTCTTTGGGTTTTTTTTTTTCTGAGAGTTTGTTGTGGGTTGCCCTGATACTATTTGTATTTTGATGTTAGTTCTGCTTCCTCAAACAGGAGCCCCCACCACGAGCAGATTTCCCCTATTCAGGTGACCTCATGTGAACCTTCTCCTCATTCTAACTGGTCAAGAAAGGCTAGAGCCTGTGATTGGGCAGTGGAGGGGAAAGATGGGATGGGAGGTTTGGGACAGTGAGGAAAGAGAAGGAGATAAGAAGGAATGACAGATGAGGAGGAAGAAGAAGAGGAGGTAGAGGAAGAGAAGAAAAAGGGAGAGGAGAAGGAGGAAGAGGAAGAGGAAGAAAAGGAAGAGGAGGAAAAGGAAGAGGAGGAAGAGGAGGAAGAGGAGGAAGAGGAGGAGGAAACCATGATGGAGCAGAACCACATGGCCAGGAGAAACTGCAGTATTAAAGGGTCTTATAGCTGGCGAATAAGTTAGTATAGTGCTAGATCTGCCCAATCTAGGCACATATCTTATAATTATAATAATTATATTGTGTGTTTTTTAAATATGGGCTATTAAGGTTGGAAATTCCAGCAACACATGTTCTCTCTATTTTGTTGCTGTGGCTATCCTGGAACTCACTGTATGGACAGGTCTGGCCTCAATCCAAGCTCAAAGAGATCTGCCTACCTCTGCCTCCTAAATGTTGAAATGGAAGGCTTGCAAAACCATGCCTGGTAAAACATTAAACTTTTAATTGGTGGGTCTTTTAAGGGTATGGTTTAACAGTGTTGTGTTTATGTGTCAGGGTGACATGTGTGAAGGTGACAAAGTGTCAGTTGTGCTTGTTAGTCTCTGTCACGGTAACACAAACTAGAGTTGCCTGGGAATAAGCTCTTGACTTTCCGTATTGATGGATTGTGACCTAATTGTTGTAAGATGAAGTAACCTCTTTCCTATGCAAGTCGTTTTGGGTCACAGTGCTTGTCATAGCAACACAAAACCAAACTAGGACACCTACGTATCCTTAATCCTGTCAGGTCAACACTTAAAATTGACGATTGCAGTTCTGAAACATGGCCAGCAACTCACCTGAATCTGGAACAATTAAATTATTTTATAGGTTAGTATTTTAAAATTTCCAAGGAACTTTGACACCGATTACTTATTTGGACTGCAACTCCAAAGCAACTGGATGATGGCCCTGTCCACCTAGCTAGTAGCTCTGAGCTTGTAGTTAGTTCTCACCATGGAAGGATCCCTTTCTACTCAATTTCTTCTGGGGTAGGCGTGGGTCCTGGTCTACATTGTGAACAGTGTTGCGTTGTTCCCATCTGGAACCACATGTTAATAAGATGGTGCTAGGTGTGGTTTGAGGTTATGATTCAGGAGACCTCCTTGGAAGCTTATGTTAGAAATACAGCCAGTCTTTCATTCTTAACATCATGTCCTATTTTGTTGAAGCTATCCAGTGGTGCTGGTTGTGTCTGGATAAAATTTATGTATTGAGATGCTAAACATTCTGCCCTAGACTAGGCCTATTTGGACATGGGACTCTTATAGAAAAAATTACAACCGTGTCATCAGTGTAGGGTGCAGACTCATCTATATGACATATTGCTTCTTCTTCTTCTTCTTCTTCTTCTTCTTCTTCTTCTTCTTCTTCTTCTTCTTCTTCTTCTTCTTCTTCTTCTTCTTCTTCTTCTTCTCCTTCTCCTCCTTCTCCTCCTCCTCCTCCTCCTCCTCCTCCTCCTTCTTCTTCTTTCTTTTGAGTTTGGGGAACTGGGAGTCTCCTTTGGACCTGACACCCTGGTGACAAGAACCATCCCCAACCAGACTGAAGACTTGTCAGAGAGAAATGTCCTGAATCACAAAGGAGAGGCCATGAGATGGGAATCCATCAAACTTCCTGGCTCACTGACATGAATTCTCTCTCTCTCTCTCTCTCTCTCTCTCTCTCTCTCTCTCTCTCTCAATGACTTATTTATTTTATATGAGTACACTGTAGCTGTCTTCAGACACACCAGAAGAGGGCATCAGATCCCATTACAGATGGTTGTGAGCCACCATGTGGTTGCTGGAATGTGAACTCAGGACCTCTGGAAGAGCAGTCACTGCTCTTAACCGCTGAGTCATCTCTCCAGCCCAGACATATATTACTTCTTTCAGGCAAAGTCAATACCCAACTGAAAATCACACACCCTGCCTAATCTGGGGTTACTTTTGATTTTTCTTGTTTTTGTTTTTTTCTTTCTTTTTAAGAGAACATACTTTTCTGTTAAAAGAAAAAAAATTTACTTTTAAAAGAGAAAAGAAACCTGATGTATTGGTGTATACCTTTAATTCCAGCAGACAGATCTCTGTGAAGTTGAAGCCAGCCTGGACTACGTAGTGAGTTCCAGCACAGCCAGGGTCATATAATGAGACCCTGTCTACAAAACAAAACCAAGGGAGGGAGAGGGAGGGAGGGAGGGAAGGAAGAAGGGAGGGGAGGAGGGAGGAAGGGGCAAAAGCAGTGAGTTAATCTGAAGAAGCTAAGACTGAAGGCAGAAAGCATCTTTCAATGGAGTCCCAGGATGTCCCAAGGAAGGGCACAGGACTAGTGGCTCTGGCCTGGTCACTAGTCTTCCAGTCATTGAACACAGTCCGGAGGCTGATGTAGAGTCTCAGATACAATGGCTCAAAAATTCACTAAGAAGCTCCTCTAGGAGGAAAGCAATGAACGAAATGTAACGAAAGTTAGTCTGTCTTCTAGACACTTGAACAAAGGCTCTGGGGTTCAGCAGGCAGACGGCAGGCCTTCCATTTAGCTGTAGACAGTCTTAAGAGATCTAGGAAGCAAACCGTCACTCTTGGGGGTTGGGGGGAGGGCTGTGCCCTGGCAACTCGTGAGCTGCTCCAATCTGCATCCTTGGTTTATCCTTTCTGTTTCCTCTCTTATCAAATATTTATTGTCAACAACGGGCAGTTCTGTTTGCACACAGTGTGATGGGGTAATGAGATAGTTAGGTTCCCTCCTGTTATTGATGGGGAGTGCTGATGGCATGAATAATTTCCTCTCTTTATAAATGGGAATTTAATTATTGATGCCTTGTTTAGGCAGTGACAAAGGTGCTATCAACAAACACTGCGGTAAGAGGCCTTGGGAGGCACAAGGCTGCCAGGTTGCAGTCTGAAGTCCATGAGGGCCACGAAGCAAACTTATTCAGTTGCTTAGTAGAGAGAATGACTGTCCTTATTTTATCTTATCTCATGTAGGTAATTTATAGCCACACCCCCCAGACACATACATATATACCTATATACACATACTGTTAGAAGAAATTAGAAAACATATCAAGTAAAACAAAACTCTAAAACGAAATCCTCCCAGCATGCACTCCTATACAGTACACCAAAGAGCAAGCCCATGCAACGAGAAAGAAGCTTCTTCCTGCTTTCACAGCACACTAACCACAGGAAAGTTTATTCGTGGGCAGAGACTTTTGTGGCCTGGAAACCTACTTCAGCTCTTAAGATAAAAAGAACATGAAGTCTTGAACCCAGTATTTTAAAATGTCTATCTTTCTTTCCTTGGTTCAAGGCTGTCTGTATTAAGGGTTAAAAAGTTCTGTTGTGGGTGAGCATTATGCCTAGGAACGGTAGGCTAACACACATTGGACTAGATAGATGGGAGAGAGAGGAAGGGGAAGAGGAAGGGGGAGGGGAGAGGGGAAGGGAAAGGGGGAGAGACAGGGGGAAGGGACAGGGGGAGGGGAACAGGGAGGGGAGAGGGGAAATGAGATATTCTCTTGGAAGGTCTGAGAAGAGTCAGGGAGGGGGGTGAGTATGATCAAAAAAGCTATTATAACTTCTTTCTGTGCTGCCGAGGGATGAATCTGGGCATTCATTTGTAAGGCATTGCTCTTGATTCCTGTATTAACTCAGAGGGAAGTTTACACAATGTCCAGAGCCCTTGATGTCTTGCAGATGAAGAATGAAGATGTCCTCACATGCCTTGCTGCGGGAACCCACTTAGGAGCTACCTGATTTTCAGATGGAGCAGGACATCTACAAAAGGAAAAGTGATGGCGTCTACATCATAAGTCTGAGGAGAACCTGGGAGAAGCTGTTGCTTGAAGCTTGGGCTATGCTTGCCACTGAGAACTTTGCTGATCTCAGCGTCCTCTCCCCTTGGAACACTGGTCAGCAAGCCATGCTGATATTAGCTGCTGCCACTGGAGCCACTCCCGCTGCTGGTTGCTTTATGCTGAGGCCTTCACTAACCATATCCAAGCAGCCCTTGGGGGAGCTACCTCTTTTAATGGTGACTGACCGCAGGACTGACCACCAGCCCCTCACACTGATAACTAATGCCAACCTGCCCACCTCTGCTCTGTGTAACAGATTCTCCTCAGTGCTATGTGGACATTGTCATCCTATGCAACAACAAGGAAGATCACTTAGTGGGTCTGACATGCTGGATGCAGGCTCGGAAGGTATTCCACACGAGTGGCCCTTTCTCCTGAGAGCACCTGTGGGAAGTCATGCCTAATCTTTACTCTGTACGGACCCAGAGGAGGTTGAGAAGGAGGAGCAGGCTGCTGCTGAGAAGGCTGTGACCAGGATGAATTTCAGGGTGAATGGACGGCAGCTCTCCTGAGCCCACTCACGGCTGCTAAGCCAGAAGTGGCCGACTGGTCAGAGAGCGGGTGTCCTCTGTACCCATCCGCTCTTCTCTACTGAAGACTGGAGTGCTCAGCCAGCCTCTGTTCACTACTCAGAGGCTCGCACAGTACAGACCACGGAGTGGGTTGGAGTCACCACTGAGTGGCTCTGAGGCACCTGAACAACAACAGTAACAAACGTGGAAGGAAAATAAAGTTCCCAGAAACTGGAGGGGTGGGGAGCAAAGAATTCATAGAAACATTGTTTAAAAGAAAACAAAAATGTAACATTCCAGCTGGGTAGATGTTCACTAAGCGACCACCCTTAGGACAGAAAGCTCACCATAAGCATGCTAAAGAGAGAAGCAGAGTAATTAGATCTTTACCGAGTACCTTCTTCTCCCCAGAGGCCCCTGCTCATTTGCTGTCATTGACCAGGGTTGCAGCCGTGTCACCCACTTTTCTGAATTACTCAGAGAAGCTCTGCTTCTCTTATTCTTCTCTCTTTTCTGAATGTGCCTCAACCTGTTGGGTTTTCTCAACATTTTGGGTTTTCTTACTTTTTCTCTAAAAACCTCTCCTCTCACCAGGTGACTGCTTGTCTGCCACCCGTCTGATCTCCTTGACAGCTTAAATGGCATGGCCTTTGTTCCTTCTCTTGTTCGTGCTCCTCCTCTGGGCAGCTGCCAAGGTTTACAACTTTCCTACCCTGTCTTTGTGATTGTTGTTGTTGTTTTTCACATTTTAAACGCTAATAAAATTGTCCTTGAGCTTCCAATCCAGTCCTTTCTTCAGTGCTTCTATTAATGAGTCTAGGAACCCTGAAGGAATCCTGACTTCCCTGGGTTCTGCCCTTGCATTCCCACCCCACCTTATTCCAAAAGAAAGAAACGGAAAACCTAACAGCAGTAGCATTTCTCCAGGAGGCTTTTCCTCAGCGCCTCTGTTGTTAAAAGGCCAGCTGATGTTAAAAGGCCAGCTGATGTAGCCATCTCGTCCTTTTCAGACTCCTGGAGTGAACTCCCAGGATGTGGAGCTCCTGCTCCTTTTCTGGTATGTAAATGATGTGGATTTTTGAGTCAGGGCCTGTGAGGGAAAAGCAGTTCTGAGATTCCCTCGAAGGCAGGAACGATATAGAAGGCTTCTCAGACTGGGTAGCCTTCCATTTTAGGGAGAACAATTGGCTTTAACAATCAGGCTGGACCGTGCTTCTACATTTTCTACAAACTCCAAGCTGAAGCAGGCTCTGCCCGTCCATGGATCTCACTCTGAGTGGTGTGAATTAGTGGACCAGACAGCAAAGGGCTTAGACTGGTAAACAGCAAATACGATTCTGTTGTTTTAGTTTGTTGTTGCTGTTTAATTCCCTTTTTATTCTTTGCAGTCATTACTGGGATGAGTGAGGTACTATTTTTCCCCAACCTGCCTCAAATAGCTTTTGGCTATAAGATTTTCATTTTTTCCTCCCGAAATCTCTGATGCCTCTAGAGAGGCTGGCTTAGGAAGGTAGGAACGTTTCCTTTCCCTCTAGTACTTCTGGGATCGGAAGTAACTTTAGGAAGTGTAGTCCAGCCTCACAGACCACACAAGGCCTGGGTTACAAGGCCAGCACCCTTTCAGTTTGCATTAACTTGGTATTTCCTTTACCTCTCCCGTTTAAAGGCTTCATCTAAGACCCCACCCCCCAATCCCCGATTTGCAGCCGCTCTGGAGAAGCTCTGGTTTTCTTGGCTTCCATCTCATCTTCTCAGAGATGTCAGTTTCCTAGAGAAGACCGTGTAAGTGGGGCAGCTTCATAATTGCAGGTAAATAATAAATAAAGCAATAAATAAACGGCACCCAGCCCGGCCACTCCGACATCTCAGCCCAGTGCAAGCCCAGAGAACAAAGGATGCTTGAGGGAGTCCTCCTCGGCAGGAGCCCTGCTCTCTCTGACTCCAACAGGCAAGCCGGGTTGCTTGGTGAGGCCCGGCCTCCCTTCCTTCCATCTCCTGGCTCTGGATGTCAGCCTGATGCCCTCTTAAAAGTTCATAAGTACCAGAGACCTTCCTTATCAAGTGCTGAATGATCAAAGAACAAGGGGGGGAGAGAGAGAGAGAGAGAGAGAGAGAGAGAGAGAGAGAGAGAGGTGTGAGAAAGGGATGAAGAAAGCTCAGGCCAATTATTTTTCTACAAAATGCTGTATGTGACAACAGCGGCATCCCCCCAAAGGGCAGCGTGTAACAACAGAGCCTAATTAGAGTGATTTCGGTGTAATCATTAACTCGCATCTAACACCTACGAGAGGATTTCTGTTTAAACTAAAACATGACCTGCATGGTGGAGAGGCCTTGTAAACTGTCTCTGAAATAAAATATATGACAGGAAAGGTCAGAGCAGCTCTCATTTGAATTTCAAGTAGGGAGCTGGCTCCGAGGTGGCCGGCACAGCAAGCCAGAGGACTCCTTTTCCCAGGCCTTACTGCCAGCAGAAGCAGCTGAAAAAAAAATTCCTCTAGGACTAATTAATAGGATTGCAAAACAAGAACTTTTCATCTCCTGTCTCTGCTCACTTTCCCTTTTCTTCTCCCAACCAGGGTAGGAAGCAAGCGAGGATCTGAAATGGTGTCTGGGGAAGGAGGTGGTTTCCCATGTTGTTGCTATGAGACAGAAGGTCGCTGCAGAGCCTGATCCAGACACCTGCCTGCCTTCCCTGGGCCAGGCCAAGATGGCTCTGGCCTTCCTAGCACGTCTTCCTGCCAGCCAAGCAGGGGAGGCCTGACTAATAAACTCTCTTCTCAGCAAGAACGACGCTAAGGCCTTGCTTTCCGCTGGGCTGCGTAAAAGCAGCTATCAAGCCAGCACGAAGCAGCTTGATTTGCAGGTCTCCAGTGAAATTTAGGAAGGCAGACTGTAAAACGTTCAGGGAGAAGGAAGCATGAAAACATTTTTAGGGAAAGCATTTAAAAAGTCAGAGACAGATATAATAATAAAAAAAAAGTTGGCAGGAAAGCTTTTATTTATTCATTTTGAAACATTGCAAGGAGCGCTGTTAACAGCATTTATGTGCCCTTCTCTCTCTCTCCCTCCCTCCCTTTCTCTTTCTTTCTTTCTTTCTTTCTTTCTTTCTTTCTTTCTTTCTTTCTTCCCTTCCTTCCTTCCTTCCTTCTCTCTCTCTCTCTCTCTCTCTCTCTCTCTCTCTCTCTCTCTCTCTTCTTTCTTTCTAAGGCAGCCACAAAGCCAAGGAGTTGAATTCATTTCTTTTTAAAGCGCTGTGTATGTGGAGATCTTTTGTGCACTTCTGTGGATTTCTTAAAGCTGTAACATTCAGTACACACTATTGACTTGGCTAACTTCCTTCCATCCTCTGCTTCCTTCCCTGTCCCTTCCTTCCTCCTCCTTGGCCAACAGTACAGGGCTGTCTTTTGTCATGCATACTGATTAGGAACACTTTATTTGTATTGTATCTTTCAAACCTTTTCCTTTCCTTTGTTTATTTTAAATGAGCAGCTGGGATGAGAATTGAGGTGTATTAGGCATCCCTACCAGAAAAGTGAGGCTTGGCAAAGCCCTCCACTACCAGGGAGTTAGCTGTCCTTGTTACCTTCATCATGGCCCAAGTCAGTGGGGCCACCTCAGCTATAAGCATGGGTGACACTTGTTAAAGGGAAGACCCAGTTTCTTTGGGCAACCTCAGCGGGGAGAGTGACAGATCTTAGTTTTGAGTTTATCAGGTATCCTGGGCTTGCCCACAAAGTGGGCAGTTAAGAGATGATGCCCCCTCAGGTAGATTCTTAATTAATCCAACTTGCGAGAATTCTTGCTAAATCTGTCCCAGCTAGGTCCTTCCCAGAAAGACCTCCAGTATCCTAACAATGTGGTTAGGAAGGAAGGGCTCAAATGGACGTTGTTACATGAACACATGGTAGCTGCGGTTACCTACAACAAACAGACTTGCATGTCTGTGCAAATGCGCTGACTGAGAGTCCGGACGGACACCTTAGTGGGTCAGCATGAGTAAGAAGAGCATAGGACAGGGTAAAAGGGGCAAATTAATGTAGACAAAATTATCAAGGAAGAACAGAACACTCTTGGTTGGCCCTTTCTGCCACTAAGTTGACAGTCAAGGTGTTCTCATGACACAGCTTTGTCACAGTCGTGAATAGAATTAGAAGGATCTGGACCCTCGTGCTCTAAAAGACCCATGTGAATTCCTAAATATATCTCTTGAGTCCTTAAAACATTGGAAGTAGGATGGTGCTGATAGTCAGAGGAAGAAGACACTCCCCAGTGACTGAATCCAGGCTTAGCACCTCAGGTGACTTTGATTTTCAGCTGTAGGTACTTGACGCACTCCTGCCCCTGAGATGGAGAGACAAAGCTTGTAAAAGTCTGACTTTGTAGACATCTGCTGGTTGACACAATTAACAACTGCCGCTCACAGGCTCCAATGGAAAACCGCTTTTTCCAGTGTTCGCTCAACCTCACCTTCAGTCTGTATGCGTCTCATCTTAGACTTCATTAATTGGCTGGTGAAGAACCTTACCTTCTAATGGGTTAATCATCGGAAAGACTCAGGTGGACTGAGAAGCTCTGCATAGGAAAGCTGATTTGACTGATAACTGAAGTTCTGATCAGGAGGCCCACATATCAAATCTGTGGGTATTGGCCAGTTCCAGACTGCAGGGGAACTGACCTGCAGAGGTCTTTTCTATCCCCAAAGTTCCCCCTTTCTTGTCCTATATAGAACCCCAAGACCTCTCACTTTGGCCCTTCAGTGTTCTGATTAAAGAGAAATAAATATGCTTCTGGAGTTGCTGTCTGTTTCTTTGTTATTTCCACACCCTCTCTATCAACCCTGCCTCAGTTTTCAGTTGTTGTTTTTTCTGTTAAAACCTGCTCAGAAATCATTTCAATGACTAAAGCTTACTTGGGGGCATTGAAAACTTTCTAGTGAAGTCCATTTTAAAAGTTGAAGTTCATCCATCATGTGAAGATTTTCTTTCTTTCTTTCTTTCTCTCTTTCTTTCCTTTCTTTCTTTCTTTCTTTCTTTCTTTCTTTCTTTCTTTCTTTCTTTCTTTCTCCTCCTCCTCCTCCCCTCCTCCTCCTCCTCCTCCTCCTCCTCCTCCTCCTCCTCCTCCTCCTCCTCCTCCACCCCTCCCAGCTCATTCCCTGAATGGAAAAAATAGACACATTTTGTTCCATCCTTGCTTTCTTGGTTTTTGTCCTCTGTATGATTCCTGGAATTGGGAGAAGGAATCATGTATGAAAGAAGAGGGGCAAACCTTGAGCTGGTTGGTGCTACTTGTGGCTCGCCTTTGGCCGCTCACTGGTCCTGATACCATCCATGGATAGACCCTGTACCAAGCAATACGCAGATGCTAATCTCTTAAGTCTGTCTTTGCCTATGGTATTTGTTTCATAGTCTTTCATTGCTAGAGTTGACTTGCCCAACAAGAATCACTCTTAGGCTTCTATCAACCAAGACAAATAGCAGATCCCCATGTGGACTCGTGCTCGGTAGGTGGGAGGCCCATACATCCCTGCAAGGCCCTGTTCTAGGAGGACGAACAGAAACTGCTACCAGGCAGATGGCTCAGTTGGTAAAAATACTCATCGTGCAAGCATGCACATTTAAGTTTGGACTCCCCAGCACCCATATAAAAAGCTAGGCCTGGCATCACGCACTATAATCTTAGCAGCTGGCCAGAGAATTCAGTTTATCCATGACGTCTATGTTTGGGGAGAGACTGTCTCAAAAAATATGGTGGAGAAGCCATTGAGAAAGACACCCAGCAGTGACCCCTGGCCTCCAACTTCAGGCAGTAATCACAACCACTATTGTAAAAGGGACAAATCTCCAGGTCTCTCCTACTCCTGCATCCTCAAACTATGTGGCCCAGGTACCCATTTGCATCTGGGTGATCGATGACTGTCTCGGCATGCTTCTAGTCGAAGACTGAAACATCATTGCCCCAGCCCCACTTGTAAAAACCCCAATTGCATAGAGGAACTTCTTAACTTTCTCTCTTCCTCAGAGAGCTGCTCTGTCTGTACTTATGTGTCTGAGTGGGACAGAGGGTCCAAGCAGAGTATGGGTGTTGTTGTAAAAATATATAAATAATAAAAGTATTGTTGTCTTTTGCCCTGCTAGGTCCGCGCTGCGGAGCCCAAAGATATGTGCTAGATATCTTGGCGGAAACACATCCCAGCTGCATGCTTTCCTACACTCAAACCCTCACATAAAAGAACACACAACACAATAATCTTTGACCCCATTGATAAGATATAATTGCCCACTTAAACATACAAAGCCCAGTATCATCCATCCCTTAAGAACATTGATAACAACAAGCAAATACACAGAGCAGAATATTAACATCACCTGCCATGGCTTCTCTCCCTCCCCTCCCACTCCTCTCTCCTCTCTCCCTCCTAGTCTCCTCTTCTTCCTTCAAACTTCTCTCTCGCCCATCCTTTCTTCTCCTCCAATGACAGGCCTCCTTCTATCCTGTACCTGCCCCTCACCAGTATTTTACAAATTCAATGGAGAGGTGGTCCTGAAGTGAAATTTCTGAGTACCTGACTAGCAGCTGTCCTTGGGGCAGTGGAATGTATCAAAATACAGTAACTAGGGCAAACCACAACATTCTCAGCCTAGAGCTTTAGGGATTGTAGGGTGACATTTTATTCTCAGCTTTAACTGACATTTTTGGGGAAAAGTGTGTATAGACTAATCTCACAATAAAAACACAAGTAACACTTTTTTTTTTCCATTTCTAAAGTGACGGTATTAAAAGCTCTTAGAGTTCCTGCATAGGTGAACTGGGAAGATGTGTGTGGTGGGGCCAGTCTTTCCTTTGTCTCCCTCTCTCTTCTGTTTCCTTTTGTTTACTCTCTTCCTCCTGCTTCTACTTTCTCCCAAGGTTCATAGGATGCTGGAGGCAGACGGAAATCAGAACTTTCTGAAAAAGAACAGAATGGAGAAGGACCGCTCATTTCATTTATGTAGAAGGTGGAGTCACAGGAGGGAGGTCTGGAACATTCCCAGCCTCTTGGATGCAACAGCTCAGTCTGCTGCTGGGGCTGCGCTCTGCACTCCCAGTACACATACAGTAAGTGGATTCCCTGGCGCTGGGGATGCCCTGCCAGGCCCAGCCCTGCAGGAGTGGGTTGCTAAATGACTACAACCTCAGTACTTGGTTCTTCAGTGAGCTTTCAGTTTATAGCTTGTGAGGGAGGGGGGAGCCCTGGGAGTGGGGCCTGCACATCCTCTCAGCCTCTGGTTGCCTGTAGTGCTTTCCGTGATGGATGATAGTTTGGGGTGTAATAACTGCTGTGATGGATCACAGAGGAGTATGAAAATTCATAAGGAAATGTTAGGCTGTATTTCATGGGACTCTCTCGATGAGTGTGTGTGTGTGTGAGAGAGAGGGGGGAGAGAGAGAGACAGAGAGAGACAGAGAGAGAGACAGAGAGAGACAGAGAAAGAGTCAGAGAGAGAGATAGAAACAGAAAGAAAGACTACAGAGACAGAGAGAGACAGAAAAAGAAAGACAGACTACAGAGGCAGAAAGAGATACACACACACACAGAAAGAGAGAGAGACAGAGACAGAGACAGAGAGACGGAGTCAGAGAGAGAAACAGAAAGACAGACTACAGAGACAGAGACAGAGAGACAGAAACAGAGAGACAGACTACAGAGACAGAAAGAGATAGAGATATAGAGATAGAGAGAGAGAGAGAGAGAGAGAGAGAGAGAGAGAGAGAGAGAGAGAGAGATATGCCATGTTAGTGGTTTCATAGAGCTGTGCCATTTTAACAGTGTAGTGTTTTCTTTTTGTTCCATTGTTCATGCACAAATCCAAGGGAGACAGATGCTTGTCTTCCGATGCATGGATGGCTTGCCAATATCTCTCACTGCTTTTGAGTCTTTGTTTCTTAACTTCACAGCATAGCTTCAGCTATTCCAGGGAGTATCTGTGTGTGTTTGGGTTGAGCGCTCTCTGCCTTCATATATTACAATCTTGCCCACATCTGGGAGTTTTTAGATTCCCAAGATGCTGGATACAACCTCTATGGGAGTAGTTTTAGCCTTGGAATCTTCAAGAATAAACAAGAGAATGAGGGCAAAGACCAGTAACATCAGAGTTTATTTCCTCGAAGAGAACAAATTATCAGTGAAATAGAGCAAGAGGTTTTTTTTTTTTTTTAAATTCTATCTCTCCAAGTTCTTTTTAGAAAGCTTTTATATTGCTCTGTATAGTGTTGTAATATTGCACTTGCCTGAATTTATCTTGGCAGCTCATCCTCGTCTGTTTAAAGGGGACGTCTTAGGGTGGTCAGAAACAAAGAAAACAAAATGGCAGATGTGATGCCAACAGTCACCCCAGGTCGGCATCAGTCCCTCCTGTGATTATGGTGGAAACCTCTGTTCTGTCCCAAGAAAAAGCAAGCAGTGTGCGCCCCCACCCCAACCCCTGCCCCAGAAAGGCTCTGTGGCTGAGTTTGGGAGAAGCTGTAGGGGTGCCAAGATCCGTGTCATTCTGGGCTTGTGCATGTGAGCCACTGGTCATGGCAGTCAGTATTGTAGAAAAGAGGATGGTCTACCCTCAGAGGGCTTGTTAGTACTTGCTGGAACATGATTCCCCATTTCATAGTTATTTTGAAGAAACTGCTTACTTCCTCATCTTACATGAATTTAGTCTGTGCCTCCAAATGTACTGTCAGCCTCTTCAGTCAATTACTCAGGACTGGCTTCTAGGACCAGCTCCTTCGAGTTTCCCACATGCCAAGCAGGCATGAAATAAAGGATCTGGCTAAGGGGTGGGCACCTGGCAGAACTTCTAGCAGTGATTATCTCCATCACAGGAGAGGATGTTCATGTGTTTGTTCCTCTTTAAGCAGTCATCAGGTCAATATTGGCATAAGAAAGGAGAAAGGAAACTTGCTTTCCAGTCTCTTGTTTCTATTTAGAACTTTCAAAGTAGGATTTCAACATTTGCTGAGGTCCGGGAGGGTTATGAAGGGGCTCCTGCCAGGGAGACTGCTGCTTTGTGAGGCAGGAGGAGGCAAATCTTTAATCAGCTGCTTTGACATCTTCTCCTTTTCTCAGCTCCCTTGTCTCCAGACAGGGCTCTGTGTAGGAAGCAAAGATGGAAAGACACCCTCCCCTCCCCTTGACTTAGGCAGAAAACCAAGTTTGCTGTTCCCCGTTGGGCTGTGGGAGCACATTGACGCTGATGACAGCTCTCAGAATGTTGTGGAGAGTTTGATAGAAGAAAAAGGAGGGGGAGAGAGTTTGAGAGAGTTGTCATTTCCTGCTGTTAAGTACGTGCTGGGTTGTAGGAACCTGTACTCAACTTTTTGCATGAACCGGGGGTCAGTTGAGAGTTAAGGATGATCAGGATGCAGTTCTGGCTATTTTGTCATCTTGACACAAAGTTGACATTTGTCACTGGAAAAGTGGGGACCTCAATTGAGAAAATGCTTCCGTAAGATCAAGCTGTAAGAAAGCCTGGAAGGCATTTTTAAAATTAGTGATTGAGGAGGAAAGAGCCTAACCCATTGTGGGTTGGGTATTTCTGGGCTGATGTTCTGGGTTCTATATGAAAACAGGCTGAGCAAGCCAGAGGGAGAAAGCCAGTAAACAAGACTCCTTTATGATCTCTGTATCAGGCACTGCCTCCAGGTTCCTACTGTGCTTGACTTCCTGTTCCGACTTCCTTGATGGTGAACTGTGGTGTGGATGAGCAAGTCAAGTAAACCTTTCCTCCTCTGCTCCACTATGTTCATAGCAGCCTTATTTATAATAGCCAGAAGCTGGAAAGAACCCAGATGTCCTTCAACAGAGGAATGGATACAGAAAATGTGGTACATTTACACAATGGAGTACTACTCAGCTATCAAAAACAATGACTACATGAAATTCTTAGGCAAATGGATGGAACTAGAAAAAAATCATCCTAAATGAGGTAACCCAGTCACAAAAGAACACACATGGTATGCACTCAATGATAAATAGGTATTAGCCCAAAAGCTTGAAATACCTAAGAAAAAATTCACAGATCATATTAAGTCCAAGAAGAAGGAAGACCAAAGTGTGGATGCTTTAGTCCTTCTTAGAAGGGGAACAAAAATAATCATAGGAGGGGATATGGAGACAAAGTTTGAAGCAGAGACTGAAGGAAAGGCCATCTAGAGCCAGCCCATATACATACAGCCACCAAACCCAGACAATATTGCAGATGCCAAGAAGTGCATGTGACAGGAGCCTGATATAGCTGTCTCCTGAGAGGCTCTGCCAGAGCATGACAAATACAGAGGTGAATACTTGCAGCCAACCATTGAACTGAGAATAGGGTCCCCAGTGGACGAGTTAGAGAAAGAATTGAAGGAGTCGAAGGGGTTTGCAACCCCATAAGAACAATAATACCAACCAACCAGAGCTCCCAGGGTCTAAATCACCATCCAAAGAGTACACATGGACAGACCCACGGCTCCAACTGCATATGTAGTAGAGGATGGCTTTGTTGGGCACCAAAGGGAGGAGAAGCCCTTGGTCCTGCCAAGGCTGGATACCCCAGGGTAGAGGAATGTCAGGGTGGGGAGGTGGGAAGGGATGGGTGGGTGGGTGGGGGAACACCCTCATAGAAGCAGGGGGAGGGGGAATGAGATGGGTGGTTATGGACGGAAACTGGGAAAGGGGATAACATTTGAAATGTAAATAAAAAAAATCCAGTAAAAAAATTAAAAGAAAAAACAAAAACCTTTCCTCCTCATGTTGCTTTGGTTATGGTGTTTTACCACAGCAGTAGTAACCCTGACCAAGGCAGACAGGCACTGTTCCCTGTGCACTCACCCTTTCAGATGAATTATACATGTACTGCCTTTAGATGTTATAGGACTTCTACAAGGCAAGTTTGTTTATTCCCACTGGATAGATGAGGAAGCCAAGGGTCCATGGCCAAGCGTTCACAGCACCCATACAGGACAGGTGAGCATCCATCTCCTGAGGATGTCTGCGCTCTGATTTCTACAGCATGGAGGTGTGCTAGGTTGTGGCACAAAAGAAGAGTATAGGTGGAATTAAGTTTGCCATCCAACTGATCTGAAAAAAGATCATCCTGGGTTATGACTGAGTCCACTAAGAAGAGCACTTAAAAGCAGGTTGCAGGACACAGGTAGATAGCAATTGACAAAGTAATATGTTATGAGAAGGACCCAGCCGGTCATTGACAGGTTCATGCAGCAAGAAGTCCAGGGGCTAAGAACTGTGGGTGACTTCAAGTAGTGGAACTGGCAAGGAACCAGAGTACATAGCAGCCAGCATCTTGGTTTTGGTTTGGAGTGACACGCGTCTGGTTTGTGTCCTGTAAGATAGTACATGTATACAGCCGTAAGGGAGTAAACGTGTGCTGATTTGCTTTAGAAATAGGCAACTAATGGAGCCTCTGTGGGGCAGCGATAGAACTAAGACAGAATCAGAAGTTTATCTTCTCTCCCAACTTCTGTAAGTTGCTAAACACATAAAAATGCCACCGGAAAAAGCCTGCTCAGTCTTCCTGGCGAGCTTCCCTCTCTCCCTCCCTCCCCTGCTTTTCTGTTATGCTCGGTTCACATGCTTCTTCTTCTCCCTCTGCCTTTCCTTAAATTAACAGATCCTTGCTGTAAAAGAAATTGATTCTTCACTCTAAACTAGGTCATTATAACACAGGTTTTAAATCATTTGGTCCCCCACTTGTGAAATATAGACTTCACTTTAATCTTCTGTGCATTACCAGCATTAAAAAAAAAAGGCCCATAATTTGTGAAAAATGGAGTTTTCCCCCACCATCAGTCACCGGGACAGATGCATGCGTTTCACCCTCTGAGTCATACCTGGAAGGCAGCAGGAGAGATGTTCTTTATCCATACACACAGCAGGTCTTCATTCTGTATCCACATCCGAGAGACCAAGGTCAGAAACCCTAACCAAACAGTGGGTTCAAGAAGCTATTGGCTCTTCTTTCCCACCATTTCAATGTTCAATTCTTCTTCTCAGAACACTTTATATTTAAGTGACTTTCCTAAGTTTTTTTTAAAACCTTTCAAATTGATTTTAAAAAGCTCAAACCCTGTTTGTCTTATTAGTAAAATGTTGGCATAGTCAGGATTTATATCATGATCTCTTTTATTTGCCCCAGGATGCTTGAAGGTGGAAGGTGGCTGCCAGATTCATTAGGATTGCTGCTTCACTTCAGAAGGTCACCCTCAGAGGAAGGTGGACCTATTCTGATGTGGGACTCATGAGAAGTGGGATATTATAAAGAGAGCAAGTCATTGTGGTGAATTCTAAATCCCCAGAGTCTAGTGGTATAGATAAATGCCTTTGGCAATTATTGTTCAATACTATCCCTGTCACTCTTCATCGTCCTCCCGTGTTCTGTAGGTCTAGGGACCATGGTATTTTATCTATGAATTCTTCGCTTCTAGCACAAGGCCCCTGATACATAACTTCACGTACGTGTTGGAGTCTTGCACACCTAGCTTCAAATCTTTTTTCGGGAGCACGCCTTTGCATGACCCTTGTGTAGTTATTTTTGATTCGCATTTGGTTCATTTATTGAATTCAACAGTGCTATGAGAATTGAACAGGACAGTGCACTCTTATCATTGCCCACAGTAGGTACACAATTACAAGACATAGTGGGATGTGGCCACTGCACACATCAACTCATAGTAGCAGTGGGTTCCTGAACAACACCTGCAAAAGGTCAAGCCAGTCAGAACTCCATTGTGAATGGGAGAGGAACTCAGATTTTCTTGAATGGACCGAGTTACCACATGTAAATGTGTCCAGACCGAGAACTAGTATGCATGGACTCCTGCTGAGAAGCAGCAGTAAATTATCTCCCTTCATGCACTTTCCCTCCCTCTTCTTTGTGTGTGTTGTATATGGGGGTGGGGGCAAAGGTTAGTGACATATGCCTTTCTCCGTTGCTATCTACTTTATTTTTGGAAACAGGGTCTCTTTGATTGGCTGGTATGGCTGGCCAGCTCCTGGAATCTTTCTGTTTTTATAGTGCTGGGATTGTAGCTTCTTACTGGTGTGTTTGGAATGGAACTCAGGGTCGCACGCTTCTGCAGCAGCCCTCTACGCACTGGGACATCTTCCAACCAGCCTTGCTTCCTCTCCCATCCTTCTCACGTCAGTTAGTTAGCTCTCCTTTTCTGATTTTATAATAACACATGGAAGGGAAAAGTTAGTAGTCCTGTGGACTATTTCAGAATGTTTCATGTGTTTTAAAACAACTCAAGTGAGCAAAGACCCGAAGCCAACTCTCTATCCTCATATTTTCTTGAGGTCCGAAGGGAAGGAAACTATAATTTTGAAGAGCTATATTGAGAGCTAATGAAAGTGTGACTTCCTAAAGCAGGACAAGTAGTTCCCATCCTGCTGGATGAAACCCAGCGTTTGTAACAAATGTAACTGCTGTGGCTTTGCATGTTAAACAACAACATCTTTGTTTGATAAACCACACATACATATGCTTAGCTTTCTAAGCAGCAGCATTGCAATATGGTGTCAGAAATTACAGCCAGCTCTTGATTTCACTGCAAAGAAAAATTTTGCATAACCTAAAACTGCACTTACATTGGAGACTGGATTGTCAGATAGAATTTTAATTTTTGGCCCTTTCCTCCTTATGTCCCTTATGATGGTCTTCCTTTTTATGCTTAAAGCATCCCTCTTTGTTAGAAATGACAGACTTGTGTTGGTAAGATAAAACCCTCCATCCAAGCTCTGTACCCTTTCACACAGGGGCTGAAGTGGGCATGGAGTTGGTCTCTCTTTCCTGCCGACTTCCTTTTCCCATCAATATCACAACAGGCTTGAAGGTTTAAAATTAAGCTAAGTTTGAATTTATCCAATCCCAAAAATCATCTAAAAAATGTTGGAGCAGGTGAAAAACATTTTCCTCTGCACGGTTGGCTCCCTCTGAAATGTCCAGATGGGATTTGAGCTGAGAACAAGCATGAAGAATCATAGAATAAGATGCAATTATTTTCACCTGGCTTCATGTCCCTAAACTCAGTACACCCTTGACCAATGTGAAGCCCTGGTCTCCAATAGCCAGAATGCCAGAGCTTTCAAAGTGACATATATTTACCCAGAGTCCTACCTTGACAATCCCCAGGTGGGAATAAGTCCCTCATGCACAAGGCTGAAGTTTGGAGAACATTCATTCGTGAATAAAAACAAAGGATAGTGAGGCTGATGAAATCTAATGACTCAGCTTGTGGTAGCTTCATGCGAAGGCCATGGCAATGTGTGTGGGGTTGTAATTCAGTGATTTGATGAAGTTTATGGTCTTGTAGCTCATAGTGTTTTGCAAGGAGAAATTTGGAGTCTGCTCTTCATTTTGGAGAGAAGATAACCTGAGGGCCTTGGGGATATCAACATCTGCTAGGGTTATTGTTCACTTTTACAGAGGGCAGGGACTCAAGTATTCTCTCTCCTCCTCTTCTCTATGATTTGCTTCTACTAAGGGTGACTGAGGGATCAGGCTCAACTCTTCCTCTCCAGGGAGGAAGAGATGTGATGATCAAGTTCCAGACACCAAGGTGTCCACAGTGCTACAGAAGAACCCACCTTGGCTATCTTAGTTGCTGTGCTAAGGCAACAGGACCAGGGCAACTTATAGAAGAAAGAGTTCATTGAGCTTACAGTCTCAGAGGATGAGCCCATGACCAACATGTTGTCAAGCATGGCAGCAGACAGGCTGGAAGGCAGGCACAGCACTGGAGTAGTAGCTTGGAGACAAGAACCACAAAGCAGAGGGAGAGAGCATGTTGGAATTCCATGGGTTTTTGAAACCTCAAAGTTCATACTTCTGCCAAGAAGGTCATACCTAGTCCTTCTTGAAAAGTTGCAACAAATGGGGATCAAGTATCCAAACATATGAACCTACCTTATGAGGTATATTCTCATTCAAATGAACACACTCTTTTTCTTTCTATAGGCTTGGAGAATGAGAATGCCCATCTTTCTAAAGCTTATTGCTGTCTAACTCAGAAATCAAGCATTGTGGCTTATACCAACTGTCTTATACATAGGGGGAACCAGGAAACTATTGATTGTTCATTATCTCTAGATGGGGAAGACACAGAGATTCAGATGCATACACAAAAGCACACAGACACATGTTCAAGGATGTAGGGAAAGATACTGTACATTGAACCTTCCTTTCCACAGCAGGGACTATCAGTGAAGTTTAAGTTTGAGTTCAGAGGAGAGCAGTCCCAGCCATCTAGTACAGTTCTTTAGACCTGTGACCCCCACCCTGCAATCCAGCCCCAGTCACAAGTGTTTATTTTTGAGCAATACTTGTGGTACTGTATCTTTGTAAAGAGGAAAGGTGTTGGCAAGATTGGATAGTTAAGGAGCCTTGTTCTGCCTTCCAGTTCCTATCTGTGTTGGTTAGTACCTCATTTTACGAATGCATGCACTGAGTGTGCTGCCTGGATATTTTGAATTATAACATCAGCAAATGGTATAACCAAGGCTATATGTCAAGGACAATTTAGAGAGGTCTATATGTAGCTTACTCCTTCCTCACAATGCACCTTTGATACAAAATATTGCTATCATGATGTAACAGCTAAGAGTACTGGGGTAGGAAGAGGTTATATAGTATTTTCATAGCCACATGGCATTCACTATATGATGCCACTGATCAGGGGAAGGATACTGGATTAGAATATACATTTGGCGGGTTCTTTGATGGATGGTATGGTACTCATTACTTTTCCTTTTTCACTTTGCTGTGACAAAATACTTGGCAAAAGAAACCCAAGGAGAGATGGTTTTATTTTTGGCTCAGAGTTTGAGGCCGCAGTCTAGCATGGCGGAGAAATCATGGCAGCAAGTCTTCAGGTAGCCAGTCATAACGTATGGACAGTCAGAAAGCAGAGGGATGTATGCTGCTACGTGACTTGTTTTCTCCCTTCAGACTAGAATCCAAGCTTAGAATGTACATTCATCGTTAGCATAGATCTTCCCACTGAAGTCAGTGTAGGAACTCTCTCACAGATGTGCCCAGAGGTTTGACACATAGGAGTTTCCAGACCCTGTCAAGTCAACAATCTGCGTTGAGCATAGTGGGTACCTATTAAGTTATTGTTCCCAAAAGCAGTTATCTTGTATTTGTATTGACGGATTAAGGGGAGCTTAAATGATAGGTCAATTGCATAACAAACTTGAGGAATTGGAATCTCCAAAACTGCCCAATGTAGGCGTACAATTTGTAAATAAAAGACCTGGATTGTATGTACCAAGTGGAAAGTCCCTAGAAGGTGAGAAAGAAGGCATGTTATAGGCTCAGTTCTGAGCTGAGTTATCTTTGCAGAGGTTATACATAGCTCACTTATGGTGGCAGGTGGAATCCGTCTATTGAGAATGAAGGATTTATCCAATTACAGATCCTAGAATGTCAAATGAAAGAGAAATTTAGAGATGATTCAAATTGTGTGGCCTATGGGGCATGTGGAGAAACTCATGTCTCAATTTTGGATACTGAAAATGTTTTATTATTAAATTTGAAAAACGTAAGATTTATGTAATCTTTGTATCTGCAATTTCCTTCGAAGGACAAAAGGATCTGGGAACATGGTATCCATTCTCTTTCTACCGGCACCCTCACTGGGCTGCATCTCCTGTCTTACAGGAGACATTTAGGATCCATTCCAGATACTCAGCCATGTTCTGTTACCTTCTTCTTCATATGACTGCCTGTCCCTGTCAGCATTGTGTATATCCTACTGAATTTGACAAATGTACACATGGAGGACGTGAGTGGCAGCTGGTGGGAGCTAGACTGTCTTTTATTTTCAACTTGTTGTGTGAGCATCTTCACAATCATGTGACCACTTTCATATACGATCCTTATGCCACAAAGCAGCTGCTGGTGTTATGAAGTGAGCCATCTGGGCTTTGGTGGTATTATGGCTTAAATGTGTAAAAATCTATACTGATGTTCTTATATCCAATATGATGGCAACAGGAGGAAGGGCTTTTGGCAGGTGACTGGATCATGAAGTAGACTATTGTGAATGTAATTATTGCCCCAATAAGAGAGAACTGCCTTTTCTACTGAGTGAGGTGCTGTATATGAACCAGGCTTCGGATTTACTGACACATTTATTGGATTTGTAAGTCTGAAGAATCATGGGAAGTATATCTCTATTGTTAGCCATTCAGGAAATGTTATTTTCTTAGGCATCCCAAATAGACTAAGGTGTGCATAGTATGATGATATAATACTGCCCTTTTTGGGTTATGAGTGAGCAGGAAAGAGTGGCTTAGACTCAAAAGCCACAGGAAACATAGTTCTTACCCCACTTCACTGCTCACAAAGCCATAATGGGACTGCTGTGGCGGGTGCCTTGGACCCTGAACTATTGCTATGAGCAATGACATGGAGGTAGGGGGGCTTGAGATCTCCAGTGGGAATAAGGACTATCCTTGAGAAGGTATTACTGTGACCTCTGTCACAGTTCTGGATACTTTTATTAGGATTATTCAGTCTTGGTAATAGGCTGGATTCCAGCCAGGTAATTCTTAAGAAAGCTATGACTCTCTCAGCAAATCCACCTGCATTGCCTCTTCAGTCTACGCACAAGCACATTTCCTCTTGGGTTTTGCACACTCTTCCCCATTTCTAACCTGAACCCTTCTCTTTGAACGCAATGGCCTTTGCCAGCACCACTTATACTGGCTAAATAAACACATGCTGAGGAAAAGAGCCCGGGAGTGAAGGGCTTGCTGCAGAAGGAGGAAGGCTCCAGTCTGGATCCAACACCCATGTAAAAAGCTGGTTGTGGCAGCATGTGCCTGTAATACCAGAGTGGGGAGGTGACAACAGAGAATGCCCACAGCAGCCAGTCTAGTCAGTCAGAAAGCTCCAGGTTCAGTTAGTGAAGAGATAGAGAAGACCCAGACATTGGATTGGATTTGACCTCTGGACTCTACAGGCACACACACACACACACACACACACACACACACACACACACACACACACACAATTTTCTTTGGTTTAATTGCAAACACACACACACACACACACACAAAACAAACCCATCACTGTTGTTACTGTAGGAGGCTTTTAGAGTCTGATGGATCTGATGTTCCTCTCCATCTCACTTTTCTAACTTCAAGACAAGCTGTTGACCTCTCTGCATGCCTTTCAAGATCTGTGAAATGGGAATAACTGGTTTGCAGAAGAGTTCTGAAGAGTAAATGGGTAGCTTGTGAAGGGTCTCCCACAGTCCCTGGCATCTTAATGGCCACCCTGACACTTCAGCTTACTGTCTGTTCTGGCCTTGTTTGGGCACTGGGTGAGGCCTATTATGTATTGGAAATGTGTAGGGACTGTGAGGAATTCTCTTAGAAACCAACGGGGTGGGTGCCTAATATGGACAAAATACCTCAGGTTTTGTTCCATTCATCGGAGAAAGGAACCTGGGAGGAGGGACTGCTCCTATGGTGACCACAGAAGAGGATGGAACTTGGACTGCTAGAAAGAAAGGGAAAAAAATACCCTTCTCCTCTCTGTCCTCAGAAGGACAGTAACTCCACAGCACGGACACTCAATAACTAGTGCTGACTGACAGGCCATGGAATGTTATAGAAAGTTTACAGGGCAGGGAATATAATATTAATATCCATGCAATGTTTTTATGTTTTAATTTCGGTAGAGGAAGTCTGAAGCCTGGGGCAAAAGCTACTGTTTTCATTTGCTTCACCTGAAGTTATATTGGCAGAGGCCCTCGGGGTAAAGAAGAAAAGGATTAGGTTTGGGAATGGGAAAGGATATGAAGGAGTTGTAATAAAATATATAAGTGCAGGAGCTTGAGGAATAAACACGGATGGATTTCAGCCAGAGAAGAGAAGGATCTGGCATAAAGACATTTTGAAGGAAAAATAATACACCCATAGGGTAGGCTCTGCTGAATGGAAGAGAGAATGTGAGAAGTAATGAAAAACTTTTAATATCAGGGAACTCCCTAAGAGGTATGTGGATATTGTTGCTTTACCTTGATTGAGGGCCCACTCTGTATGGGGCTGCCATCTGCTTGCAAAGCCAATGTATGAAAATGTGTTTCAGTGAAAGGACAAAGCTATTATGGATAAGAATATACATACATATATATATATACACACACACACATATATACATATATATGTTCTTATGGTGGGCGGGTGGTGCATGTGTGTGTGCAATAAGTGCATAAAGGAGACAGCTAGCGTTGTAGTAGAATCATTTGTATGTCAGGTGGAGCAAAGGCTAGTGTTTGTAATGTACTAATCACAACCTCATCCAAAGCAAGGAACATCAGAGTCCTTCGGAAAAAGGATTCATGTTGCTGCGATGGGAGTTTAGACTGGTTTGTAGTTTCACATGAATGTGGCTGCAACCCTTGCTTATCAAAGTTTTCAATAAGACTCCTGATGGTCTTCGAAGCACTCATTAAAATGGCTCCATGGAAGGCCCTCTGCAACCATTTGAACCCTGCTAATGTCTTGGTTTTTGACAGCGTTTTCCTGCAGTTTCAATGAGAATTTTCTTTGACCATTTCCTACCTGTATCTACAGAACATCCTAATGCCACCCTCTCCACTTTGATCTTCTTCCTATACCTGTTTCCTGGTCTCATGGTTACACCCTTTTGTTTTGTGGTCTGAATCACTGAGTTTAACCTGGGCCAGCATTGTGACCATGTGTTTGGGCCATTGCATCATGGTGAGTTCATCAGTGGGGACCTAACAGAAGGCAGTGACTGCCTCTCCTGTAGAACCCACCAGTAGCCAATAGTTCTGTAGAGATGGATAGGTCCTGCTATCCCATCTCTGATCCATGAGTGACTGTTGACAGACTTATTCTCACACAGGCCCATTGCAGGCAGCCAGAGCTGCCATGAGCTCTTTATTTCATTGCTTGGGGGTATTCCCAGGAGAGAGTATCTCACAGCATCCTTCTCCCTATGTTCCATCTCATGCTTTCTTTTCAGTGCCTCAGTGTTCCCTGAGACTTAGAGGGAGTGGTATAAACGTCCTGTTCAGGTCTGAGCATTGGGTTTGAGCACTCAACCATTACGTACTCTTGGACAGCCATGCATCTCTGTATCCACTGCCATTCCCTGCAAAGAGAAGCTTGTCTGATTGAAGTTGAAGTAGCATTTGTCTATGGAGATAAACATAATACATAGAAGCAGCTTGGTGCAGTGGCACGGCTATTAAAGCTGTGCTCTAGTCACTACCTAAGGTCAGTTATGCATTTCTGCAGTATTAAATGACAACTGATGATGACAGCCATGAGGGGAACATGGTATGAAAATGAAGACTGACTTGCTGGTCATGGTGCCCTGTGCCTAATGATGAAAAATTATCGCCACAACAGTCTCAAAGCCAGGATGTTGGAGAGCAAGAGGCTACGCAGGAAAGTACTGGGGGAAGATGGGTTGCTTTGGGAGCTCAGAACTCGAAGGAAGAGGACTTTCTCTAAGACCATCTGGTTTTGCACCCTCAGCACCTACCTCAGGAAGCTATTTCCTCAAGTGGATTTTGGGCTGCTCTCATAGCTTCAGCTTCTATATTCTTTTGTTTGGAATGCTTTAGAGCCCTTGGTCAGTTCTGCTTTGAATTTTAAGAATATTCCAGAATAAATGTATTCGATGTATTTGCAGTTATTGAAATAAATTTCTGACTCCTAAGAGAAACCTTGCTTCCTTCAACGAGTTGCTCAGTTCTCGTCACTCTCTGAACCTAGTCAGGCTGAGCTGGGTTTCCATGATTACTGAACTTTGTTGCCTTAATATTATTTAAATAGTTTTGCAGAGTTTTTGAGGGCTCAGCGAGATGATGACATTATGGAACAGAGCTGTGTCAGGGGGATAGTCGATGTTAAGCAGTTTTCTTTGAATGAAAAGCCTTTGATAGTTGTCGGTTTTGATACCCTCAGAGCACTGCTTTGCGCAGTTTCTCACAGGAACCGGAGTCTTTGCTTTTGTTCTTTCTCTCTGCATGGGAAGAATACTCTCCAAGACAATCTTATCAAAACAGCTGCTAGCCTTTCCTGTTCCCTCCCTCATGCTCCTAGTCTCACTCGCATCTGTCATGTTTTAATTTACAGATGGTAATCATGCTATGATGATATTAGGTACCAGGAAACCCATTGCAAATTGAAAAATATCATTAACTGTAACATGCATTTAGTACTCCGTCTTATTGGGCATTATAGCTTAGTACGCACTACCTTGAGCGGGCTGAGGACACTTGCAAAAGCCTATAGCTGGGCGTATTAGGAGAACATCATACAAAGGAACTTAACATGCGGCAGATAAAGGGATCTGTGCTGATGGGTTTATGATTGCCAGGGCTTTCTGTAGTGGTTCATTTTATGGAGGTGCTGGGTGTTGGCGAAGGAGATTTAGGTCATCGGGAAGCCTGTGACTGGAGTATTGTTACCCCTCCCCCATATGAGCTCCGTTCTATCCCATCTAGCATCTGCTCAGTCAGCTGTGTCTGCACTCTGACCTCCTCCTTGCCACATGAATCGTGTCATCATTCCCTATCCCTGTTCTTCATGAGGTTCCTAGTTTGAATGTTTTATAATTTATGTTTTCCTGAAGAACCCCACTGTTCAAAATGATGCCACCTCACTATCCAGATGAAGAACCTGGGTGCACGCAGATAGATGTTGAAGCGGGGCTGACCTGGTAAATGTCTTGGCGCTCTCACAGAAGCTCATGGTAATACAACAGGGCAGTTGGCACTTTGCCCTACGTGGAAGAATGCCAGTTGGGTTTGTGATGGTTGTTATTAGCATCAGGATGTTTTTCAGACAGTGTACCACTGCATAGATAGTGAAATTAAGGCCAGCCTCAGCCTGTTTATTGCTGGGATTGTAGGTGTGTGGCAATAATGGCTGTGATGCTCACTACTGGCCAAGATTTCCAGGGTGTCATCTGAGCATAGTCATTTAAATGGGGTGGGGCAGGAGGTGGTAGTGAGAGAAGAGAGGCAGAGCAAGGAGGATGAGTATTGCATATCTGTGAGTCAGCTTTCTGTTATAAAATGATTAGTATTTTTTTTAAATGAAAGGCTTATTTTGGTTCAGAGTTTGGGAGACCTCAGGTGTTTGGCTTTCTCCCCTAGTCTATTTAGTCATTGTGCCATTGCCATTACTTCTTGCTACCACATGGTGTCGCTGTTGAGGCGGAGTCCTGCCCAGTGCTGGTTTGCCCATTTGTTGTGACTTACATAGGCTCTTACTCCTAGGACTAACAACTATGGTGATGGAGGTTGCAGGCATATGGGTTATGGAGTTACACTGGAGGAGAGGAAGGAAGAAATAAAGAACTAGGGGTATAGTTAGACAAGAATGCGAGGTATAGAGAAGGTTGTAGGCAAAACAAACACTGAAGGTAGGAACAGCCATGAATTAGCTTCCGGTTTAGGTGAGAGTGTGTCTCTTAACTATCCCCAGGGCCGGTGATAGGTAGATTTTGTTTTTTTAACGTGGACCTAAACTCCTGTTGTACTGGTAGTTGGAGTCTTCCATTAGCAGGGTTAACGTGTGATTGATTTGGGAGCAAGGAGGGAGCTTTATAGGCTCAAATAGCTGGGAAAATTGGTCACCTTCTATGATGATATTATCGACCTCTTGGTATGGATGTGTTTGTTGCCAGGAAAATATGATCAAAAAGCTTTGAAAGCAACTCAGTCTCTGCTAGCATGAGAACCTGAGGAGGAGCCCGGTACATGCAGCAGGCTAACCTGTTTCCCGGATGACAGACATGTTCTGTTCTTTTTCCAAGAAACCCACTGACCACACTTACTGTCGTTCCCAATAACGCTATTCTTAGAAAATGATGCTCTTGGCCTTTCTGTGTATTTATGTGTCTGTGTGTTTGTTGCCACAACAGAATACCTTAGGAGGGGTCATTTATATATAAAAAAATTATGTTGGCTCATGGTTTTGGGTGTGGACCATCTAGACTCGGGTGGCCACATTTGGTGAGGGCTTCACAGTGTGCCCTATCATAGGGAAGTTTGTAGGAGAGCGGTAAGTGAAAGAGGTTAGGGGAGCCACTGGGGTCACTGCGACAGCTGCCCTCGGGAATCCTAATCTTTCCCATGTATGCTAGCCTGCTCCTGTGAGACTATAGTGAATCCCTTCCTGAAGTGGAGCTCCCTCAGCTTGCTTATTTTCCCTTCTGTACCAACTATGAAATATTTCCACCTCAAAACACTTTCTCTCTGGAGACCAAATTTTCAGTATATAAACCTTATGGGGACGGACTATGTCCAGTCAAACCCTCAGGACGCCATTACATCGGCAGTAAGGTGTAAGTAACAGAAAAATTGAGCCTGCTTAATTTGAGGACATTTTCAGAGAAGCTGGCTCTTGATGTGAAATGAATCATTTGATTCTCTTTGGAATTTGAGGCTCATGGGGTCACACAGCTCCTCTCAAGGAAGCCTGACTCAAGCATTTGCTTCTCTACTGAGACCCCATAGCCAGGCCTATGGTCCAGTTCATGAATGTCAAGGGTCTCTCTGAGTATTTAAAGCGAATCTGCCACGGGGCACTCACGGTTGCACTTCAGGGCTGCTTCCTCTGCAGCTCCTTCCTTCCCCAGTGCTCTCAACATTTGAATAGACAGTCAGAAGGGCGTTTGGTGGCCAGTTGACTTTATATAAAGTCTTTAGGCTCTGTCCTTCAGAGAGAAATACTAGATTAAGTCACGAAGAAGGAAATAAATTGCGACATTTGTGTCACAAAGGATGTAGTCTCCCTTACGCGAGGCCTGCATCTGTTTTTGAAGAAAGCATTCCTTTCTATATGCCTCTTTTTTAAGTCTTGCATTTTAAACAAATCAGTTGCCTGTCAGTCCGTGTGTATTCATTCTCTGGCTTCATTTTCTGTTAACTGCTCCCCTCTCCCTTCCGTCTCCTCCCTGGCTTATATCCTTTTTATAAATGCCTTGGATATCAGCATTGATCCCAAGGAAACTTCTTGATGGGTTTCTGTCTGTCTCCTGAGTTCCCCTCTGGCAAGAAGCTCACAAAGGGTGTCAGATATTCACTCACGATGCATCTGTGACAGTCCTAGTTCCCATATGCCATGAAACATCAATAAGCAGACAGTGCCCACCGGGGGATGCCCACGTGCCTGAGGACGGGCATCAGTCATGTGGTGGCTCAGTGCTGACCCAGCTCCAGATTCACGGCTGCTGTCAGCTGTGCCTTGTGCTGCCCGAGAGTCACTCCAGCCTGTCTGAAGGAGGCAGCTGTTGTAAATTACAAGTGCAGATCCAGAGGATAATTCTTGGCTTTCAGCGTGCTGGGGAGGCTTCGGCAATTAATTTCCTCCGTTCTCTGCGTAGCCAAGGATTCTCCACATTGTTCGTCTCTTTGGGCAAAAGCCATTGGTAGCTCCTGAGTTATTTTCTCATTAGGCTTATGATAGGAATTACCTGACTGTGGATGGCTTGTTCTTGTCGTTCGTTTTGCAGGTGCATTCTGAGGAGGCATGGCTCCCGCAGTAATGTGATCAGTCTTGAGCTCACAAGGCAGAGTTCAGGGTCACATCTCCATTTGACCCGAAAGCACCTGCATGGCACTTGCAAGACTGGAGGCACAACTTGCCGATGCCTTAACCTCCGGGGCGCGGTGGGGGTGGGGTAGCTGGCCTCCCTGTGTGGACCTGGCAAGACCCACGTAGCTTCATTACAGGCTGAAACCTGGGCTCTTGTTTCCAGCACCTTTCCGTACTTTGATGAGAAAACATAAAGCAAACTCACTGGGAGCCGAATGGGGGTAGGAAAGGGCTCTGGGTCCTCAGAACTGTGGGTGGGAGTCAGAACCCTGGAATTCTAAGTCTCAGGACTCAGAGAGAACTCAGAAGAACAACATGGCGGTGGGGGTGTATCTGCAAGACACATTTAGCAAGCTGTCCCCAGGACATATTGGATTTTTGTTTCTCTGCCTGTGCAGGGTTGATAACATCACAGCCCTCACAGCGCTCCTGATGAGCAGTGCCCATACATCTGCTAAGTTAGTAGACAGAAGAATGCAAACTCCGTGGTCTTGTGGAAACCCATAGAAAGGGTCAAGGACAGGAGCCACGTTCAGATGAGCAGCACACTGCCTGATTTCTGGGAGGCCAGCCTGGGCATCTCGTATCCTAGGCATAGGAACCAGGATGCTCAAGCTTCTTGAGGAATATTTAAGAAATTGTAGTTCAAAGGGATCCTATGAATAGGCCCTGCTGGTCTTTAGTGTTCTTAGTTGTCTTTGAACTTAGAAACCTAATTCATGTGGTGCCATCCATTCTTGGTACTACTCCTAGTACAGAGTGAATACTTAATCTTTTATGGATGGATGGATTATGGACAAAGGTCTGAAGCTCTCATTTTGATCCATACTTTTGGTGAAACAACTCACTTTGCTTTTCTCCCTTCTTTTGTTTCAGGAGCAAAATTTTTTTTATGAACTGTTCCCAGGCTGTGGAAGTAGCCAGCTTGCTGTAATGTAATCTGAACTACTCATTCCCTCTGAGGTGTAATGGTAGGTAATGAATAATTTAATGCACTATCCTCAAAGAGTTATGTACAGTTTAGCAGGCACCTGGCGACGATAATCACACATTCAGAGCCCGGGTGGTAGTTCACTATTGTGAGTGACTGTCCTCTGAGCCAAACAACCACCATCTTGGGGAGTTCACCTGTGTCCTCTTGCAAATGGGTCATCCGGCTTGGGCTTGTTGACTATTTATACCCTCCATGGAGGGATGGGGAGGACCACAAGACCCTCATCTAGGTATACAAATGTTCCATAACACTCGGTATGCGACTCTGGCCTAATTGCATGTGGTCTCAGACCAGGGCTAGAGCATGCAGTGGTGTGGATTAGGAGAGAGAGTGATGCAGGAAAGACTTAATCCTTAAAGCTGGCTAAAGGTTTCCACGGTTGGCTTATGCAGGGAGGTAATGAATATAATAGCACCCGTTTCCCTGCACCTCCTTACCTGTGCACGGGACTGAAGCCTAATACACCCATTGCTTCCCCAGAGTGAGCTTTGGTAGGATGATGCCTCAGTTTGTCTTTGGAACTTAAGAAGAAGTGGGTAGATGTTGCTAAGTTTGCCCTCCCCCAACCCCCGCCAGGAAGGAGTTTTAACAAAACTCATGACTGAATACTAGTATTCAAAAGTGTGAGGCAGGAGGATTGCTGGTATCATCCCAGCCTGAGCAAGCACTGTTTAAAGAAAAAATTGCATTTAAGCGGAAGTTTAAGAGGGTCGTGAGACCCTGTTTGAGGAAAGTGGAGCTGCTCGCCTTTAGCTCAGCACCTGGCTACCTTCCACACCTTTGTCATACTACTGCCATCCCTGCCCCCACCCCCAGATGAAAGTGCAGTTGATTTGAAAAGATGATCAACCCTTAAAGTACCCACGTTGCCCCGGGGCAGCATCTTAGCACAGGACACTTGTCAAGAAACCCCAGCCTGGTCCCTGACAGTGTCACAACAGTAGGGAGCAGGTTACCGTGCTAGAAAGCACAGGCAGGTTCACTGCTGCCTGCTTCTCAGAATTTCCCCCATCAAACAAAGCGTGTGTGGGCCTAATGAGTCTTGAAAATAATTTGTAGCTCTGACAACCTCTTTTTATGGCAGGCATGTGTTGAACATGAAGTCATAACCATCAGGTCTTCAGTGGGAGGGAATGAGGAGACAGCTCTCTCCTGGCAGAGGTGGGAAGGCTGAGCTGTGTGCTCCAAAGACAGCTTGCCCAAGGTCATTCGGCACGTTGGCAAATGACACCTCCTCCTTCCCAGGCCAGCTTGTCAACGGCCTGCACACCCATCCTCCCATTGCAGAGGCAGAGTGTGCTGGAGTCTGTCTTCTTGCTGGGGCTGCAGGGAGTGTGGGCTCAGCAGTCTGGTTTGCAGAGGCTCAGAATCCAGTGCCAGGCATTTGTCGCAGGTATGTGCTGAGTGGCCTCTCACCCTCTGCATTTGGAGCATTCAGCATATAACCACACAATTAATTCATTAAAAAAATGAAGGGGGAAAAAAAACCCACTTGCAGGTCACCTTTAAAACAAAGGAAGAAGCAATTTTGAATTTAGCAATTTTTCATTTCTGACATCTAGCACCACCTCAAGCGCTGCAGTTACAAATAATGCTGGTGGGGAACGGGTTCCTTTATACACATCAGGAGAGAGAAGGGCCATACATAATGAATGGAGCAAGAACAGAAGAATTGGCTGTGTGCTGCGAGATATCCTGAGTGCATTAATCAGACCATCTCTTCTAGAGCCTGAGTCATTTTTAAAAGTGAGTATGGAATGGAAGGCAAACAATCGGTGCGCTGCAAGTCTGGTTGATGCACAGCGGACATATAAGGGCAAAGGGAAGGCATGAAGATACCCACAATAAGCTGTGTAAGAGGTCGTTCCTTGGGATACTGTAAGGCAAGAAAGCAGAGAGTTTGGAAGAAGCACCAAGATGCCATTAGATCCCATGCATAGCCCCACAGGACTTGGCATATTGACAGGTTTATTGCACATACAGAAAGTAGGTACCCGGCCCTGTGTCATCCCAGCCATGACTCACGTTCTAAGAGGGAGATAGGCACCTATTCAATTTAGCTCCATTTGGATTTGCTGTGCAGAAGCAAAAAATGAATGCTTTCCATGTATGGCAAGCATCGGGACAGATAGCTGTTTGCCTTTAAAGCGCATCTAACACTTGTAGAGTTGTGTCAACTAAGGCAAGTTCTTGGGGCTTTAAAGTAGAAGTTTTTAGAAATGTTGAATACTTCCCAAAACTTGTGTCTTAATATTATTTGAATCTTATAAAACAGCAATGCACTCTGATGTTTATCTTCCAGCTGGAAGTGGATAGGAAACTCATGCAGGGTTGCACAGAAAGTAAATGGGACTGCAGTTTGGGCTGAGTTTTTACCAGGGCTCAATGAGCAGGAAGTTTGCTGACACTGAAAAGTATCCAGGGTCTGTGTGTTGACTCTGTGTTTTCTTGTATTCATACATTTGTCACTCTTCTGTGATTCTATCACTCTAGACTTTTGATTCTGTGAGAGTTTAAGTTTCCAGGCCATATTGTTGCCTGTGACTTTACATCCCCAGTCTCAGCCCTTACCTATAGAAGGATTGAGATCATTGACTCTGGAGTTGATCTTTGGTAGGACAAAGCTTTGTTTCCTTGTGGACGTTTTTTATACTTAGATGGTTTACCATGGTATTTGTTTCAGGGCATAGGGAATAGGGAATAGGGAATAGGGAATAGGGAATAGGGAATAGGGAATAGGGAATAGGGACAACCTTGTCTATAGTTCCTGTCCCCTGTTTTTGCTTCTTTGCTCTCATTCTAGTCCTGCAGAGCAAGAATGGTGGCTCCATTGCAGGCAGGAACACTAGCTCTTTACTGACTACTGTGGTGGACTTGGAGCACAGAGAAGCCCACATGTATATTGGCTCATTGGTAATAACATGGGAGTTGAAGGGTGTGAGTTTCTTGGCCCATTTCTTGCTGACGTTAAAATAATATGAGTGTACTATAGCAGGAGGCAGCCGCTACAGCCTGCAGTGATGTGGTCTCCCTATGAAGCATAAAGGACTTTAACCAAGGGCAACATGGCTTCTTTGCTTCGTCTTGCAGTTCTTTCCCTTCTGTGCTGTGGTCTGCTCACAGGTTTGTTGTGGAGATAATCTTTCCTCTCCCATCCCCAACAGCAACCAGCCTTTTGGCATAGACTTTTGTCCTGATTTAGCTCAGAATTGTTAGTTTGAGATTGGAGCTCTAAGGCAGAATTAAGGTTGTCCCCGGTCCTAAACTAAAGGCTAGGAGAATGTCACCAGGGAATGAGCATATTCTGTGCACCATTGGTTTCATTAGTTGATTCATCCTTTAATACTTGATCCTTCTTGGCATATGGGGGTTGTATGTTACTTAAATACTAGTATATCAGGCAATCATAGATTAGTAATATGTAAACCGAGAAGGGGTCGATAACTGTGTCCTCCTTTGCCTTCCCATTTCTAGGATGCAGTCGGGAGTCATCACGGTAGCCAACATGGGCATGAATCAGTGAAGACATACAAACATGGTCAACGATGATGGCGCTTCCTAAGCCCCAGGAAGCCGACTTTCTTATGCTAGCATTGACCCTGTAAATTCACACCAGGCCATATGTTCTTTAAGATTGGAAAGGGTTTTCTGTACATAACCTTGTATCAATAAGACTTTAGGGACAAGTGCTAGCTGGGAAATATGGTGCAGCAAAGGGCCCTAGGGAGTAACTGCTGGATGTGGAGAGGGTTGAGAATGCTGTAGAAGAGGAACAGAGAGTTGAAAAAAAAATTCTAAGTCTCCTCTCTATCCCCAGGATCTCAGAGGCTGTCAGCTCATCCGTATATGAGGATTGAAAGCAATATTTCTAAAGTCTGAAAGAAGAAGGTGACATCTACAAGGTCAAGCAAATTCAGAAGCTGACATTTGGGTCACAACTAATGTGGGTCAGAGAATGAAGCATTACTTTGACTCCAAAGGCATTTTCTTTTAGAAATGAAGAGAGGCTGAGCATCCAGGCATGCTCAGTGTGACTTGACACAAACTGCATGGAAAATCACCCAGCATTCTTGTCACGTCTGGCACGACCACTGTCTTTAGGCTCAGGCTCCACCCAGGTCAGAAGAGACTTTCCTTCTTGCAGCCTTTGCATCAAGATGTAGAACTCTCAGCTCCTCCTCCAACATCACGTCTTTGTGCCCTCCCTCTTTTGTTTTATCATTGATTTCTTCTAGGGTGATGGAGATTGTGGTGGTTTAAATATGCTTGGTCCATGGGAAGTGACACTATTAGGAGGCCTTACTGGAGGGGGCGTAGCATTGTTGGAGGAAGTGTGTCACTGCAGGAGTGGGCTATTGGAGGTCTACCCAGGGCAGAAAATGGTCTCCTGGCTGTCTTTGGATCAAGATATAGACCTCTCAGCTCTTCCTCCAACACTTTGTCTGCCTGCACGGTGGGTGTCATGCTTTCTGCCATGATGATACTGGACTGAACCTCTGAAACTGTAAGCCAGCCCCAACTAGATATTTGCCATTAAAAGAGTTGCCTTGGTCATCGTGCTTCTTCACAGAAATAAAACCTAAGCTAAGACAGAGATGGAAAAGAATTTAGATATGAGCTAAGCCAGTGTTCATTGGTGGACCACTTCCAGAGCCATAAATAAAATAAACACCGTGTGTAAATGGGTGGCAGTTCTCTGACCTGGCAAAATGGAAGCTAAATGTATAGAAGAATGGCCCATTACAAGCTCTGTCTTATCAAAATGGTTGCCTTGGGGTAGAAGGAAAGAACTGGATCCACTCTCTAATTATTCCAAGTTTTTCTGAGTGTAACATATGACTCACACCAGGGGCCTGTTACTGAACCTTTATCCCTCTTTTTTGTCCCCGATGCCTAATCCTGGATTAAACCCCAAATTGATAAAACGCCTTGCCTTTGCGAGCCACATTAGTGCAGTAAGCACAGGCCTGCCTGCTGTCAGGACATCCTTTTATTCTTTTGGAAAACAAACAGGAAATGGTGATGGAAAACTCTCGGAAACTAAAAGGGGAAAGGGAAATAAATAAAAATAATAAAACTATTACTGCAGGCGATCTGTGAACTGGGGGAAAAAACAAAAGCCCCATGATTTTGATTCATACCTTCGGAGAGGGCTTCCTTAATGACTGCCGCTTTGTGTCCCCCAAGCTGTACTCATTTATCAGTCTGTGGGTTAATCCAGACCTATCAGGATGAAAATTCAAGGAGGATGAAGGTTAAATGACAGGCATTCTATCCTGGAAATGATGGAGTTGATGGATATCTAGAAAACGTGCCTTGGGCTGAGAGGGAAAGATCTTTCTGGAGACATCTGAGAGGTTCAGATGTGGGTGGGGAAGTCTGGTCACTGGTGTTCACACATCCACCATGTATCCACAGTGGTCCGTTAGTTCTAAGTCAGCCACAAATTCTAAATTTCATTTCTCGTATATGGTAATCCTGATGAATTTGAGGAGGCAAAACACGCAGGCATTAATCACAGAAACACCATTTTTTAAAAATGTATTAGTTACTAGGAAGCTGTCTGTAGCAAGATTGTCTGGCTAGTTCTTCTTCCTAGCCCAGGTGCTTCTTGGGTAATCTGGTTATCTTACCGTATAGTCAAATCAGCGAGTAGCAGATGCTTGTTAGGTACTTATTTAGTAAAATTGAATTGTAAGTTGATTGACTGTTTTGGGCATAGTCTACATTGATTTAGCCTCTTCTGATGGAGGAGCCACCACTGGCTACTAAACTTGTTACAGTGGCTAAGAGCTCGGTTTAGGAATCTAATTTGGAATGATCTCAAGTTGGTCCTTTGGCTCCTTTTGCTTCAAGTATAAAGTAAAGGAACTGATGTCATGGAGTTGTTAGACGATTAACTGGGCAGAGGAAAACTGAAGAGAGATCAAGTGCTTGCTATTCAGGCCTGAGGACTTGAGATCCATTTCTATAAACCCGTTAAGAAATGTTGTGCAAGGTTGTACATATTTGTAATACCAGCACTGGGAAAGCGAAGGCAGATGGATCTGTGGATTTAATGGTCAGCCAGACTACCCTAATTGGTGAGTTTCAAACCAAGTGGGAGACCTGTCTCAAACTAACAAGGGTGGAATATGTGAGGAATGACATCCAAAGCTGACTTCTGGCTCCCACATGCATGTACCCACATGTACATCCCCCCTGCATGAACCCCCCCCACAAATGGGTTTATATTGACTTTATGAGAAGAGAGAAAATATTATTCTGAGAGAAATTGCTTGTTTTGATAATGTTTTCAGAATTAAATATGTAAAATTTTGAGTGTCTAGAGAAACACGATAAACAATTTGGAATGACAACACTTTGTCTCCTGTGTCATCTCTTTCAAAACAGAATCTGCTTCAGAAAACTTACTAAGACCCATACAGAAAAGTGATAAAATATTTGATATTTACAATGCACATGAATATCAGCCATGTGGTGTGACTGACCCCTCAGTAATGCAGATAAAGATTACTGTCTTCTTGTGTTTCAGTAAAGGGTAGTAGTGATGGGACACCATGAGAGGTTTGCATGCTAAGTTCTTTCTTCACTTTTCTTTGAATCACAGATTGGCTTCTGGGTTGGTGCATGCCATTTTAGTGGACTACTTCCTGTTTCCCTTCTTATTAAACAGTGTCTCTCTTAAGCTGAAGATGGAATCATTATCGAGGATGACACCTCTCTGGCATTAAAAGCACGGATGCCGAGTCTTTCACTGACAGAATTTCCTATTTTCTAGTGAGTGAAGAACTGTTTTGATCTTGCGATCTGTCTTCTTAATGGAAGGTTGAAGGGGCGTCCATTAGAAGAGGACGACCTGTGCTGTGGTAGAGCAAGGTGCTGTGGTGAGGTGTGGTAGAGTTGGAAGAGTTACTCTGTCATGAGCCCCACAGATTTTGAGAGATGAAACTCTTCTGTGGGTCTGGCTGTTTCTGTAGCATTTCCTGTTTTGTAAAAGAGGGAGTGTGGCATCTAATTGATCTTGTAGTGGAATGCTACCAGAGATACCAGGGCATGCCCTCTTCCTCCTTCCTCAGACTGCCCTGAAGATAGAAGGCTGGCAACATGGGTTGACAAGGTACTCTACTCTGGGAACTGGCTCTCCCCCTTCAATGCCCTGCATGACACATGGCATTAAAGTATATTTTCTGATGTCTTCTCTTTCCTTTTGACATTATCAGGAGAATTCTTCCTATGTATGTGATGATTTTCCTGTATTCCCACACCCCTAGAAGATCACTTCAGAATGTTCGTGTTTAACTTACTTAGAGAGATAAACAAATAATGTGATAATGACAACAAACAAATGGCAAGAAGTGGAGGCTTAAAAACAAGATTCAATTAGGGAGACTCAGACATCAGGCCCCGCTGCCTTCCGTAATTTTGAAGCATAACGTGCAATGTTGAAGGTGTTTGAAGGGAGCCTTATGTGGAGAAGCAAACAACCCCGGTTATTACCACGACAGCTGTGAGCTTGGACAGTGGCATCTTCTTCTTATGGTAACTTGGTGATACGACCTCATTCAGTTATGCAAATAGAATGAGTCATGTGACCCAAGAGAGCTAATGAGAGAATTCTTAAAATATTAGCTTTCACTTACCATCTTATAACTCACTGTTAGGCTGTGTGGTTGTGAGAAGCAACTACTCATGCTTTTGTGTAATATTCAAATTCCCATATCCGGATACCTGTAAGACAGAGTGGGTGGGATTTTCTGAGGACATGGTGGGTGGAGGTGTAGGAACTAGAATGTAACCAAGTCTTCAACAATGCAGGAGTTAGGGACGTCCCCCCACCCCACCCCGCATGCTGTCTAAAATTTGATCCTTACTTTTGATTCACCCCAAAGAGCCTGTTGTTAAAACAATGAAATCAGTGGTTAGTACTTATTTTGTATGTTCTATGCACAACATCATGAGAAGTATGTGAGAGCTGTGAGGGATCCCATTGCTCCATGACACATCCTGTGTACTGGAGACTCAGCTGCTTACACAGGACAGTGTCACATGGCATTTCATGTGGATACTTGCCATACTCAGCCCACTGCAGTAGCAATAGGACGTAGCCACTAAGCCATTGCAGTTCCTAGTTTGACTCCTGCTAATTTGGCCCAGTTAGGATATTAATGCAACTTTATATCTGTCTCTCTCAGCTCTTGATGGTGCCTTGTGTGATCTGCACTTGTGTGCATACATTTTTATAAATGTTAACTTTTCACAGAAGATCATGTACATCTATGGTATGATAAAGATAGACTTTTATGCTTGAACTATATTTTCTTTACTTTTTTTTTTGATATTTTGAAGCTATGTGGTTTGCTTTTCAAATTGTTGTAAACTTCTCAAATTAAAAATCCCCACTTAAGTAGACCCTAGAAATTCAAAGGCTGTTGTTAAAGGGGAAACTACATTTGCCTATACACATGACCTACTTTGGGGATAGAATCAAAGTCTGAGCATAACATTTATTCATGTATCATATATATCTTTTATAAATTATCTAAATGTAATTTTATATAATTTCAATTTTGTTCATACAACAAAATTTCTTTTTTTAATGACATTAGGGTGCTCGGTAAGGGTTGACTTTTGGAGTATTTTGGATTTCAGATTAGGGATGTTCAAACTATATTATTTTAGGTATTTTCTCTTTGTAGAGAAGTTTCATTTTCAAATAAGAAAGTTACAGAGTGTTTAAATTTAGGAAGTACCTCGTCTAGATAATATGACTATGAACTCATTTAAACTGGGGTCACTTTGGAGAAGAGACTTGCTATTATTCTGATATCATAAGAGAAAGAATATACTTCTGTCTGAGGGGAGTTAGGGCATACGTTTTTTATGAATACAGGGCCACAGTATAGAGATTAGGTTGACATTAGTCTCTGGGAAATAAGTAAAGATCATCAGACTGTAACTTTCTCACTTATTATAGTTGGAAGATGAGACCCAAGTTTACAATCTCATTCACTTAATACAATAAATAACTATTGGTGTATATTTTTCTACTGTGAGATTTTTTCCTTTTTAATGTGTTTGTGAATATGTACATATTTGTGTTGCATGTGTTTGTGTGTATGTACCTATTTGTATACATGTATATGTATATATGTGTACATGTTTGCATGTATATGTATGCACATTTGTATGTCTGTGTTTGTGTTTGTATGTATGTATGTATATGGTTATATGTGTGTGTACATGTTTGTAGGTCAGAGATTGATCCAAGTTTTTCCTTTTGTAGATTTATTTTTATATTATATGCTCGAGTTGTTTTGCCTGCATGTATGTATGTACTGTATATATGTACACACATATATATACATATCTATCTACATACATATGCATATATATGTCTCTCTGTGTATGTATCACTTGTGTGAGAGCTTGGTGCCTATGGAGATCAGAAAAGGATGCCAGATCTCCTGAAACTGAAGTTATGAATAGTTGTGAATAGCCATTTTGGTACTAGAAACCAAACTGTGGTCCTCTAGAAGAGGAGCCAGTGCTCTTAGCTAATTATCTGTCCCTCCACCCCCCTCCGAAGTTATATGAATTGATCTCTGTCTTATTTTTGAGACAGAGTCTCTCATTGAACTTGGAATTTACAAGTTCATCCGGACTGAATGGCCAACAAGCCACAGTATCTTCTTGTCTTGGTCTCCATAAAGCTCTCAACCCAGGTCCTCATATCTGCAGGGTATATAAGTTCTTTTCTCCATTGTTGTGATGAATGGCTGATAAAAGTAACTGAATGGAGGTAGCTTTATTTTGGTTTACAGTTTGAGAGGATACAGTCCATTATGACAAAGAAGTCATGACCACAGGAGTAGGAAGCTGGCTAGTCAGGTTGTGCTTACAGGCAAGATGGGGAAAAGACACATGCCTGTATTCAGTTTTCCTCTTCTCTTTTATATACACTGGGGACAAGACCATGGGATAGTGCTGCCTACATTTAGGGTTGGTATTTCCACCGTCAATAGCATGATCTAGAAAAATCCTTCCACAAACGTGCTCATTGACTAGTCCCTTAGGCTATTCTAGGTCCTGTCAAGTTGACAATTAATTTTAGGCGTCATGTATGGCAAGGGATTTACTGAGCCCACTCTCCCATTATGAAAAATAGCTTTAATTCTTATTTGACAGACAGTAAAAAACCTTTCCCCCCATCCTCTGGACCTCTTCACTTGATTTTACTTTCAGTAAGAAATTGACTTTCCCAATTGAAGAAGATTGGGAATTGAGTTAACTCCTTCCATGGTAGGAATGAGTCTGGGGTCTCACTCCATAGGCATAGGGCTTATACTCAGATTTTCTAGAGGCATATTGTTTACTTTCCAAAAATTACTGTAGCTGATTTCTGTGGAGGTGGGAACCTATGGTCTTCTTTATTTGTGTGGTCATCCGTCCAGTTGTTTGCTGATGAATGGGGTTATCAGCTCTCTCCCTTTAGCCTGTGGGAGCAATGCAGTATGGTCACAAAGATTTGACCCTTTCTCACTTCCCTTAGAATGCTGATCCAGAGCCATCAGCACATGATGACCTTTCACAGTTCAGGAAAACGTCCCTCGGTTAGGCTGATACCCAATCTGTGCAATTCACTTAATAAAGAAGTAGCAATCTCCCCTGGATGCTGAATGGGTTCAGTTTGACCCCTGTATCTTGAACCTTGGTTGCTTTCATTATTTCGAATGAAGGCAGTGTGGTTGACTGCACACAATTGCTGAGCACCTTACAAATTGAGAGACATATGGCCCATGAAAATCATGGAAGGACTGCTCAGGATGACAGATAATCTGTTGGCTACTCTTGTCCCAGAGCAATTTGATCGTGCCGACTTTTTTTGCACACCTGGAAACACTTCTCATCTAAACTTCTACCTCAAGTAACCCTGAGCTCTGTGCTGAACCTCAAAAACTGGTAGAACTTCATCTCCAAGGGTCCCTAATTTCTAAGAAACTGTGCTCTTGGACAGAAGGAGGGAGGGAATTCTATTACTTTCTTTTTAGACTTCCTAACAGCTCACAGCAGCAGGGAACATTCAAACTTTGACATAAATAATTCAGTAGCACTTTCTTTGAGTTTCGTAAGCAATATTGGTTTCTTTTCCTTTCTTGCCACCTCTCCCTTGTCCTTTACTGGGAGGAATAACCTTCCTCTTACTCGGCCATCAACTTGGGCAGTAGCATATTTGGAGCAACAGCAAAGAGAAATTGATGATAACCTCAGTGGCTACAACCTTACGTGGCCCTCGAAGGCGCTTATAAGATCCCCTTTCCATCTTTATGCCCTAGTCACAGGGTTTGATTTTTTTTCCTATTTTGAAAAAATTTTAATGCTTTATTACATTGTGTTACCGGGGCCATTTCTCCCCCAAAGAGAAGCATGATTGCAATAATGGCCTGACATGGTTTTTATGAAGGCTCTTCTCTGCCAGGCCTTACTGTTGAACGCTGCCGATTTCTCCTTGTGGTATTTGTAACATAGTTTCCAAATATATTCCCTATCACCTCTTGAATTGCCTTTTATAGTTAACTGATTAATGAAATAGGAATAATTATGAAAATGTGGGCCGAAGCACTAAGAGGGAGAAAAGAACCTGCCTCAATTTCATCTGCAATGAACTCTTTCCTTTTATAGATTGCCTGTCAACTAAAAATTCATTTAGAATGCCGCATGACTCAGAAAGATTTTGCACTTCTTTAAAAGGAAGGCACGTTTTTCTCAGAAGATAAAGCTGTATTTCTGGGTATTTTCTGTTTTATAGGTACCAGAACTGCTTCCCCTGCCCTGCTCTCCCCTGCCCTGCCCTCCTCTGCCCTGCTTTGCCCTCCCCTCTCCTCCTTCCTCTCTCTGGGCACTCTTCTTTTCCTTCCTTTTCCTTTTTTTTTTTGTTAAGGATTGAACCTAGGGCCTCACACATCACAAGACAAATTTACTACCACTGAAGTATATCTCTAAACCTAATTTTTTCTCTTCCTTTCTTCCTTCTTCCTATGACTACTGTGATTATTAATGGATGACTCCGTGGCAGAAATTCTATAGAGAAAACTGGGTTGATACAAGGGTAAGAAGATCATCCATGACCACTAAGTTGTTTTCCAGAAGACAAATCAAACGGTAATGTGGCCGTAACAACTGTGAAGATAGATACTGCGCAGGGAACTGAGGAAGCTCTGAGGAGAATGGCGGCGGGGGAGCCACCATTGGGTAGTGGAGTTTTCACCCAGAAGGAGCCGCTGAGTTGGATTTTGATGTAAGAGTAGAAGTCATTGAGGGATAGAGTTCAGAGGGAGGGAGGAATGGCCACACATGCACGGGAACATTGCTGAGGAAGAAATACTTAAGTTTAAAGAAGAGTGAATGTGGATGTTTCCTCAAAAAGGCAGAGCCGAGACAAAGATCTGTTTTATTCGTCAATTTTTCTCACTACGGTGAAATACACGACAACACTAATTTATATAGGAAAAAGGTTCATATTGGTGGGCAGTTTGGGCTGTTCTTGTCCATGACCAGTTGGCCCTGTGGTGGGGCAGCCTATTTGTGGTGCAAGTTTGCGATTGAGTCAACCACCTACCTCATGGCCAGGAAGCTGCAGAGAACAGAAGGAAGCAGCCAGGCTTCCTTTGAGGATACCTTTGAGGAGATTTTCTCTAGGCTTCATTTTTGAATGTTTTATCACCAGTCAATAGCGCCAACCTAGGGGCCAGGCCTTCAGCACGTATGAGCCTCAGGGAGACTTTCAACACTCTAACTATAAAACATGTGTTTCTGGGCTGAAGTGGACACCAATGGCTATTATCAGTGATTGCTAGTGCTATAACATCATTGCTGATGCTAATTATGTTATAATTATACACACTTCAAAGAGGAAACCGAGGCTGAAAGGAGCCAACTCAGAGCCTCACAGCTACTGAATGACAGAATCAGGACGGCACATTTTCACGGACCTGTCTCAAAGCAGGAAGCAGCAGGAAGCAAGAGCCTAGAGGAAAGATCCTTTAAAAGCCAGCTACTGTATTAGGTGACAAACCCACCCCAAACCCCAGTGATACAGAGCTCTGCACTGTTTCTTAGGAAACTCGAAGGTAGCATTGTTGACTCTCAGCCTTGTGCTGGTTCCTGTCATGGTCCTCTTACTCATTGCTGCATACAAGGCAAGCCAAGAAGGAAGTGAAGTATGCTGGGGCCACTTGCTATTTCAGAGCAGCCGTTTCACCATAAACTTGAATAGGTTATGCTGGAGTGAAAAGAGCCTTCAGAGCTCAGTTCCTTAAGTCAAACCCCACTGGCTTGGCTTTATGCGCATGTCTCGTGGGCTACAACTGCTCTTTATCTCCGAAGCAGTGCTAGGCTGGAGAGCTCTCACACTCATCTTACAGCGCTCCTCAGCCCGGGCTGGTACTGCAGAGTGGAGTACAGCTGCGCAATTGCTTTGGCCTTGTAGGGCTACACATCACTTCTGCTGCCCTCTGATTGGTCAGCACAGGTCACGTGACCAACCTGATTTCGTAGGCGTGAGGGATGGCATATGTGAGGAATGCCTTCTCAGGGGCATGGAAATACAGATACTTGAGTATATCATCTCCAAGTCCAAATCCTAGAGTGCTGCGCAGTTGCCATTCCTGCCACTCCTGCCACCATTTGGTTTTCTTGCATTGTTACAGTTGCAACTAGGCAGATGTATCTTTTAAAATGAAAAGATGGACTCTTTAGTTTTTTTTCAGCTATACTGGTTACATTTATTTCAAGACCTCAGTAGCCACTGAGATGAAGCATTTTCATCGTTTTAAAAAACTCTATCGAACAATAGTGTCTAGAGCAGGGGCAAGCCAACATTTTTATAAAGGCTAACTCGCCAGTATGTTAAGAGTTAGCAGCGCATGTGGACTCAACTGTGCCGTTCCAGGGTAAAGGCAATGGCAGACGACATGAAAGCAAACATGCATGGTTGTCTTCCAATAAAACTTTATTAAAAACTAAGTAGGCAGCAGAGAGATAGAGCTCACAGCCTCTCCGTATGCAGTCCATGGTCTACACCAATGATCTCCACAAAGAGAAGGGAGCATTTTTTTTCAAAGGTCTCCCAGCTAGTATAGAAAAAAAATTTGAATTTTAGTTTCTATTAACAATAAACTCCAAACATTTTGTACACATACCAATCATTTGTAAGGTCGCCTGTGATGTACGTAAGGTAGGGTTTAACCCTCAGGGACATATACTGTACGGATTACTGGCATTCCCCCACTGTCTAACAGACCGTGGCATCACACAATCCTTACATCTTAGTTATATGACATTGTGAATGATGCCGCCCAATTTGGGATATAGTAACCTTCCTTAAGTGAAGAAATGACTTAAACTATTTCTGCGAAGACTCTACTAAGTGTCGCTAATGGTTTGAGCTTCATTCCTCACTGCATGTGCCTCAGGGTGGGGGCAACCGTCGCCACATTTCCGCCTTGCCAGTTGGCTCCTTGTTAAATCCTGCCAGGCTGGAATGTAGGAGGAAGAACTACAAGTTTGTTCCCTCATCTGTCTGCAGTTTATGCTTTTGTCACCCCAACTGGTTCCAGTAGCAGTTGGTGTCATTCCCAGCTTCTTCCCACACTCTGAAACTCGGTGCAGCAGCACCAAGCAGTGAGCTCCTCCAGCCTGAGCCCTGCCCCTCAGGCTCCGCCCCTAGGTTCCACCACCGAAGACAGCCCCGGTTCACGAATGTTTTCCTCCACTTTCCTCCTCTTGATTCTGGCTTTCTGAAGTCATTCTTTCTGTGACTAATGTTACCCTTTCCATTTTTAATACTCCTGTATTTCCAGAATACATTTTCTTTAAAAATTCTCTGGTTTTTGCTCAGACACTTACAGATATATGGTGTATTAAGGTATACATTTGCTGACGGAGTGTCAGTCTATTTGAGAGATTATTGAGAAATGGACGGACCCACCCTCCCTCCCTCCCTCCCTTTCTTGGCTTTATCACTGAGCTAAATTTCCCAACCCCCAAAACATATTTTTCATTTCCCGTTTTTCGGATATTACCTCTGGTTTATAATGTCTCAAGGTTTCTGTTAATGATAACAACACACAATAGTACAAAAGCAAAGTGTTTGTGCACAAGGAAGGACCTGTGGAAAGCTAGGACAGATTGGGAACCTTGACGTATCAGATGTTTCCTCAAATGGACGCATTCGTGTTAAATGTTTAGAGGTAACTTTTGGGTTTCAAAAATAGCTTTCTGACCTCAGGAACCATATTTCAGTTAGTTTCAACGCTATATTGAGAACTTAAGGCAGTTTTTAGCCTGCGTAGACAATCCATGTATTCATTAGATGAATTAATGTGTACTAACAGTGGATATCATCATCGCCACCACCACCACTACCACCAACACCACCAACACCACCTCCACCACCACCACCATCATCCTCTGTAACAAACCCTCAAACAGAGCAGGAAACTTTTGTGTACCCCAGCAATTAAAACAGTAAAATTGAAAAAAAAAAACAAAACAGTAACCATAGAGATTTGAGCAAGCTATATAACAAATAGGACCGAATTATTTATAGAATCATTAACTTAAAAATGACAGGACACACATCCTATTTGTGTGCAGGGCTGTAAATACGTTCTCAGTAACTATCAAAGGATTTAAAACTCATAACTAACCTAAAAATTAATAACAAAATGTACTTGAAGGTTCTCAGATATTAAGTGTTTTTGAGTGATGCCTGAGTCAAAGAGGAAATTATTTTATACATGATAATGTAAATGCTGGTTCATAGCTTGGGGAATGCTGGCAAAGCTATATACACAGAGAACACGTAGGTGTTAAAGCTTGCAGTCAAATGGAAGAATACTAAAAGATAAATTAAGACTATTCCGCCAAGAAATCAGCAAAAGAATAGCAAACTAAATTAAAAGTTACTGTGAGGAGGAAACCATAAAGGGAAACACAGAAATAAAAGAAAGAGAAAATTAGTGACCAGATGGATCATAAGGCTAGTTTTTGAGGAGAAGGATAAAATCATAAGCCTGTGTCAAGTTTTACAATTATCAAAAACAAAGAACAACAATAAAAAACCCAAACAGACAGGGCAATCCAGAATAAAATGCAGTGCATTGTCCCGCAAGTTAATTCAGTAAATTCGAAATTTGCAATAGAATGGGTATTAAGAACACTTGGAAGCAGATACCAGAGGAAAAGGAGTTCAGAGATGTTGGTGGAATTTCCCAAAAACCTACCAAGAGAGAAATACGTGGTGTCCAAGGGTTGGGAGGCTCAGGAAGCTTCCTGTCTCCCTAAGCTGAGCTCTGCACTCCGGACAGTAGCTATGGTACACTCAGAGCTTCTGCTTCTATGACGCTAGTGCGGTTAGTAAGAGCCTGACTCTAAAGTTTTTATGGAAATGTACAGATTCTAGGAGAGCAGAGATATTTTTAAGTACACTTGTGTGATTTTGCCTTGTATGATCCATCTTATTAAGAAACAGTAGAAAGTGCAGTGTGTTAGTAGTGCACAGACATGCATATAGCAATGTTTAGACACACAAATAAGTGTAGGCTTCACTTAATACTAAGTTCGCACTTAAGGTCTAGGGAATGAACGGTATTATTTTTAATAATGGATACGGTTGTGTTTTATAAGAAAAGAAAGAGGCTAGGAATGTTTTGGTAGAGACAGGTATGGTGAGGTGGGAAGGGGGTGCCTTGGCAGGCCCATGCTAAAGTATCCCTTTCCCCTGAGGTAACAGCCATATGACAGATATAATATAGAATAGAGTTCATTTAGAGCATGGGGAGTGGAGTTGGGAAGGAAGGAGAGAGAGAGAGAGAGAGAGAGAGAGAGAGAGAGGGGGGGGGGGAGGAGGAGAGGAGGAGGAAGAGGAAGAGGAAGAGGAAGAAGAAGAGGAGAGGCTGGCCAGGAACATGAAGAGTGATGTGGGAGGGGGAAGGGGAGAAAGGGAGAAAAGGATCAGGGAGAGAAGGTCAGAGAGCGGACGAGAGTAAGAGGAAGAGCATGAACAGGGGTCGAACAGCCCCTTTTATAGTAAGCCAGGCATACCTGGCTATTGCCAGGTAACTGTGGGGCGGTGCCTAGAAGGAATGCTAACAGATAGTGTATTGATTTTATATCCACACAAATAACTTACCCCAAATCAAATACAAAGAAATCATCCACACCAATAGCAGATGCAAACAATGTAAATTTCTACAACACAATTTAGGATAATAACTTCTGACTTCCAAGAGCTGACAGGGAAAGATCGCTGAACCTGGCCTTATCAACTCTAAAAGTTTCTCTATGTAAAATGGCCTCACCTAGCGACTGAGAGACAGGTGTTCAGGAAGAGTACTTGGACCTCAGGTAATAGAAGGGCTCATAAAACAAATTCCTACAAATCAATATGGAAAAGTGAGGTTAATAGAACAATTCTTCCCAAAAGGACGACATTGAAAGGTCAAGAAAGACTCCCGAAGTTTCTAAATCTCATTAATACTTAAAGAAATGCAAGTCCGAATATTTTATACTTGTTTTTATTAAATAAGTATAAATTATAGCGCACACATGAAATATTTTGCTTCGAGAGAAGGATCGTTAAAGCTGAGAGTTCCTCTTTGTTAGCTTTTCCAATAATCTGTGTTTTCACTTTATATCCTATTTTCAGGCCCCCTCCCTCCTCTCTTCTAAGACACACCCTTACAAATCCCTTTCTCCATCACTCACCCCTCTCAGAGCCAATGAAGGCCCCCTTGGGTACCACCACACTCTGGGACATCTAGTCCCAGCAGGACTAGCACTTCTCCCACTGAGGTCCAACCAGGCAGTCCAGGTAGGGGAAGGGGATCAGGATCCAATGACGAGCAACTCTGTCACAAGCCTTAATTTTTATACTAAGTCAAAAGGTGTTTGTCACATCATTAAACAGAATCGAGGTCCATGTATGTGCAAAATATGTGTAGTAGAATCTGGCCTTTAAAGGAGCTAGGCAGTGATCATCTGTCTCCTATGGGCTCACACATAATGCTGGTCCCACATAATAAATAGCACAGCCTAGGGACAACACTATAGCCAGTGTTCAGTGTATGCATGATGTAGGAAACTGTCTAATGACATCTTTCTCAGACTGAGTCCTTATTGTTAAGCCAAACAGAACTCTATGTGAATCACAAACCATGAGGAAGGCAATATTTAGATATTGACAGTAAGGAAAATTGCTGAGTATGTGGAATGACCAGAATTAAAATATTTTTTCTTAGTATAAAATGTAACAAGTTTCATTTTTGTACATATATCATTATAGTTGGTTCTTATTCATCCCCGTCACCTGATTTCTATTGCACCACACTTCATTAGAATGGTCCATTCCTCTGCTTCCCCGAGGACGGCAGGGTGACAGGCTGTCAGCCACTCTGGAGAGGTTGGTAATGTCTACTGTACACACCACTTTCTGAACCTGACCATTTGCGCCTAGGACTATGTGTGACAAGAAGGTACACAGATGACTGTCCACAGCAACATTTATTTTTGGTAGTGAAAAACTGAGAGAACCAAACTATTCCCCAAAGATGGAATAAATATGCTTTAATTTTTCTCATTTAGTGGAAACAGGTTGAATAAGTCAAAGGCCATACTATTTTCTAGGGAGTCAGAGGACAACTTGTGGAAACTGGTTCTCTCCTTCCACTGTGTGGGTTCTGAGGGGTTGAACTCTGGTTGCTAGACTTGGAGGCAAGTGCCTTTACCTGCTGGGCCATCATGCTGACCTGCAACCCTATTCTTTTTTTTTTTTTAACTTTAATTGTAGCTCAATAAATGTGTCCAATTTCTTAAAATTAGTCAACTATGCATTTCTAATTTAACTACTCCAAGAAAATATATGCATGTTACTTTCCCAAGGAGAAACACATACTTGGCAGCTGAGCGAGTGTATGGATTCTTCTGAATCGATGCTGTCCTCACTGAACACCTGTGACGTTACTAAGATTATGATGATTGTTAGATATGGATCTGGGTTCTTGAGAACATGCCCTGATTCGGTGACTGTAGTAGTGGGTATCCTTTGTGTGCTGATGAGGCCTGTGAAAGGGCAGGCCAGGAGCATCAGAAGAAGGGTGGAATGCTTCATTCAGCACTAGTCTTTGAGAAGTCCATGCCTTTGGCAGATGCTATGGTTTGAAAGGTGTCTCCTCTCAGACTGTGTTTAAGTGTCACATGTTACTTCAATAAGTTGCTCTTGCCCGAGTAAATAGTCCTACTCAAGCTCATACAATCTTAATTAAATACAGTGGGACCCCCTACCCCCCAACGCACACGCACTGTGAAAGTAGGAAGGAGATTTGTTGGGAGGGGGATCTAGTAGAGGAGGAGGGGCATAAAGACAATAAGGAATTACAATCAAAGCACAGCAGACATGGATGGGATTGTGAAAGGATAAATTTGAAAAGTAGTGGAGATGTTTAAGAGGCAGTTATACCCCGAGGGCCCTACCTACATGAAGGGGATTGATGCTGTAATTAAATATGGAGTTTTGTTCTCTCTATCGCTGGCCCCTCATCCTCCTTCCCTTTCTCTACCTCCCCTTCCTCTTCATCCCCTCCTCACCTATCTCTTCTTGTCCTTCTTCCTACCTCTCCCTTTCTCTCTTTCTTCCTCCCTTCTCTCTCTTCCTCTCCTTCCTTTTCCCTCCCTGACTTCTGTATTTTCTTACTTTCTGCCAGGCGATGACTTAAGAAACGTTGCACCCAATACAGGAACTGTGACATTGCACTCCCCCGTTTTTTTTGAATTATAAAGCAATAAATCTATGCTCGCTCTACATTGCCTGCTCCTAGGCATTCTGCTGTAGAGGCACAGCTTCTGGGCTGACCTGAAGGTACACTTGTGATCTTGCAGGTAGTGAGAGGGGCAGACTCATTATGCTACTCTACAGCTCTATTGTTCTCATTTAAAAGCTGTTAATCGGTTAAGCAGTGGGGTCTATTTAACAAGGGAAAGTAAGCTTGCTGGAAAACTTGCAGGGAAGTGGAAGAAAGACACAGGAATCTTGACAAGTGTAGCCTTATTAAAAAGCAGGTACGGAGGGCTAGATATGGCTAACTGGTGCCAGCCTTTAAAGAATCATAAGAAATTCTGGGTCTACAAGGACGTTCTGAAAAACTGTAGACAATCAACTGTACTCAAGCACAAGCAAAGTTTCTTTGGAAAACTACTGAAGAAAGGACAGATCTAAATGCTCAGAAGAGAATGTGTTGATGATGGAGGATGACTGAGCTTGAGAAGGACATAAAAACTGTTGTTCCATCAGTGGCATTCCAAAACAAGCCCTTTGCAGCCAGTGTTGGGCTGATGCTCTCTCATGGGGGTCTGTCTTCTGCATAGACGCCTTCCCTCGCTGCCCGTTAGACCTTTACCTGTTTCCAGAATGGAGTCACTCACCGCCCACTCTGGTATAGGTCAATAGCGCTGGTTGGTTCAAGGATGCTGCCCCTAGAGAGAAGTTTATCTTGGATTTCCTCCCCTATCCCGCCATATTATCTTCTACCAACTAGCTGATTCGCCTAGCTGCAGTGAGGACAGATGACTAGGCAGCCAAGTTTTTCTCAAAATTATTCTTTATTAGCCTGCTTTCACCTTCCTTCATTATCTAAATTTAGAAGTGAATTGCCAGCAGGCTTGATCTAATCTTCAAATGAAGCAATTATTAAACACAGGAACTCCCAGCAAGAAACTCAAGGCGATTTTTACCTCATTACAGAGAATGTTGAATGACTTCCTCTCTCTACCGGTTGAAACCACTGCAGTTTCTACTGGTGTTACTCTGGGACCAGCTTCCTTGGATCCAACTGGCCCTCTGGACCTTGGTTTAAGTCCAAGCTCCCAGAAATCCTCAGAGTGCCTGTGCTTGTGTATATGATTTACATATGGGTCTGGTAAGCTGTTTTGCACGTTGGCTATGTTGTAAACATTTCATTGGAAGGTAGCTAGTTCTTCGCAGTGTACATCAGTTGAAGTTAATGAGCATTGAACAGGTATTTGGAACTGTGAAGGCCATTCTTGCAGTCAACAGCTATACTTAATAGAGTTCTATGTGAACACAAAAAGAATTTATTTAAAAATTGTGTATCTTGGGGTTACAAGCATAGGGTTTTCCCCCCTTTTCCTTTTTCTTATTATGCTAGGTGTGAAAGATATAGAGGTTTGGAGAGCATGACTTAAGTATTTTTTTTTCCCCCGGAGCTGAGGACCGAACCCAGCACCTTCCGCTTGCTAGGCAAGTGCTCTACCACTGAGCTAAATCCCCAACCCTGGCTTAAGTATTTCTTGAAGGTTTTCTTAGAGATGAAGTTGTCTCCTGGTAATATGGATGGTGATTTGGTGTCAGTTTGCTAGCGAGGAGTGCCTTGTAAATGCTCATGAATGTAAGGAATGGCTTATTAATTAGATTTGTAGCTAAATATTAAATTATATGAACAAAATTAAAAATTGTTTTGTGGTGCTGGGATTGAACCCAGGCCATATACTGTAATTGCTAGGCAAATCATCCATTGCTGAGCTATGTGTCTCTAACCTCTTTTGAAAATTTGAGTTTTGAATAGGGACTCACCAAGTGGCTTGTGCTGGCCTCATCCTTCTAGCCTAGGACTGACTTGAACTTTAATGCGTGTGCCCCAGCCTCCCAAGTAAATGAGACCATAGCTGTGTGCTGCCATGACTGGCTAAGAAAAAAATGAATTCTAGTAAAAACAAAGTCAATACATTCCTGTAAACTCTCCATAGTTCTTTTACCACATTTTGTAACTGTTAATGCACTTGGGATACACTTATTGTATCCATGTAGTAAGCACTACAAAGCCACAGTATCTCTGGACCTCGTCTCAACTTTACAAGGAGTATGCCCCCATCAGCAGTGCTGTGTGAATCATCAGAGGGTGCTTGCCTTAGATAAATCACAGCATTATCAACTGGAGCCTGAGTTTATTTATTTATTTTTTTTTTGCTGACTTTCTAGACTGAAGACAGTGATGGATAAAATGTTAACAATGCTGATTAAATTTAAAAAGGTGTTACATATGTAGTTATTACATTGGGCAAAACACAAAATTTGGAGGCTTGGGAGACGGATGACTCAGGGATTAAGAGTGTGCTCTGCTCTTGCAGAGGACCTGTTTTGATCTAAGCACCTATGTTGGGTGGCTTGAAGTTGTTTGTAAATTCTATGGTCAGGAAAATTCAACACCTCTGGTCTCCAATGGCATCAGCACATACAATAGCATACACACACACACACACACACACACACACACACACACACAAAAAACACACACAAATAAAATAGATCCCCTGAAACCCACCAAATTATGGGCTCGTATTTTATTCAGCAAAAGATATTCAAAAATTGTTCTGGCATCTTGTCGCTTCACTCTTGACTTATTTTTATAATAAAGATATCAGCCAACATTCATGGTAGCACATTAATTGCAAATATAGTCTGGCTATAGTTAGGTGTTAGGCCAAAATCAAATATTTGCTAACAAATTAATTAGTCGTGTATATATTTATGATAAAAGAATTTTATTTCTTGTATTACTTGTTAATTGAGACAAACAGGGCTGCTTATGACATAGATACACTGGCCAAGGGACTGATGCACATCCCAGCTGAGCCAGAGTGGAATGACATGACACTTATGATGATAGTTAGATTGGCAATCTATTAAAAATATTTGTTTCTCAAATTTCCTATTCCTTGTTTTTGGGCTGTGGCTGAGACATTGCAGAATGAAACTGTAGATAAGGAAGGACTGCCATGTGAATCTTTACACAAAGAGTTATCTCTTCAGGGTCTTCTTAGTCCTCAGGGCTTCCCCTTCTCAGAGGAGAGGGGGGAGGGGGAGTGGTGGGATCTATTTAAGGGGGTACTGGGAGGAGAGGGGGCTGATATTGGAATGTGAAGTGAATAAATAAATAATTTTTAAAAAAGAAAACAACCCCAGGAAGAATCCAGTTATAGCAATGCAAGACATAGGTGGTTTCCTCATTTGAAATACTGAGAGGCTTCTCACTTTGTGTGAGATGAACTGGAACCACAGGTCTAGAGCTAAGATCTACAGTTAAGATCTCTCTAATGGTGGATGCTGGTGGAGAAGTAATCTTTGTAGTGTATTTGTTCCGGTTTTACTAATATCATATGGTCAGTTTCGATCCAGTAACTCTGTCAATTGCTATACATCGAGAGTTTGCTTCCTTAATCCACGCTAGAATTTATCTTTTAAGTTTCACTTACAGCTTAATAGAGAACATTGTTCCACAAGTGATCATATTGTTAAAATAAAAAAAACCTATAATGAATTTTTCTCATTAATTTAAAGCATAGCAATATGGTCACTGTGTGGAGCTTCCGCATCCAGTGTTTTGTTCCATTTCTATGAAATTATATTAGACCTTCTGTAATAATTTACGTGGTCTGTATATTTGAGGACTCTTAGATGCCACTCACATCAAAGTGCCAACCATTTGCTAGGCATTATAGTTTTAATATTGAGACTCTCCAGACTAAACGAAAAGGAGTAGCTTCAATATTAATTAGCAAGAAGCTTCAAACTATAATAGTTTGAAATTCAAAAATTTTGAACGGGAATACTGAATGAATTTTGCAGCATCCTCATCAGGCTGTTAATCTTTTTCTGTTGAAGTTTGAATTTGTGAACAATCTCGATGGCTCTCATGATAAGTGAGCTCATAATTCTTCAAGTTTATGAAATAGTTGAGGTGGAGAGGGCTGGGTGAGAGACCTAATGCTAATTGTACCATCTGGAACGACGAGCAACGAGGAGTCCAGGCTGTGTCTGCCCTGCTCATTGCCTTTGCTTTCTTATGAACTGGGCTCCGAAGCTTAGTAGATGAGGCTGGCCCAGAAGACTGCTCGTGATTCCTTAACACGCTTTACCAGGGAGGCAGTGCTCGCAGGCTCATGTATTATGTGCAGTAACTGATGGAGATTGGTACCTTAGAACAGTATGCAGAAGCGAGACACTCGGAATCCGCCTCATCCTACCCAGGAGGAACCATTAGCACAAGCTCGAGATAGTGTGAGGCAAACAAACAAGGGGAAAAACTCCGGACTGGGGGGGTGGGGACGAGTGAGGCTGGGAATATAGTGCACTTGATAGAATTCTTGCCTATCTTGCACAAAGCCCTGTGTTTGATTCTCAGAACCACATATGCCAGGGATGGTGGAACACATCTGAAATCCGGTGTCATGGAGGTAGAGGTAGGAGGATCGGGAATTCAAGGTCACATGAGGCTATATAGGCAGTTTGAGGCAGTTTAAGGGTTATATGACACCCTGTCTCTAAATAAATAAATACATGAAAATTAAGGACTTAGTAGGAACAGAGATGAGGACTGCTCCCAGAATCCAAGATGTAGGAACCAATGCTCTTTTAAGGTTTCCCATTGGCTGGACAATCTTATAGCATCCTACACAGTATGAATCCTGGCTTGGCTCAAATTGTATGTTCAGAGTTAGCCTCCAAAGATTAAGGGGAGACTTTTCTCTGGCTCCAGTGGATCATGTTCAGCCAAGGAAAATAAGAAAGTAGTACTTGTAAAGAGACAAAATGTTACAGTAGCATTAAAGGGCCATGAATGAAGAGCTTTTTCTTTCTGGTCAAGAGAATGGAGTCTTTGGCCTAGGTGGAGACCTAACATTCCGGTTGGACTGGTCAATCACCTCGTTAAGGGACTCAACAAGATGGGTTCACCTAAGGCTATGTGAAAGACAGAAGAAATAGTTTGCCTTTTTAATGAGATAATACTTTTTCTTCCCAGAATTCCTGACCCTTCTACAGAGGCTTACCGAGATGGAGTCACACAGGTCTGCTTTTCTGAATTAGCAAAAAGGTAATTTTTCCTTTCCCCCTTTCTATCTCTTTCTAAGCATTCTTTCTCTGATGCTTTGGGCTTCCTCACTCTTTTCCTCAAGTCTTCCTTCCATTGACTTTTCCATGTGATTGTCTGTTCACTTGAACCTTCATGCCTAACTCAAAATGGCATGGGTTTCTCTCTTTCTCTATCTTCTTCCTCCAGGCAGCTGCCAAGACTTAGAGCTTGGCTGCTCTGGAGATTTCCATACAGACCAACATAATTGTCCTTGAGCTTTCTTCTGAGTTCTTTCTTAATTCTCCAGGGAGAAACTCAGTTTCCCTAGTAGCCTATTACGATGTCTCAAAATATCTATCAGCAAAAGATTGCCTGAAAGGTTCTGAACAATTCTGCAACAGCAATTCTGGATCCCACAGTTTTGAACTGGGTGACCATTTCATTCACTTCTGTGATTGTCACCTCTCTTTTCTAATGGGATCCTTATTGTTTATAACCCTACCTCATAGTTAGATTGTTAATACCATGGCTAGCACTAGGTTAGAGAGTCCATAAACATCAATACAGGACAGAAAGAATAAAGGAACATAAAGAGTTAAATGAAAGAATACATTGAAAGGCGTATGAAGCTCCTTGGTTGATGTTATATCATTTAAAGAACATGAAACTGGGGGCTAGAGAGATAGTTCAGTGGTTGAAACACTTTCTGTTCTTCTAGAAGACCCCAGTTTGGCATCTAGCATCCACACCAGGCAGCTAACAACAGACTTGAACTCCAGTGTCAGGGGCTACACCTCCCTTTGCAGGCATCTGAGGGCACCTACATTCAAGTCATACTCACATTAATGCAAATTAATTTAAACGTAAAATAAAATTGAAATTAGAAGTTTTACAGGATTGTTAGTGCCAGGCACAAACCCACATGAATATAATATTGTGTAAAAGCTGACCTTGTTGATGGAAGAAGTTGTTTGTCTATTTTTCTCTCTATATATACTAAGAAATCTGAATGGACACTCAGGTAAGGTTTTTTCTGGGTGCTCCTTTTGTAAGTCACCATTAATATGTTAAGCATGCCTTTAGGCTGGCTTGCTTTCTTTTTTCCCCTTTGTCTGTATGCATTATCACAGTTTTTAATACTACTAATGACTTTGAAATGGGACATTGACTCAGAATTAGTGACAATCAAGCGTTAATGGTCCTTGCTTCTGTGGCCTGTCAGCCACTCATCTCATCTGACATTAGTCCTAGAAAATAAGCCAGATCAGGCTTTCTCAAGATGTGACCATTCAGAAAAGATTCCCTATTGTCGCAGGGAAACTCTCACTCATCTTTTTATTGCTCTCTCTGTGTCTATGTCTTGCCTTGTGCTTTTGATAAGAGAGAGTGATCTATGCCCAGATTTTATGGGGAGGTAAAAGAGGAAAAGAAGAAATGAAAGGGAAATACAGGAAAGTATTCAACCCAACATCATGCCTCATAATAAAAATCAAAGAACATAATTACCACAAGTGACCCAAGAAATGATCTAATTAAACCTATTTCCATTTTAAAAATGAAGAAACAGAATGAAGGAGGCAAAGTAGCATTCATAAAAATTTGTAAAGGAAAAGGATACTCATGTGACACTTGGGTTCTCTAAGCATCCCTGAGTCGGTGCTGTCCCTGGCTTCCCACAGTAGTCTCATTTTGACGGATCAATTTGCAAACCCAAACCAGAACAGAACATGAGAATGACAGCCATTTAAAATCCTATTAGTCTAAAAGTTATGAGCTCACTTTGCAATTTTTGATTTGTGATGCTCCAGGGACCTGCATCTTCCAAAGACAAGAAGCAAAGAGATCAAACCCCAAATACAAAATCCATTCCCTCAAGAAGAAGTGACATTGAGACGAACCCATAGGCATTGTTTCTGGGAAGTAGTTTGTGAACCCAGTTCCCTTGACCGGGGGTGTTGGGAGAAGGCAGTGATGGGGGATGTTAAATTCCTTCTTGGAGATAGCTGTGTGTGCCCTTTGATTGCCTTCCATATACCAACCTTATACTGGTTGTCTCTGCCTATACTGTGTCCTCAGCTGCATCCCTGTCTCTTGACTACTCTGCGTCACAGTGTCTGGATTATTTCTGGCCTGCTTCGCCCAAGTTTTCCTGTTTACTGGACAGTTTGCTGGACCTAGCTCCCATTGGTGTGGAACATCCATTATTAAATGTTGAGAAATATTGTGAAGTGATTGTATATAGCACTTACCACCAACATTAATAATTTGTAAACCTTATAGTTAATGAAATCATATAAAGAAGCAAACAATATGTATGTAAAGCTAATTTCCTTTTTGGGCTCTTTGGTCTTTATTTACACTGCAGAAAACACTGGATCAATGTCTCTCCACTCCCTGATGCGGTCCCTCATAGTGTGGTGACCCCAGCCATAAAATTATTTCATTGCTACTTCATGACTCTAATTTTGCTCCTGTTGTGAATTGTAATGTAAATATCTGTGTTTTCTGAGGGCCTTAGGCCGTTTGACCCCCCCAAAGGGTTATAACTCTCAAGAACCTCTGCACTAGATAATTGTGGCACCTCTTCCTGTTTTCACACTGAGATAAGTCATAGCAAATGATGAAATCAACTCTCCTCCTCCTCCTCCTCCTCCCCCTCCCTCCCTCTTTCCTCTCTGTGCTTCCTCCCTCCCTTTCTCTCTCTTTCCCTCCTCCTCCTCCTTCCTTCCTTCCTTCCTCCTTCCCCTCTTTCTCCCCCCCTCCTTTCTTGGCACTTGTACAGCTGTTTTTGGCGGTTGGCCAATGGGAGACCTAGAAGGAGTTGAGAAGATGGGCAAAGAGGTCATAGTGTTTCATTTGCCTTTGGGGTCAATTTCTTGCTAATCTTTGAGCGACGTCACTGCTTTGCCACATGCTATTGAGTTGCTTACTTCCGGCAAGCGATTCTCTCCATTAAAAAGTGCTTGTCGGTGCTGCAGTGGGGGCCAGTGGGTTTGCCTAGTCAGTCAAAATAAGGTGCCTGCCCCCAGGCTGACAAATGCAGTTCCATCTGCAGGACCCACATGGTAGGAGAGAACCGACTTCCAGAAATTGTCCTGAAGTCTAAACACGCATGTGCATGAACACCCACTCCTCATGACACATTTGCACCTCATCCCTATATAAATACAGAAGCAGTGAAAAGAAGCACGTGGCCACTTTCCTTTCTATTGTCTGAACCTTGTCTACACATAGAAAACTATTTAAACAAATGTGTTGTTTTGTTTTCAGTAGCATTTTCCACACACAACCTTACACACTCACAACAATAAAGCAATGATAGAAATGGGAGCTCCTCTCTTTATTTCAGAAAATAATTAAGGTTAAAGGCTTGTGGATATCTCTGTAGTATGTTGTTGAAAACCAACACGTTTTCTAGGTGATACCAGGATCCGTGAGCACCATGTTAATGTTCCAAGCAACACAGAGAATTCACCAGACTTACTGAGGTCACCTAGTACATCTCTGAAGTCTGACTTTTGAGTTGATAATTTGTGTGCTGCCTCTGATTCGATTTTCACTATGTTTTTTTTCCTTCTGGTGCCATGGTGGCTAAACGATATCTATAATTGGAAATTTGCTAAAAGATTGCATAGTTTTAAAATAGTGAATTGATTTTCTGAAAGCCAAATTGACAGTCTTAAAACAAAACAAAACAAAACAAAACAACAAAAACCAGGGTATAGACTTCCATGCCTGGGCTCCACCGATGAAAGCCCTTTAGCTTATCAGTTTATATATTGATCAAAGTCCACATGACCGTGGGACACAGAAGGAAGCTGATGCTGGGGGAGAGGACTTTCTTCCTCTTCTTATGGGCTTGTATAAGACAGAGAAAATGGATTTCATTTGGAGAATCAGTGAATAGTTCATATTTCCCCTCGTGGGGAAGTGTCGACTTTGAAAATGTGCTGAGATGGCTTAGAATATAAACATGGCTCATATAGTTTCCTATCGTATAAGTTTCCTTTTGTACTTTGCTATTAAAACATTATGAAAGACTACTGATCAAATTTGCCTACACAGATACATTTACATTAGTGTATGATGATTAATTATAAGTTAATGTATGCAGTCACAAACTATTTTAAGGTAGTATACTGATATCTGAGTTGATATCCTTGTACAGCCCCTTATTAACATTACCAAAAGCCAGAGGCCAGGAGACAGGAACAGATTTTACAATGGTACGCCAGCAAGCCCAGCAGGCTGTCATAGAGTGCCATGCTCACCTGCAACCACAAGATGGCGCTCAAGCCGTTGTGAGTTAGGTCTTTTGTTACCAGCAGAGTGACATTCCCATTTATTTTTACATGCTCTCCAATTATATATTAAAACTCGTGGAGGGTGGGTTGAAGGAGAGGAGACCCTGACTCTTTTCAGCCCATGTGAGGAAAATTGATGAATAATTCCTTTAGGTTTTCACAAACTAAGGCTGAGAATTCGGATACCATAAAATCCTTTGCCTCCTCAGTTTCTGGGTCGCTGTGTCTACATGTCCGCACTGGCCCGGCCTAATGCACAGTCTTTTACATAGAGTCAGCGTCTGCCTCCGACTCAAGTAATTTCCTGCCTACCCCCACTAGCAACATATGCAACAGACTGTTTCTCTAATATACAAAATGTCAAAAGATTGCTGTAAAGGTGCAAACAAGTCATCAAATGTCTATGTTTCCACGGCAATTAAATAGTCACAACATGGCAGTCCAGAGAGAAAGCTTCCCAAAGTAACCGCGTTCAAAGGCAGTCACTGGCTTTGGGTGATGTTATTTATTGCCCTGTCTGTGGCAAGGAAAAGACATCCGCGAAGTAAAGATGGGAGATGCTGCAGTCTCTTGCTTTCCTATCAAATTTGCCCTAAATTTAAATTCAGACCTTGTAGATTTTGACACGAAATGGAGGTAAGGCTTCTCTTATCATCTGATCTGTGTCTAATCTAACCTATGGTTGACTGTGAGGTAGGGTGGCCTGTTATTAAAAATATTTACTGGGAAGTGGCAGACAGGAAGCAGGTGTGTTAACTCCTCCAGGAACATCTAATAGAAAGGTAACCTCTCGTTTCTCAAATTAATTTGGCAACAGCAGCAGAACTGATTTGGCCTTTAGGCAGCATGGGTTTCCTGACCGGCAAGGAATAGTCTTTCGCATATTAACGCAGTCAGTTTCCTTTTAGTGTAAGTTGCTTAGGGATCTTGGGTCTGAGTGGGCTGTGCCGAGGGTTTCAGGATGGGAAGCTTGCTGATCAATGGAACCAAACAGGAGAACCTGGATGGTGGTGAAGACAGAGAAAATCAGCAATCGACATGGAGAGGGGAGGAGGTCGTATCTACAATGTGCAGCGTGGAGCTTGTTCTAGGAGAAGCCCCAGAGAATGTACTGTTTTGCCAGTGAATGCTCCTTCCGGCAGGATCAGACTGGTGGTGCAAGCATTTCGCTAAGGCGATTTTAAAAATGAATGGAAGGATGTATTTTGTATTCTTGTTTTCCTATCAGTCCCGGCTCCATACATATATCACCTTTCTCTTGGAATTTCTCATTCATTCCCTCATTCATTTTTGCAAATGTACCTGTTCAACTGCACTTCATTTTTATATGCAACAGAGGCCAGGTATTGTGGATTTGAGGTTGAAAAACATTTTGAGAACTTTTCAGATAATCATGGAACTCTTGTACACAAAAATTTATCTTTTATCTTAGCCTGTATAGTGGAAATGTTAAATGTTTCTACGTTTAGTATAAACAATATTAAAAGGCATTGACGTTTGAAACCAGAGATTCTCGGATTTTCAGGAACTACCCAAGGATTTGGCCAGCATCTAGTTCAGTAGGTCCAAGGTGGGCTTAAATGTTCTGCTTCTCTCACTTGTACTTGGGGGATACTGACCTGCGGGGACCTCACATCCGGGGACAGGGCTTTATTCTATGCTATTCTATGGCATGGTTTTAACATGGAAAGAGAAAGTTCCTACAGTGACAGAGGTCTCTAGTAGTCCAGGAGAGGTGTTCAGATAAATCAGCGTGAGACGCTAGGCGGGGACTCTGTTGATGAGGCATCGTTTCCTGTTTCCTGCCACCTGACTGGAGTCTTGTGGAGCACACATGGTGTCCCGGGCACCAGGATGCAGGTTTTCTCCTAAGAGAGGAATCAATCATGGCCTGCATCACTGTTTTGAAACATCACAACCGAAATGGCTTTTATGTTGCTAAAAGAAGAAGAGGAGGACGAAGAAAAAAGGCACAGCTTTTGAAGGGGAAAAATAGTTTTCCGATAACCCCCATTAACTACAGGGGTCATTGTGGCAGAATGGATGGGGTTAGAAATCTGCTAAAAGCTGCAGTATATGGTACGCGGTGACTGACAAGCCTTTTGCTGAGTAGTTACAAATGGGACTAATGGTTTAAACTTGTTAGTCATTGTCAGAGCCTCTGATCCTTGAGTCAGCCATGGAAGCTATGGCAGAAATCGATAAGGCGCCACTTTCCGCAGTGAACTGCTCGACCATATAGATTGCCTGAAGGGAAATGCTGAGTTCCCTCCCAGGCTGTCAGATGAAAGCGGGCAGCTAAATCTCCAGGAAGATTGACCACATTGCTCAGGGCAATTAGGCCTTTCACCACTTTGAACAGCCGATTATAAAGGCATGGGGAAGGGGCAGAGGGCAGAAGCCATCTTGGAGCCTTCCGAGCTGGTGGGGCATTTCTTCCCTCCTGGGTTAAGACTTACATGCTGGGGGCTGCCACTGGCCTGGCCCCTCCTCTTTCCCTGTATTTCCTTCCCTTCAGCAGCTGCAACAGGAGGCCAGGCAGCCGTAGCCCTTGGTTGCTGATGGACTGTAACGGCAGCTGAACTCCATCAGTCCTCCTTGGCACAGCCAGGGCTTCCCAGTGGGCTCAGTTCAAAAACAATCAGGTCCCATTGTTCAGGGCCTTTTTGGGCAGAGCCTTGCGAGGGTGCCAAAATCATCAGGGAAAAAGAAAGTGCTTGTTCTCCAAACAATGACAGACAAGCAGCAGATTGGCAGCAGGCTGTGAGGGGCCAAGTGCGGCCCTGCAGGGCTGGGCTCTGACAGGAGTTCATATCTCATGTACAGAAAGCTGCCCAGGTCCCTGTGGCCCAAGATGTACCAGAGGAGAGGAGCCTTGGGAGGTGGCGAAGCTTTGCTTTTCTGCTTCAAGGCAAGGGGGAGTGGCTTCGCCTTGCCTATAACATTTCTGGCCTCCTGCTTCAAACACCAACTGTGAATGCCTTTGGTTTCTACTGTCCCTGGTGCTGGGCGTCACCCCTTTCCTACCTTAAATTAGACTCATGATTGACTTCTTTAATTTTCCTCTCCTTTCCTTGCCAGACCTGGCTCCTTTGCCTGCGAACTTTAAGTTGCATCGTGAACCTTGGCCTTCTTGGTATTGTTTGCTGTCAAGAGGCTGAGAGGCAAGATCTGGTGAAATCATCCCTAATTACTGCACCGTGGGAGGGCCGTCAGTCCCAGCTTTGGACCACTCATTACCCTGGTCAGTGCAACTCCTGATGGAGAGTGTTGAACGTCTGTTTTAGAAAGTTTGCTTGGCAGCTGGTGACAGAAAGAAGGGTTTGCATGTTAAAGGTCCAAATGTCAGGAAAAGACACTGACATTCTTTAGAAACAAAGGGTGGGTGTGGGACGCCATAGCTAGCTGAGGGTGGTCTCTTCCATGGAAGAGACAATGGAGGGGGTTGCTGCCATTTTCTGTAGCAGCTGAAGAGGAGCTCTGGTCTCCAGGGCAGTTCTAATGGGTCATTTCTTGGCTTATCTTCAATTCACGATACAGCCATGGGATATCATCCATTATTAAGGAAGCTTCATGTCACTCATTCACAGGATGGATTGGGAGTTGTAAAATGTAGAGCAGCAGAAGTAAGCCCTCTTGCGATTTGAGCTCAGGGTGAAAATACGTCCTCCACCGAGGTTGACCGTTGTTAACATACACACCAGTGGGGAGATGGTGGGTCACCATGCTCATGCAAAAGCATACGGGAGCCCTCTGCCTCTTCCCTCCATTTTGCTGTGAACCTAAAACCGCTCTAGAAAGTAAATCCTGGGCACTGAGGCACACACATGTAATTCTAATACCCAGGCACCCAGGGAGTAGAGGAAAGACGATGAGGATTTCAAGGCCAGCCTTGGCTACTGGGTGATTTCAGAGTCAGTCTCATGCTATATAAAATCCTGTCTCACCCCACCCCAAACAAAAGGGGCGTGTGTGTGTGTGTGTGTGTGTGTGTGTGTGTGTGTGTGTGTGCTCACTGCATTAAGTGAGCATTTTTTTCTTCTGCAAACCAAGAACACTTTTTAGGTACTGGGTGAATTACTTTAGACATATCCTTGACCACCAGGGAATTGTCTAGAACTTACAGAATTTTAAGAAAAACTCAGGAAGACAATTGCTTTAATAATTTTCCTCTCAACAGAGAGTTTTAAAGGACAGCTCTACTGACAATGGCAGTGCAGGATTATAGTACTGAGTCTTCACTCAACCCTGGATGGTTTGGAGCTCTGAATGTTTGTCCCTCTTCCTTTCCTGGAATTTCTTCACTCCTTAGCCTCCCGTGCCTGTGGTCAGCGGAGCAAAAGTCTCTCCTACACGCTGCATCCCAATTCCTGCATCTGAGACTGTGCTATGCTTTATGTCTTTGGCAGAAGGGACTTTGTAGCTAGAAGGATGGTAAAGCAATGCATAAAGGTTTATCTGGATTATCCAAGTGAGCTCAGAGAGGGTGAGATAGCCCTAAGTGTTTTGTTTTGAGTTTGTGTGAAATAGAGAACGTTGCTAGGTAAGCTTAGAAGAAAGGGGCTCCCAGAATTAAAAGGAGCTATGGTGAATGATCTCAGTGTAAGAAAAGAGAACGAATGCCAAGATTCACATCACAGAGTCCTTGAAAACTTTTCTTTGTGACTCTGTAAAATATTACTAGCTATGAGGGAGGGCCCTCTACGTCACAGGACACTCCCTTCAAGAACTGCACAGTTCTAGGATAGAGAGATGGCTGGTGGTTAAGAACACACACTAGTCTTCCAGACTACCCAGGTCGGGTTCCTAGGACCCATGGGGGATGGTTTAGAACTGCCTGTGACTCCTGTGTCAGGGGATTTGACACTCTCCATTGACCTTCATGGGAACTGACTGAATATCTTGCATATCAAGACAAAACAGGCACACACATGTGCATACATGTACAAAAATTAAAAAATTCTAAAAGAGAATTGTATACTCCCAGATCTTAAATAACCTTACTTATGAAATCATATCAGGTTTCCTCATGCTGCCCACTCTTTAGCTCCCTTAATAGTCAAAACACTGAGGCTCAGACGGCTTCAAACGCATTTATTATTGGATAGGACAAGGGCTATTCCTGTTTTGTTGAGGACAGGGTCCTGACTGGGGGCCAGGTTCAGGAGTGTAGAGAGAATGGATCAAAATGTTTTGGGGAATATGGCAATGTGAATTAAGCTAGCTTCATGAGGCTCGGTGGATAAAGGCGCTCACTGTCAAGACTGGTAACCCTGTTTTGATCCCTGAGATCCACACAGTGGAAGGACAGGACCATTCCTGTAACTTGTCCTCTGATGCACACACACTTACTGTGGCGTACTCCTCAAATACATTTTAAAATGCAATTAAAACACAGCTTCATGGAGTATATTTTATTAGTATTTTTACTGCTTTGTCCCCTGAACAGTATATAACTTACAGTGGCTACTAGATATACACTTGTTGGCTCAATTAAATTGGCTAATAATAATAGACACAAGAAATAAGTAAATTAGAAATCATGAAGAACAACTTGGATAATAAAATTTGGCCCATCAACTTGTGAAAAAGGCATACTTTAACGATAGTGGGAGTTCTTCTGCCCAGATGTGTTGGTGTGCAGCACATCTTAAGGGACTTGGTGCTTTCCAGTAGGGCTGCAGGTAAAGAAACCTGTCATTTCCCCGAGAAACCAAGAGGTCACTGCCTGTTACTGAGGAGAATTTAGGACTTCTCTGCTCGAAGGCAGATCTAATGAGTCCATGTGGGGAGCTGTAACCTCCCTGTAACACAGGATATGGAGGGTACATTGGACCTTGAACAATTAATCAGTGTTATGGCATAACAGCTCAAATATGGAAATTCTAAAGGACCTACATGTTGACAAATGGCCAATTTATGCTGAGATCCATCAAGTGTGCTGGAGCATTTGAAACTATCACCACACAATCATGACATGGTCATTATCGGGTCGCAAATCGTCCAAGGAAATGACATGCCTCAGGAGGCAAGATTTGCCCACAGAGCCTGCCTCTTTCTAAGCTCAGTGTGTGGCTGGCTTGCTGTAAACGAAGCAATCCAGCATGTAGATGAGCTCCCGTGTGGCAGCTGCATGGCGGAAAGCAATTATAACACAGAGGCAACTCTGCAAGCAAGAACCAGGCCCCTGAAATATGACCACGTCCGCCTCACCACCAATGGAGATGCCAAACTGAAATACACACATAGTCGTAATGGAGAGAGACGCTGGAATATATAATAGCGAGGAGAGGAGCTAGGGATGCTCTCAGCATCCTCCACGGAAACTGTGCTCGGCAGAGGCTGTCTTGGAAAACTCATTAGCTCCTTTGAACTTGAAACGGAGGACTCTTCCAGGGACACCCAGTCCACTGTCTCCTTTAATAATGCGCAGAATGGTAGAGAGAAGGCATCACACATTTTCTTTTTGTTGACTACACTAGTCATTGCCATCACTCCCCTCTTCTTAGACATAGACTTTGTCAGAAAAGCATGGGCTTTGAGCCAAGAAGACCGACCCAAAGGCTGCCAAGATTGACAGATGGCAGGCAGCCATCTTGACTGACCAACTAGGCTTTACAACACAGAGCTCAAAGCCTGGCTTGATATTTGAATATAGATATCAAAGCTTGGGCATGAATGATCCCTTCTGCACATCTTTCATTCTGCAGAGGGAGAAGATGTCACATAGATACAGAGACAAGAGACTGCACCGAGGGGCTGCCTCAGCAGTTAAAAGCTCTGGCTGGTCTTTTAGAGGCTCTGAGTTCATTCCCAGAAACCACATAGTAGCTCACAACCGTCTGTAATGGGATCTGATGCCCTCTCCTGTCCTTCAGGCATACATGCAAATAGAGCACTAATTATATATATGTATGGGGAATATGACCTATAGAGATGAAGTTTAGCTTCTGATTTGGAGCCTTAGTTTCAGCCTCTCCTGAGGCCTGCGATAACTTGTATTCTTGGATTCTGTGAGCCAGCCACATGAGGGTTTACAAATACAACCATCTTTCTTCTGCTAATGAATAGGATTTGTTTAGGTGATTCAGGTTTATCGGCTTCCTCAAAACAACCACCCTTCAAGGCAGACATAGTTACTTCAGCTTTTTGTGAGGAGAATGGTCTCTTCAAAGTCACACGGTCGGTAAATGGGGGAAGTGGTGATTTCTATTGAAGCTGCATTTGCATCGAAATTGATTTTACATTTTCTGTGCAATCATTAAACCACCTACTAAATAGTAAATGATTTATGCTATAATTTGAGAACAGAATCTATGTTGAATTACTGAATCAACTTGAGAGTATGACTAGAAACCAAATCATCTTTATTTAAATAGCTAATACTGCTTATGTTTACTTGTGAGTCGAAACTTGCCCAGGCCCTGAGGAGAAGAATCTTATATGTAAGTGTTTCTCCGAGGTGGAGAGGAATAAGGGTTTAAGAAGTGACCACCTAGAGTTTTCATCGTCTGGAAAGGTTTGTAGTTTAAAATTAGATCTTCATTGTCATGAAGGCAAGATAATTCCATTTGGAGGTCAAAAGTAGTATTTTCCACAAAGAGAATCAAAATATTCTGCTCATTGTTGAGTGATTCTCTATTTGGGCAAGGGAGATGGAAATGCCTTTTCCTTTCCATCGACTGCTAAGCAACATTTGGCAATGCCCATAGTTGTACTCAATAGCCACTACTATACTACTATTGAGGAAGAGAGGCTGCTACTGGCTTTTGGTGGGTAGAGCAAGACATACTTGCTGCAGCAAACAGGGCAACACTCTCATGGCAGAGGGCTTTCTGGCTTCAAATGCTAGGAGGGCTGAGCTGAAGAGTTACTCACATGTCCTCTGGGTTAGCCACACCGTATGATAATCTTATTTTAAGAACAGTATTGATTTGAGAGTTTAGAGTAGGCCACTGTGTGTATATATATATACACACATATAATGCTTTACTTTGGAGTACTGGTATACCTGCGGAGTATCAGCTATTAAAATGACAGCAAAAGTTTTTCATCTAATTCTCTGACCAGCCTCTTAGACCCTGGAGAAGTGAATTTGACTTATCATAAAGGAGGTTCCAACATGGAAACTGAAGTCAGAAGTAGAATGAGCCCAGAAGAAACCTGTGGCAGGCAAAACCACTATTTCCTTTATGCACTAAAAATGACTTAGAACTAATAAAAAGAGAGAAATACTACCCAATTGCGCAAGAACTGTATAACACACATTAACATTTCTAGATATGAAACATAAGATTTACTAATGTTAAAAGAATTGTTAAAGAAAACATGTTCAAGACAGGAAATATTGCCCTTGAATTTTATAATGGAGTGATTTCTCTCCTTCTGGTTTGTTTTCCATTTGTGAATACATGAGGAAATGTAGTTCTTTCTATTTAGTTGAATTTGGATCTGTGCAGTTACACAGACAACACTGTGCAACATGGCCATTTAATCATCAAAAGTAGAGTATATTCTATAACTCAAACTCTTATACCATTAGCACATCATTTTCCCTCATGTGAATGAACACTGACATATATTACCTTTGTGATGACATGAATAGTTTTTATCATCTGGGGCTGTACATTATAGATCATATCAATTATATCCTATATGTATAATCTATATTACATATAGAGTATAACAATGAACATATGTTAATATTGTTGTCTGCCTAACTTCCAATTGTCCTTTGCATTGGGTTTGGGGAGAAAACCCCACCATTATGCTGAGAAGCAGAATTCCTCTTACCATCAAAAATATTGTTTCCCAGCTACCTCTTTCTGCCCCAGAGGATGGCGCATGTGACTTAATCCTCAAAGGGGTATCCTCCACTTGGATTTTGTTAACTCGGGGATCATGGGAGCTCCATGATCATGGCAGAAGCTGCGTCGATACTCAGAGAAGAGATTCTTGGAAGAATCACATAAACCAGATAGATTACAACTTGTGGTTCCATCAAGATTTAGGGTGCTGTTTGCTAGGCAACTTAGTCATGCCTATTGTGCCTCACGCATTAATAGAAAATAAAGCAAACCAACCCTGCAAAAACAAAGTTCTTATAAAAACCCCGACTCCCTGGGAAGGGTGGGCATGAATGGGGCAGACATTTTATAGCCTCACAGGACTGCTCAGAGCATCACTTCTGCCAGTTGTCGACTGTGACTTTGGCGGTTAGCTGAAGGGAGGCAGGACATAAGTTCTGGCCATTTTTCATCATTTATACTAGAAAGAAGGGACCAATGGTTGGGAAGCCTTACTGACCCACAGCAACACACTCACATCTCATTTTGTCTCTGTAAACACCTCATCTCATTTTCCTATCCTAAAATGGCTTCCTTAGCTCTCTCTGGACAGTGTTCAACTGTCTTTCTCAACCCTACTAATCTCTAATGAATCTAGATGATGAAAGTCTTTTGAAAACTATGCGTGTCTCATCGGGCCTTAGTAAGCCAAAATGCCATGCTTTAAGTCTGCAGATTGGCAGCTAACACTCTACAGGGTAACCTCGAGTCCTCTCTTGCCCACCTTCGTCCTCCTCTTCCTTGATGCGGAGTCTTTAGGTGTTTAGTTGGTCATTCAGATGTAAGCGTTTTTGCCTGTTGCCCCCTCATTTCCTATCTTCAAAGCGCTGTGCTGGAAACTCAGTGCTACGTGACCTGAAACTAGCATCTCGCAAACACTGTTCTTCTGTGCCAAAAGAGCTCACTCTAATCTGGTGTCCAATCTTCCAACAATTATCACATTTTCCCTCCCTGCTGAGCACTCCGAAGCATTTTTGCTAAGTAGCCAAGGGAGCGCAGTGGAAATAGTCCTGGTCTCTGGTGGTCAGATTTGCAAATTTATCCCAAACCATCATAAAAACCGACGCGAGTGCTTCACATATGCAAAAAGCCTTCTGCTGTGCCAGACAGGTAAGTGGGTTATTCTGGGTGCCCCTTTTTGCCATTAGCCTCGCTGCAATGGGATTGTGGGGCACTGAACTAGAACTCCCAACAGCTCCGATTGCTGCCTGCTGCCTCAATGAATTTTATATTAGCAGGCAAATGAAACACTCAACCAACTGAAAGGAATCCGTAATGCCGAGGCTCCTTCAGACTGGAATGTGCTGTACATTTTGCAAAAAAAGAGGATTGTGGCTATCAACGTGCGATCACTAATCTAGATAAATCGCCACTTTACGACACATCTGGTCTCAAGTCCTTTAAATTAGTGGAGTTCAGCTGTAGAACACTGGCTGAACTGGAGAATACAAATTCATATGCTTCCTACACATGCATAAATGCTAACTGATGAGCTCAGTAATGACTGGGAGCCTCATTGCTGGGAGACCGATAAGCGAGCACAGGGTTTCTTTGCTGAACATTAATTAAGTCAGTGCAATAAAGCTTCAGAAGTACTGGTTTCTAAGCAAGATAGTTTGAATTAATGTTTATGAAAGCTCTTTATTAACCAGAAGATGATCTTCAAAGGTAATATGGGAAAAGCTTTTTCCTTCTTAATTTAGAACCTTAGTAAATAGCACAAATCTTCCACTTTATACTTACGGCCATGCTAAGGCCTCAGAATCGTAACTTACCCAGTTTGCCTGCCATTATCTCCTTTGTGTCTCCCTTAAACAAAGATAAAGCTTTAGGACTGTTTTTCTGTGATGCTTCACTCCCTGGGTGTTTTTCTTTTTTCTTTTTTGTAGATCTTGCAGTTTAGAGTTGGCTAATGAGGTCTAAGAATCCAAAGCACCTGATCCTGCCAAATGGGAAAACAAGGCCCCATTTAATAATTAATCAAGCCAGCTCAGTAAGGTTTGCTCCAAAATTTTGTGGAACCTTAGGCTGCAATGAGTCAGAGCAGGACAGTACAGGTGGTAATGACGCCATCGCAGTCTGAACATCCTGGCTTGGTCTTAGGACCTTGCTGTATTCGATTCTCAGTGCAGTTTGTTAAGAACAGCAGCGAGAGCAGGTTCATGGAAATTGCCATGACAGTGAGTGATGTTAAGTCACACCAAGAAACCCTTGATCCATCCCTGCATTCAGGAAGAATGTGAGGTACTTTTTGGATAAAGGAAAGCAAGTCATGTGGAAGCTAGGCCAGGAGAGTAAACAGTGGTCTGAGAAGTCCCTGGACCTATGTGTGGAGTTAGTGCATGTGAGAGGGATTGCTCTTTTAGATGGATGGGTTTTAGAATTAATCAGAATCTCAAAGGCCAAAGTGCTATATACCAATGTGTGTGGCTAAGGGTGTCAGACCAACTAGCCAATAGTTCTGAATTAAAGGAAGAAAAATATCCAGTTTGGAAGTAATAGTGTTTTAAGAATTAGAGTTGCCTCCATATGACTTGGTCTGCCTCCAGGTGCAGAGTTTCTTATCTCTTGACACTTCTAAGTCCCAACCTAATCAAGGGTGGCAGGGAGGACATTGGCGTATCAGAGCAGGGTTGGATTACACTGCCTCTGTGGCTCATGCCAATTTTGAATTTCCAGGATCCTGGACACATGTTTTCAGATGACAGCTACAAGTCGTGGGCTTAGGGTTGTTGTTAGATCCACTAGGTCTCCTTTCCTCCTCCCTCCCTCCTCCTCCCTCCTCCCTCCTCCCTCCCTCCCTCTCTCTCTCTCTCTCTCTTTCTTTCTTTCTTTCTTTCTTTCTTTCTTTTCTTTCTTTCTTTCTTTCTTTCTTTCTTTCTTTCCATTATTTTCTCATTTCTCTTGGATTAAAATGAGCACATTTAGATCAAAGACCCTCAGCAAAGGTCCCTCAAATGATTCTCTAATCATAGTAAGGCTTAGTTTTAACTTTAATTTTAGAGCATCCTGTATGAAAACTAAAATGTATAAGGATACTAAATTAGGAAACCTTATGCTTCACTGTTGCTTATGAAATAGAACTTGGCTGAGAAAATGTACTTCCAGTAAACTTAGTCATATAGCTTTATTTCATAATTTTAAAGCATCACCAAACATACTCAGACACTCACATTCACTACTCACATATACCACATACATTCACATACATACATATAAACATACATACACACACATACTCCGATACTCAGATTCACATACATACACCACACACACTCACATACATACATACATACATACATACATACATACATATACACACATACTCAGATACATTCACATACACACATACACACATACCACACACACTGACATACATCTTCACATACATACACATATACACATAATATACACATGCATCTTCACATACACACACTCACATACACATCTATATAAACATATACATACATACAATCACACATATACACAAACACACACATATACACACACATACATACTCTCACATATATATCTATACAAACACTCAGATACAAAACCACTCATATACCTATACACACATACACACACCACATACACATATCCATTAACTCATACAAACACATGTACACACATACATACATATTCATAAACACATACACTCATACACACTCACATATAAACACATTCACAAACACAAACACAAATACATACATACACAAGCACAAGCATATACAAATACTCATATAAACATAGATACATATACAGATTTACACATATATACATAATATACAAACTGCCTACTCATACATGCACACACAACACAAACACATACACATTGCACACACTCCCATACACACAGATACATGCATATACATACAGACATACAAACACATACACTCACATACACACACATACAACTACATACACACAAACACGGACACATAAACACATACAGACACATACACACACACTCATAAACACATACACACACACTCACACACATTGACACACTCAGACACATATACTTACATACACTCACACATACCACACACATACACACATATACAGATGCACACACACTCAAATATACATATACACATACACACACATAGACACATATACATATACACATACCCAGACAAATACACATACATATTCAAGCACACATTAACACACACACACACACACACACTCATATACACAATATACACTCACATATACATACACTCATACACACATGCATATATTTACACACACATGCATATACTTATACATACACATATAGGACACATATACATATATACACACACATTCATGCATTCTAGACACTCACACAAATTCACACACATACTTATACACATATACTCCTACACACATAAGACACACCACATACAGCCACACACATATACACTCACACACATACACACAGTACACAAACACACACATACACACAAGTACACATAGACACACATACACAAACACCACACATACTCATACACACACACACACACACACATTTTTTTCAATATTAAGGCTAAAATCCATGGCCTTGCTCCTACTAGGCCAGCGTATGACTTCCAAGCTATACCTCTGTGTGTTTATAATTATATAGGTTCTATATATTATTTTACTAAGTATAAGTATTAGTAAATATTTACTAAATATCAGTTATAGAACCTAGTGCTTTATAATTATCTAATTTGCATTTTACTGTATCCAATGGAAACAACATTTTTATTGTCTTTATTTTACTAATATAGAAATTAAGTTTACAAAAGCATCAAGACAAATAACCAATGGGGCTAGGATTTGAACACAGATATCTTTGACCCCATAGTGGAAATCCTGCCTCCCACGTTTACCAAGGAACAGCCTTGCTTAGATAATGATACTCAGAGAACCAGGACTGCTGTATGGATTGGTACCGGTTATTACTGTATGTAGTTTTGTGATATGTTGATTTGGCCAGACTGAACCACACATTCTAGACTCACCTCCGTATGTACATCAGAGTCATGAGAAACAGGCTTATCGAGCTCTGGGAATGTGGAAGTGGAGCATGAGTCACACTGAAGCTCACAGATGGCATCATTTTTTGCCAATTCATCCTGCTCATAGCTGGATAGAACTGGTACACTCACCCTTAGATGTTTCTTCATCTTTGTGAACTCCTAGACACACACTCCCTTTTTCTTTCTGTCTCTCTTTGTCTGTCTGTTTCTCACTGTCTCTCTGTGTGTGTGCGTGTGTGCATGTGTGTGTGTGTGTGTGTGTGTGTGTGTGTGTGTGTGTGTGTACTTCATTTAGCAAGAGACTATTCACCCTTCCCTAGCCATCAAGGTCAAGGTCAGAATGAAAAAGAGCTTTCTGGTGCTTTTGGGGTCCTGGAGGAATTCCAACCTTTTCTGACTTCAGGAAATTGAGAAGTTTCTGACCCCTTACTGATTGTCCTTTCAGTCTTCAGTGCTATCTCAAAGGACAGTAGCTTTACAGAGTCCGTTTAGCCAGTATGTAAAGTTGAATGAGTTAAATTGCTGTGACAGACTTGTCCCTAGAGTCAGCATGGAGTGAGACTATAATATGGGCAGAAACAAACATGTCAACCCATAGGAGGCAGCCTCAGGATAGCAGGGTGCTACTACGGGGCTTGAATGGCTTTCAGGATCTTTTGTAATATATGCTGGATGATACTGGGGAGCTATTTATCTTCTGTAAACATAGAGACCGGCCTGCTAGAATGGCTACTATCAGTATTTACTTTATGTGGTATATGAGGATTAACTAGATAAATGTGCTATGTTTAGAACAGGGTAAACCTTGTATTGGTGTTTGCTGTTCTAGTTATCCTTGTAAATCCACAGAGAATTGATCCAGGGCTGTCCACAGGCTTGAAAATCCATTGGACGCTCAAATTTCTCCTTCAGAATGGCATAGTATCTGCATATAATCTCCACTTATCCTTCCACATCCTTTAAATCATCTCTCGATTAGTTATATCACTTAATGCAACATAAATGCTATACAAATATACTTGTATAAACTGTACTTTGAAGGGACTTATGGCATGAAAAAATAGACTGCACATGTTTAATGTAGATGGGAACCTCGTAGAGCTAACTGCACAATACCAAAAAGGAGATGGAATGTAACAATCCGAAAAAGGATTGTTAGTGAGGAGAGTTTGCAAAATGGTGGGGACCTCAAAGGGAGTGCTCACACTGCATTATTTATGTAGATTCAAGACCACAACATTTAATTTTGTTTTCGTGCAACTTTCTAGAACTTGTTCCCCAAAGATTTTAAACTATGGTGGATTGATTCTAGAGTTATAGAAGCCAAAGATGAGGAGGGTCGGGCTATATGCTTTTGAGAACTTTCTGGAATTTACCCTCTGTACCCCAGATCCTACAGACGTGGATCCTGCAAATATGGAGGGCTGACTATTTCACTCTTATTGTTAGTTGTTATGGGGAAGAGCACGTTCTGTCTTGTGTTCCTAAAGTCTTTCAATTCTGTCTCTTTTCTTTGGGATTGAAACATGTGCTTCAAGTCCTTGAGAGACTCTTAGCTTTTCCTGTCCCATCTCTGCTCCTTGACTGTATCTCGTCCCTCTTTAAATGATGCCCCCCACCCTCCCCTCCCGGAGATAAGAAAAGGAAACAGATGGATGAGAATGAGAGCAAAAACCAGCAAGAAAACTCAGGAAATAGTTTCCATTAGCCTCTCCTTTTATATCAATCTCAAGTGAATATGGGAGGAGGCAAATGAAGAAAAAAATAATGGTTTGGATTAAGTAGGGCTTTTATGTGTACCAGCCCTTCACGGCAGCTGGGGTCTGGACAGAGTCTGTGTGTACCTCACACTCAGTGCACTGAAAGCAGGTAGAATGGTGACGGAGCGAAAGCGTCCTCCTCATCCCACAATTGAGCTCTTTCGCTACTCCTTAAAAAAATAAACCGTGCTTTGCCCCACATGCACTGTGGTCCATTTTTCTCTGGAATGGCTCACCTTTTCTGGCTCCCCAAGATAGGAGAAACCTTTGGAGCACAGCTGTTTGTTTGGGTTGATACAGGGACCCAGACAGACATTTATTCATTCCTTTTTGAAGCCCGCTCTTGTCATCCCTCTGAGGCTACCTCTTGCCAAAGTGGCTGCTGTCTGGCAACTGCATGGGCCAGGATGGTCAAGTTTCAAATGTCACCATGCAAATTGCAGTTTTAAACCAAAGTCAAGGATTGAAATGCCAGACCTTAAATGTCCCTCAAATACATATTTTTTTCCCAGCCATCAACTTGCCACAGAAATAAACAACGATTATTCAGAAAAACCATCCTCCCTATCTTTCCCATTCTCTACCCAGTAACAAAACTATTTCATGGAGCGTTTGTGATAAAAAGATGTCTCAGTGTGGCCCACTTAGTGTTCTGAAGCATAGAAATGAAGACGCTGGGGCACGCACACCACCGAACCCCAGAATGACAGAGTCATCACTGTCCTAGTTTTCTGAGTCACAGTGACAGACTCAAGGAGATTGATTTTTTAAAGCTGCTGCTGACGCACGAGGAAGACAGCAGCTCATGCCCCTGCTTTAGAAAAGAGACTTACAGAATCTTGCCCGATGACTTAGAAAGGAGCTCGGGAATCGGAACACAAATGAAATGGTCCATACAGAAGACCAAGAGACGTACCTCACCTAGGAGCCTGTAGAAGATGCTGCAGTGGGCAGATAGGGGTACTCATTTGCTGTCCGTAATTCATGGTATGGTGCCAACGACTACAAGCGAGGTTTTACGACACAGCAGCGAGCCCAAACCAGCGTACTTAGGCTGCTGTCATTGAGCTTCTTCACCCTGAACGACAAATGAGTGAAACTAACTAATGTAGAAGGCCGAGTTCATTGTCTTCTGAGGGGCCCCAGAAGAATTTCCGTATCGTCATTTGGTCACAGAACCAAGTTATTTGTTTTCTGGCTTCTGCAGTTACTCACCCATCTGTAGGTCCAGAAGGAATCAGGAAAACAGAAAATGAACTCTCCAAGAACAAGGCTGGGTTTTAATGAGTCTTAGAGCAGAGTGAATGCGTCAGAGGCTGCCGACATTCTGATTATTTGTCCCTTGGAGAAAACAAATAGTTTGAGCTTACCAGGTAAGAGGGGGAGCAGAAGACCCACTATGACTCAGACCCTTCCGATGGAACAGTCAAACCAGGGAACAGGAAATAAATCTGTAGTAGATGAACTCACCAAGTCACTGCATCAGTGGAGTCCCTAGGATGAACCCCACTGGGATGATTTCTTCCTACCAAAGCCTATTTCCTGTAGCTGCTTGGAGTGAATACCACGTTGAAGTCAGCAGACTGCAGCAGGTTCATTAGTGGCAATAGTTTGAGCTTTGGTACAACATGGAGTGAGTGGTTTTTAAGAAGTAAAAACATAGGTATCCCCCTAAAACCCAAATTTCCAATAAGCAGTGACTAATGTTTTTTGGTACAAGCATATATTAAATATTACAAGGTCATAGTTGTACTAAAATAATCACATTTTTAAATCAAAATGCTAAGAATATTGTTTTAACCAGGAGGCACTCTAGTATTTTACCTAGGAATCTTTGTGTCATACCACATTAAGACTCTGTGACTCCTGAGGTAAATATTTTTAAGAAATCAACTGGGTTCTTAGTTTTCTTGTATGCTCTAGTATACCCTAATACTGGACTGTCCTCAATTAGATGGAGGTCAGGCTGTACACTGTTGGTGACAGCAGTCTATGGTCACACCTCCAAGGAAGTCTGGGGTTTGAGACATTCATGCTCAATGGGTGAGTCTGTTATTTTCCCAGGCTCAGTGGAGACGTACAGAAATATAGTTGGCTTTGTATTCGTGTGCACAGGATGGTGCTGTCAGGAGTGTTGGGAATCTGGAGCCTGTAAACAGTGTTAACTTTTTTTTTTGGTTTCTTTTTTTGTCTACCCATTTCCTATCATTTCAACTCCCTAATACTGGATAGAAGAGAGAAAAAAAAAGGATAGAGCGGAAAGGGGGTGATGTTATTGCTAGATTATGTCCTGTTGATTAGGGGCATTGAGTTCCTTGGGGCAAGTTTGATATTTGTTGTCAGGACATCTAATTTCTTTTTTCTTCTTTGTGCATGACTACTTGACTGCCATCAACAGCAACCAACACCAACCAACCAACAATGACCTGACAACCAACAACCCCTCTATCAGGGCCCTAGTGCTTACGCACCTTCTGAAAAGCCCGCAGAAACATCACACAATCACAGAAACTATCTGAAGCTGGCAAAATCATGCCCCTGTGAGAACACAAGGCAAATCCTAGTCAGCTGGGGTGGTCAATTGGAAGCAGTCCCAGATCTCCACACCTGAGATTAAAACAAAAACATATCCCTACAGTATTTCTGTGTTTTTGAAAGAACCCAAAACTCCCACTGCAAGAGTGTTCCACTGATTCCTTTCTCTTCTATTTGTCTTAGGAATCTTATTTTGCAAATATTCAATATGTGGTCCCCCTCCCCTCCACCCTAATGGCTGGTCAAGCATTATAACTTAAAACTTCATATTTAAACACACATAATCAAATAGGATAGAACGGTGTAAATTCTGAAGTGAGGTGTGCAGCTGAGTCACAAAAGTGTCCTTTGATAATGACTTCTGTTGGCTTCAGGGAGATTACCTTGTAGAGCCCTGAACAAAGGGGCTTGGTTTAGAATCTAACTCCTGACAAAATACATTGTTGGTATATCACGGAATGAGTGAAAAGTGCCGGAAGCTGGGGTGCTTCTGACTCTTCAGGATTCTCTTCCTTTATTGATTCATTGATTTAAAAAGAGTTTTGTGAGTACTTATTGTGAACAAATATGCCCTGGGGATTTCATGGTGACTATGATGCAGCCTCTGCCTAAGGCTGACTGTGGGAAAGTGGATGAAAGGCTAGTGGAGACGTGTACAAACAGTTGACTATAATACAGGATAGGATAATTACCACAAAAAAAAAGCTATTTGGCTTCTTTTGGTGTAACAGAAATGACTGGTAACACCATGTGGCAGAGGAGAAAAAGACTTTTGTTGCTTTTATGGTTGTGGTGGTGGTTATTGTTGAGGGAACTGATAGCAAAATGGAGTCTGTAAAGGGGGTGAAGAGTTTATTAGATGAGGAGTTGGAGGGAGAGCGTTCCATGACTGGCAAGATTGCTCAGTGAATAAATAAAAGCACCCGCTGGCAAGCCAGAAGTTGAGTTCAATTCCTGGGACCCACATGGTACAAAGGAGAGAACTGACTTCCAGAAATTGCCTCTGATCTCCACATGTATATACCCCTCATATGCACAATAAATTAAAAACAATTTAAGAGAGTGTTTCATATCTATACCTTATTCGAACAACTGAAGCTGAAAACGTTTTATGTTACTCTAGCGTTAGTGCGGTCTAGAATTACCATAAAACGAAGTAGAGGGTGCACTGTAGAAAATCGAGGACGCAAAATGAATCAGGGGTTAGATCTTTGAGGCCTGGAAACAGCTAAGTATTTACCTGTTTCCTGGGGAATATTTGGAAAGCAACAAAGGGAGCATCGTGCTTCATAGCCATGTTTCCACGGCAGAGTCTCAGTATGGCTGAAGAATGAATCAGAGAGAAGGGAGACTAAATCTAAGTCAAGTGGCCGATTTTGAAGAATTTCATTCAGTAAAAATGATTGGGAAGAAATATTGGAAAGAGATATTAGGCTTAGAATAAGTGTGTGTGTGTGTGTGTGTGTGTGTGTGTGTGCGTGTGTGTGTGTGTGTGTGTGTGTGCCTCTTGAAGATGTATGGCTTTGGTGAACTGGAGTAAAGGGACATGTCAGTATCTTGGAAAACATGGATGAAAGAGGAACTGAGTTGGACTTGACTGAGAAGCCATGAAACTTGAGAAGCCATCCTCTTATTTCTGAGTTTCCACATGGCCAGTGGGATGGCTTTTCCCCTCAATCTGGTTAAACCCCACAGTAAAAACTAGGGTTACGCAAATTATGGGAAGGCACTTCATGTTGACAAAGCTTTATTCTTCTTTTCCTTCTCATAGCAGCTCAAGAGAAGCAGGGGAACATCCCCACTCCCACCCCTGCTCAAAAGTCACCTCTCTTCTTGTCTAGCTATGATAACATGACCATATCTGCAGCAGCCCTAGTAACCAGTGCTTATCAAGATTGGTTGAAGCCTGAGCTTCATAGTTTGAGATCAATCATGTGAACTCTAGTCTCTAATAGAGTTTATATGTGCAAAATGTTTATATGCTCAAAAAGTTTAGTTTGCCAAGAGAAAGAAAAAAATGCTTATTGGGGATAGAAGCTAAAATTCTACAAAGGGCTGGTGGAGAAAGGAGTAGGGAATGGGTGATTTCTCTGTGTGTCTTCAAAAGGCTTCGCCATGGTACATTGCTCCCTCAGTGAGATACTCCCTCTTCCTTTAATTAAAAGGGTCTTAGAATCCCATCTTTGTAACCTCATCTAACTATATGCCTTCCTAAATGCCCTATCTCCAAATACATTCGTTCATAATGAGGTTTTGGGCTTTACTATGTAAGTGGGG